>NC_139220.1:55370035-55617535 GCF_055691185.1 Crinia signifera | reverse complement strand
CGGAGAATTCGGATGACGAGGGGGAGGAGGCGTGCCAGGCCCCGGAGTACCAGCAGATCGGTATGTTAACATAATGCATCATTCATGAAGTAGTTGTACTGGTATTTCTTATGTAGCACTGGTGATAATAAATTTTGGGCCCATCCTATTCATATAGACCCCAAAGTGGGTAGCTACAGATACAGGTACGGGTTAGATGGGGTGTCCAAGGCATCCCTTTCATCCAGGACACCTCTCAATTACACAGGTTTGTGGGATGGGTTGGAGGTCCATTTTGACTGCCACATAACCGTTGTAGTTAAACAGGATCCAGGAGTAAAGGGATGAGTGGATCATTTGTGGATTAAAATCACCTGCTGCAAGCGTAGATTATGACCCATCAAATAGTGGAATCTATATGGTTGCTGAATGTTATTTATAAACTCTAGGATGTATGCTATAAATGGAGTAGGGGCCGGCCTACCTTGGAATGGAGTCACAAGTTGCCAGTGTCCCAGGAGCCTCCTCTACCTAAACACTCCCTGTAGTTCAGATTGTTTTTTTGACCTCACAGAATTGTAGGTTGGTTTAGACAGAATTAAGATTTTGAGGATGTGTACTGTGCATTCCTGACATTTGCATAACTCCCATGCCACGAACCATCACTGAACTTAGACTGAGCAGATTGTGACAAGTTCTTATTGACGGAGGCCATGACATGCTTGTCATTGGTTAGTCATGGGTGGGTTGTGACTGAGAAGAAACACTATGACTGTTATGTCTTCTGCAGAGTAAAGGGTAGAGGCCAAAAAAGACAGTATGTAGTAAATAAGTTTGCATGTATGTATATATGTATGTGTCATATCTATTTATCTATGTGTGTCTCTATCTCTCTACATAGATAGATATATATATATATATATATATATATATATACACACATGTCACCTAGCATTTGTGCCATTTATGTCGCAGTATGTGAAATGTATGCATGAATAACATGACTAATTTTTGCCCCTTTGACATGCCCACAGATGACACCACACCAGCAGATGAGGGGGTGCGTGGGGCCGTCCTGCGAGCGGAGCACCACTTGAGGCTCCTTCTAGCAGACCTGCAGGACATCCGCGATCTGCTGCTTTAATTTATTATTTTATATTTTTTTTTTTCTATGTTAATGCTGTTTTTAAATAAATTCTTTATGCAAGTTCACAGTTGTTGGTTTTATTTGCACTTGAAACAGTATATGTGTAGATTGTTTATAATCTTTTACACAGGGTGTAATACAAACCATTGCACTTACATTGCTGTAAGGGTTAATGTGTGCAATGCATGTGTTAGGCATGCTTGTAAGGATATATTGGCATCTAATTGATTCCAATTCCAAATAAGCTGTTTTTTATGAGGATAGGTAATTGAATAAGTGGGTCATGTGATGTATTGCAGAAGATACTTCATAGTGGGTTGTTTGGCGTAAATACTCCGCTTACGGGCGGTAGCACCGCTTGGCTCCCGGTCGGATGCGGTATTTCCAAGCATACTCTGTAATACTCTGTAATACCGTGCAGAATCGGAGTGTTTCTCCCGCACACGCATGGTTTGTATGTCGTCCGTAAACACGCCCTGTTCTTAAAGAGTGAGTCCGTCCGAATGCGGAGGACACGTGGGCGTTTCTACGGACGATGGCCGCATGCGGCAAAACACCGTGGCGTGCGGACCGCTCCGTAAGAATGCGGGAATATCCGCACCGATCTGAATAAGGGCCAGTGTCTCCTTTTTAATATTAAATAAATAAATATTATCTGTGTAATTTTTGTTATTTGATTATTGCATTTTTATGTACCTAACTATAAATAAATAATTAAATAAACACATTTAAAAAAAAAAAAGCCTTATTTGTTCTTGCACACATGACGGCTTTGCAGGATACAGAGACAAACCTTGTGGAGAGTTGAGGGATCCAACTTGAGGTCAGCCAGGAACTTGCCAGTAGCAAGGAGGCAAAAAGTTGCCACCACTCTCTCCTCAGCCGGGATGGCCCTCTGTAACCTGTTGTCTTGCTTTTCAATGTAGGAAGTCACCAGTAGAAGCAACTTAAATTGCTATTCCGAATCTCCAGAAGTGAGTGAGATGTGGAGTGCGAAAAAGATGCTCAACAGCATATACGAAAATTTTGTATCTGCAGATGTAATAACCAGCAAACATTATTAAAAAATAGAGGCACTTTTTTATGGCATATAATAAATGCGACATAGTTCAACTAATGTAAACATCTTTGGTCGCTATTATTTCAGGTGAAATAATAAGCACATATAATAGGCACAGTTGATTGAAGAGAGGGAAGTCTATTTGCAGTCTTCATGCAAGCCCACCCTTCCCTTGCCAGTGCATATACATAGTAGACTTCTTTGGGATTCACTGATACAATTTTCCTGGTGATTTATCTACTGTGCATGTGTAAATCTTTGGGAGAATATCTCCTTCTCCATTATTACAAGAGCATGGGCAGAAAGGAAAGTCTATAGGCTATGGACTCATGGGCACTCTACATCCTACACCCATTATAGATATGCCTATTATACTAGAGGTGTTATGCCTTGCTAAATCCAGATAGAAGCTCTTCTATGCTCCTTAAAAAGTAACACATATTGAGAATGCATGTTGTATACTACATAATATTTACATTCAACTACATAGATTCGATGGGGTGTAGTATAATAGACCGACAGTCGGGATTCCGACAATCATTTCTCCGACGTCGGAATCCTGACTGCACAGCAGGGGGAGGGCAATGAAGCCCCTTGTGGGCTCGCTGCGCTCACCACGCTGTGGGCACGGTGTCGAGCTGCGCTCGCCACCTATTTTATTCTCCCTCTATGGGGGTCGTGGACCCCCACGAGGGAGCAGTCGGGATTCCGACGTCGGAGTACTGACTGTCGGAATCCCGACTGTCGGAATCCCGACTGTCGGGGAGCCATCCGGCACCCGATTCGATGCAGCCTTCTTTGTAGCATACAGTGAGGAACCTTTAAGAAAAGGAATTAACCATGGTAAGTCTAATATATCTCAGTTTTTCCTCAGCAGGGTCCACAGGAATCCACAAGATTCACATTGGGATGTCCCAAAGCAGTAATTTAAGGGATAGAATGCTCCTGAGCAGAAAGGCGAACTCTGCATCCAAAAGAAGCAAAGGCATCAAAAGACATAAAACCTGAGAAATTTATAGATAAAGGACCAAGTGGCAGCTTTGCACAGTTGTTCTGCAGATGTGTCACGGTGTACTGCCCATCAATGACCTACAGATCGAGTAGAATGGGTAGAAACAGAATCCAAGACTGCAAGATTCGCCCTCATATAGGCCTTGGATTTCGTCAGGTATAGCCATCTGACCAGGGTGTTTTTAGTGGCTGACCATCCACGCTTATAGAATTCATAAGTACAAAGAGGAAATCTGTATGTCTAACAGAATTATTGCGGTCCATATAGCTCTGAAGGGCCCTACAACACTAGACGAAGTATCTCCATCTGAGATGCCAGAGGATCTCATTGAGATGGAATTTAGAGAGAACTTTTGGAAGGTTTAGTCCAAAGAACTGCTTGATTCTGATGGAAAATCAGAACAGGAGAATGTCACAAACCTGATTATTTCTGTATCTGTTCAGCATGATACCTTCAGTTGCTGTATTCTCATAGTACATCCCGCCTGCACCCCTGCTGTCATACCTTCAATGAGAGTCTGTTTCCTACTGATTGCTCAACTATGTCTGCTGCTGAGAACTGTGGTCAGCTATTAACTTTTCGGTTGCCTGCAATTCTTCTGCCATTGTTTCATTCAAACTCCATTTTAGGTATTACAGTTTCCATCTGACCAGCCAACTAACCAGTACAAGACAAGGGGGTCAAATACCCTTCTGAAACAAATAGTCACTGCCTTAAGCAATGTCGCTGTCCACGTTCTGTTACCTGGCTCCTGATATGTACTCTTGCTGATACCATCTACCTATAGCTATTATCCGCTTCCTAGATAATTCTCGGCTTTTAAACCACAAACCAGCCCTTAGCCAGCCCTTAGCCAATACCAGGATTCAAGCAGCTATCTGGTACCAGTCGCTTCAACTCATATCCAGGTGCCATCAGCTTCCAAGCTGCTATCTGGTCCTCAGTCACCATCCAGTCTCCAGATGCTACTGTCACCTTCTCCTCGGATGGGTAAGTATAGGATGTGGAGTAGATGAACTAATTTCGATACTTCCTTTCAGAGAAATCCACGATACTTCCTTTCAGAGAAATCCACGTAGGTATAGTGTAACAAGATTTTATTTAAACAATATAACAAGTGTAACAATACTTCCAATAAATATCATGCACAACTGAGAAACATTCAGGGACAACTCTGATGAATTCTGGATTGCCGAACAAATTTTATAACACCGGAACGTGATCCTAAGATTCTGCGACTTGCTTTTCTCTTACGCTCCGGTGTACAAGGATTAGGCAATCTTACCTTGGTTGACCCTGCTCAACTTTAACCAAATAACAGTAGCAATATATAACTAATCACTTATTCAGAATTTTGACAAAATGTTAATGTGCAATTAGTACTTAGCTGCCTGTACATAGGCCTAATGTATTATTGCGCAATAATGCTCCAATGGTGGCTATCAATATCACCCCTATTAATGGTGTTTCTTTTTACTTTAAACCTCTACAGATTTTGAGCACATATAACTTTACAGAAACAGGTAAGTTTATCTCTCACTCTAATACTATTACAGAAATGTTACTTAAGAATCTACTTGTCCCCCATTACAATATAAACATCTCTTTCTTAAACAGTTCTTACAATCTAAACTCCAGTCTCTATTCCCACTACCTGTAAGTCTTAGTCTATATAAAGTTATATACTGCCGCAGGTATTTCCCAAGGTAGCATCCTAATATTCACTGTGCACAGACTGACTTAATGATCCTGCCTTGCTGTCCTGACTGACGGTGAATTATTATATACTTTACTTTCTGTACTGCTCTTGCTGGTCAGTTCTGCCTGTAGGGATTAGCAACACTTCAGCGGGCGTCCCCTGACCTTAGTCGGGTTTAGCCCTTCAATATCAGCTCCTCCGTTTCTAGCCTGAGATAACAGCGTTTTTTTGCTTAATGCTAGCGAGTAGTGAAATTACTCCATAGAACCACAAGGGGCGTCCCCAGACCTTAGTCGGGTTTAGCCCTTCAATAGACTCACAGCACTGTCTTGGTTAAGGATCAGGGGCTGGCCTGTGGTGATGTGACAGGCCTAGAGGCGGGCGGAGGACGGCTTCCAGCTGGATGGGGCTGGGTCAAGCACTCACCACTCCCCTCGTCCATCTCCGGGTATGCTGCTGGGCCCGATCACTCTCTGCCTCTGTCACCGCCTTCTCTCCGCCTTCTGGATGACGCTGCTGCCCACCTCCTGGATCTCCGTGTTCAGTCTCCCACGGAAGTATCTGCCAGATCCCCGCCACCGGATGACGCTGACCACCCGAGGCCCTCGGACCGTCCAGAACCTTTCATGTAGGTTGATCCTTAATTGCAGCAGCACCTTGCTTCCCTCTCCTTACTCCGGTGACAACTGCGACACAGCCGTTAACGGCTGCCCTTTTATATCAAGTCCCGCGCGCCGCACTCTCTCCATGCAGCTCCCGTGCCAGGCAACTTTATTAACTGTCTCTCTGGAGCTCACAACTTACTCCGAGCACAAGGCTGCAGTCCTGCCCTGGTGCTTAATAGCAATATCTTTGCAAGGTGCCTGTAAGCGGCACACAGTCTAACAATGCTGACCATTCAGTTTTGATAGGCACCGGAATATACATATATACAATTTATTCTCTTAGAGGCTGTTACACTACCTGCCATTTGCCACAGCCAGCTATTAGCGAATCCACCCACTACTTGCTACGGAGTTGCTTCAGCCACACTATCACCTCCAACTCCGTACTCTGTTTCTATTCTACCTGTTGTCTACCGGTAAGTTACTTTTCCATTTAGCCATCCTCTGGTAGTCAGTATCTGTCCAGTACTCATGATCTGTTATTCCCTCTCAGTGTGCCATTATTGTCAAGGAGGCATATTTAAGTTTCTTTCAATCCTGTTATTGCCAAGAAGGCATATCTAAGTTACCAGTTGCTGTTATTGCCAAGGAGGCCTGTTCACATTTTCTGTTTTCTCCTGTTATCATCCTTCAGAGACTTACCAGCAATCCTAGTTACCTGTACTACTCATAATCCAGTACTCTGTGCCATCTGGCCCTGTTACTCATATGCAAGTCTCATTGGTTCCAGTCATTCCACTACAGTAGCGTCAACAGTTATCCTGTCACTCTTTACACATTCCTGTGTTTAATACCTCTTAATGCAAATCACTCAGTATCCACCACTGATCACTACGGTCACCAGTTCACAATATCCCACAGATGTGACAGTTTACCCAAGGCATATGAACGTAAACAGTGACCAGTGTGAGGTCAGTGGCTATTCAAGATTGTGAAATTAAGATGGAGTGCCAAAATTATCTTCCATCACAAGTCAAGAAACTACTGCAAGACTTGTCCGCCTGTTCCTGAAGTTTGCAGCAGACCTTGACTCCTGATGTTCTCAGGCTAGTTAAAACTTCCTCCAATAGCATCCTGCTAAAGCATTCATTTATCCAGTTTATCCCTAGTAATTGAGAAGAGGATTTTCTGTGGGAAAAGGTTGCTGAGTGTAAACCTCTTCCTCTTCCTGCTATAGTTCCTCTCAGTCTCTTTCAGTGCTGGAATTAGAATGGTTAAAAGATATTTTACCTCCGTTTTAACGAAGCCAAAATAATAGTACTTGCAAAACCTGGCAAAGACCCCTCACTTGTCAGCTCTTACAGACCCATTTCACTCCTCAACCAGGATTTCAAAATCCTGACTAAATTGATGGCCAACCGACTCCAGACTTGCCTTTCTAGTTTAATTTCGCCCGCACAACTTGGCTTTGTTAAAAGTAGGCAATCCGTACAGGGAATTATAGCTGCCTTTGCTGCCATAACACATTCCCATATCCAGAAAAAACTTACAAACATACTTATCAATTTGGATGCAGAAAAAGCATTCGATAAAATAGCCTGGTCGCACTTGGATAGGGTACTGCACTTTCAACACTTTGGTCCATCTTTCTGCGATCTTATACATACCCTCTATGATACACCCACGGCACAAGTAACATCTAATAATGTCACCTCTCTGCCATTTATTTTAGAGAGAGGCACTAGGCAGGGGTGCCCCCTGTCCCCTCTCCTCTTTAACCTAGCCTTGGAGCCCCTTTTACGCTACATTCTGTTACTCCCCGGATTCAAGGGAATCCAGATTGGTAATAGGGAACTCCGTATTACTGCATTTGCGGATGATATTTTACTATTTATTTCCGAACCTCATCACACTGTCCCCTTACTCATTGAGACTATAAATACATTTTCAACATTTGCAGGCTTCTCAGTTAATTTTGAAAAATCGAAGGTGCTTGCTATACATGGTCAGGCGAGATTGGGTTGAGCTACCCCATTCCCCTTTCGTTGGACTAATTCCTATATTACCTACCTAGATATTCAATTGCCCGCTAACCCCATACACCTATATTCCAATAATTTACAACCGATTATCCACAAAATTAAAACTGAACTCAGTCTCTGGATTACCCTACCGCTTAATATCCTAGGCAGGTGTAACTTAATCAAGATGGCCAGCTTTCCTAAACTGCTCTATGTGCTTCAAATGACCCCACTTTTAATATCTAAATCGGACCTCACTGCCCTCAACTCTGCAATTACTAGATTTATTTGGAATAATAAAAGACCCAGGATTAGTGCCAAAAAACTCTCCCAAACAACGTTTAAAGGGGGAGTAAACCTACCTGACATTAGACAGTATAACGTGGCTTGTCTCCTCCGTTTTGCCATGGACTGGATCAGGGACACAAGTATATATACAGACGTGGCTTTAGAATCCCAACTATGCACCCCCCTTTCTCTTAGTTACTTATTACATGCCACCCCTTCCATTTTAAAAATCCCTCACTCTGATAATATTTTGTTGCGCTCTACCGCCCAGGCCTGGAAGCTTCCTAGAAAATCTCTGGGTCTCCAATTTTCACACTACCTCTTTCTCCCGCTAATTGGCAATTTAGAATTTCAACTAGGAACCGCTGCACTACCTTTTACTGCTTGGCGCTCACATGGCATATTGAATATTCGTGACCTCTTAAATTCAAACACACCACTTTCATTTGACGAGGCGAGGGAAAAAATTTAACATTTAACATTAACCCTGCCCATAGATTTTTCTATGCCCAAGCTGTTCACTACTTACAGAAAATACTGCCTAAACTACAAGATGCTGATTATGTCAATCCTATAGACTCGCTTGTACGTATAGGCACCTACTCTACATCTTTAATCTATTCGCGAATCCGTGTCGAGATTGATCCCGAAACTGACCTACCACAAATTCGATAAATGGGCTTCCCAAATTGCTTCCATTTCCTCTGAGCAGATAGTTGAGACCTTTTGTTCATCTTTGAGGCTCCTACCAGGAAATGACATATAAAATGTTCCACAGGGCATATCTATCACCCAAAAGGAGACATCTAATGGGTATATCTGACACTGCAGGCTATGCCAAGTGTCTTGCCAGAGGCCGATATAATGCATTGTTTTTGGGAATGCCCTAATATTCGTCAATTTTGGTCTGAGCTACACATATATGGCACCACAGTCTTGGGCATCCCATTTAGCTGCACGGCTCCTTGGGCAATCTTTGGCTACCTAGCAGATCAATCAGGCATACCTAGAGATGATGAAAAATTAATAATGATCCTATCGGCCGTCGGCCGTAAGGCAATCCTACAGCAATGGATTCATGATGTTAAACCCACATTACCCATGGCTACCTTCCGTTTAATATTCTTGTTTATGATGGATTGATTTGAGACCTCCCAGGACAAAGAAACCTTGACACCTGCTTTATTTCGATGCTGGAATAAATTTATCCAGACCCTACCCCCTGCAACTAAGCTTGCTCTTAGACAATGTTTCCATTCTACAACCTGGTACTCCTACCAACTCCTTGGCAATAAAGACCCTATACCCATATAAGAACACCTTTCTCCTTTGCCCCTCTTCACTCTCCCTCTCCATTCCTCTTCTTACTTGAGCCTCTCCCATGGATGGACTGCCCTATGGATGGATCGGCGGCCGTGGGGACTGGGCGGGCACCAAAGGTTTGTTTTATTAATGTTGTCTATAGTATTTTGTCCTCTGTTTTGGACAAAATTTTGTTTTGCTATACACACACCTTTCTATATGAGACACAGATTATTGCATTTTATTGATATAAAGAACCTTGCACTATATATGTATAAACTAATCTGTTGTAGCCTGCACAACCTATCTCGTGCAAGACAAACTTCTAGTCTGGATATGTGTATATTGTTCTCGTGATTAGAACCGTTATTTAAAGTTAGAAAAAGTTTTTTGAAGCTCTTCAGTACCCTAGATTACTATAAGATATACGTATACAATTTATTGTTTGGCCACTTTTATGCCTTGTATATACGTGTACTTTTACTGCATACTGTTCCATCTTTTAAGCTTCAATAAAATACATTTGGAAAAGAAAAAAAAGATATTTTACCAATTGCTTGAACAATTACTAGAACTTTTCTTCAGAATATTTCTGGTGGTCTCCAATATTCATGATGATGCTTTTGATTCCATAGCTTCAGTTACAATTCCATATTGCTCCAAGATGCCCTCTCATGTGCAATGTAAGGACAAGCCCCAGAGCAGACGGCGATCCAAGCTATCTGATGAGGAACACCAATGATGCAGACTGCTTGTTCTCTGTTTTTACTATGGGAATCCTGATCACGTCATCAGTTTGTTTCCTTTGTAAGACCAGGAATAGTATGTCCTCTATCACTTCCAATCAGAGGGAGACCCAAGTCCACAATTGGGGTCCCAGAACAAGAATTATCCCACTAAACATAGAACTGCCGCCATCCAGACAAACGCAGGAGAGGTCTCTGTGTCAATGGAGTCATTGGTCTTGCAGATTACAAACAAACCCTGTGTATCCATATATGATGTTATCAGAAAGTCTGGTTCAATTGTCCACAGAGAGGCATCTGTCTCGACAATCCCATGTGGGGCATTTGAGTTGCCATCTCCAGGAGGGGTGTCTATAGTGAATCAGCCTCAGGAGAGGTGTTTGATGCCTTATTCTCAGGAGGTGTGTCTGGTGCCTCTGCCGCGGGAGAGGTGTATAGTGCCTCAGCCCCAGGAGGGGTACTTCAACCACAGTGTTTCAAGTCCCAGGAGGGGGCTCAGAGTATCCAGCCACAGGAGGGGTTGAGTATCCAGCCCCAGCTCAGGGATCACAGTATCCAGCCCCAGGGGGGGATTCAGAGTATCCAGCCACAGGAGAAGGTTTAAGGTATCCAGGAAAAATGGGGGCTTCAGAGTTTCCAGCCCCAGGAAGGGGTTCATAGTGTCAAGCCCCAGGAGGGGGTTCAGAGTGTCCAGCCCTAGGTGGGGGTCAGGGTATCCAGCCCAAGGCGGGGGTTCAGAGTATCCAGCCCCAGGTTGGGGTTGAGTATACAACCCCAGGAGAGGCTTCAGAGTTTCCAAACCACGGAGAGACTCCAGAGTATCCTTTCCCAGGAAGGGTTCCAAGTGTCCAGCCCAGGAGGGAGTTCAGAGTATCTAGCCCCAGGTGGGGTCCTGAGTATCCAGCCCCAGGTGGGGGTTCAGAATATCCAGTCCCATGTGGAGGTTCAGAGTTTCCAGCCACAAGAGGGGGGTTAAGGATATCCAGCCCCAGGAGGGGGTTCAGAGTTTCCAGCCCAAGGAGGGGGTTCAGAGTTTCCAGCCCTGCCTCCAGGCCTGAGAACTTTTGTGCCCTGGCTTTCAGAAAGCAGTCCTCATCAGTGTCTCATATCTGTGAGGCAATACAATCCAGCAGTCATGGGATGTGTATTGACTTATATTTCAGTTGATCAGACGTGATATCACATGATATTTACCAACCAATCACTGCATCGTGCGCTTGCACGTGACATCACGCACTAAGTCACGTGAACTCTTCTGACCAATAGCGTCATTCTTTGCTCTGGAAAGCAGGAAGTCAGTTCTCTCTAATTCTGTATAGGCGCCCTGGACTCTGTGTCTCCATAATCTTATTTCCTTTAAAAGTGTTCGTTTTTTTTTATTATTTTGTCGCCTTTCATAGATTTGTTTTCATTATGAAATAAATTCAGTATGTTTACATCATCTTACTGATTTTATTTGAATTCCTGAGGATTACGTATTTTCAGTGTAGGTAGATATACCTTAAACAGGTTGTTGTGTTGGGGACTTAAGTCCAGGAGCCTCTATAGCAGTATTTGTGTATTTAAGTTTAATTAATCATCTATATATATGTCTAGTGTCCGTCCGTGTGTCACAAAACAGTGCCATCTGTGTTCAGCAAGTGAAACTACACTTAGCTTTCTAAGCATTTGCCGAGGATTCACATAATTATTCAGATTCTTGGATTCTAGGATTAATATCTGATAATTCCCATGAGCATTTTTACTTATATCCTGATTCACACAAAAGCGAATTCTTAGGGTATCTTCAGTAATATCCAAAACTGAATATTAATATAGATATCTCTTAATATAGTTATGGTGATCTTAAAAGTTAATAAGCATATAATATAGTTAACTGTAAAGTGACCTAAAAAGTGGACAAAATCAGTGAGATGCAAGTGATATTGTTTGAAAAAGGAGGAACTAGTTCCAGGTAAATATGTATAGTGATTAGATAGATTATATTTTCTTTGTTTTACATGTAGGTGAGTGTGAATAAACATGAAAGAGGAACCAAAGTGGCAAAATGTGAGGGTGCATAGAAAATATTGTACAGAAATAAATAAATCTTGTTTTTGTGATTAGGTTGTAAAATCAAACAAATGTAAGTGAGAATTAATGGTGTGACTAAAGTAATACTGGCCAAATCAGTACTGTATGTTTGGTTTCGTGATAGAGAATAGATTAAATTGGAATATAGAGAACTACATAAAAGGTTCACATATTCACAAAAATAATATTCTTTGACTCATGGTCTATACGCACATAGCTAAATTGAAGTTTCTTTCCCATATTTTTGTAATAGTAGAATGGAATAAGGTACATACAATGAATCAGCCATAAGAATAGATGAAGGGAAAAGAAGGAAGGGAAAGGGTAGAGGAGGAGAAGAGGAATGAGTTGTTCTGAGTATCTATTGTTAATTGGTATATGGGTTAAATGAAAGTCAAATAGAGGGAAAGGGCCCCTAACAAAAAAAGAGGGAAAAATATCATAGTTATAAGAAGACGGAATAGCTGTTGGCTTCAATTAGGCCCTTGGGATATAAACTATCCATTAAGAACATAATGTTGTTCTCATTTCTGAACAGCTCTTGGTCCAAGTCATCTCCTCTAATTCCTAATTTTATATGTTCCATCCCAAAGATTTTTTATGAAATTTGGTTTATTTGTGTGTAATCTGTGAAAATGTCTAGCCACTGGTGTGAGTGTTTTCAAGTTGGCTAGATCTTTGTTGGCATTTTGGATTGTTCCCGCATGCTCTAGTACAGTGGTCGCCAACCCGTCGCTCGCGAGCTACCGGTAGCTCGCCTGAGCGAAACGGGTGGCTCGACCACTGCTGCCTGCCCTGCCCGGTCCGCCCGCCCGTTTATAGCCGCTGCTATAGCCGCCGCCTTGCCCCGCTGTAGTACGCGGGGACCAGAGGAGACAGCACACAGGCGCTAGAAGTCATATTTGACCTCTAGCGTCTGACAGGGAGCACCGCGCTAAGCGCTCCCGGCACTTCCGGGTAACGCTGCAGCAGCGCAGCTCTGTGTTCCCGATCATAGGCTAGAAGTCAAATATGACTTCTAGCATGGTGTGGGCTGTGGGGGGAGGAATGGCAATTGCCAGCAGGGTGATGATGGAGCTGAGCTCCGAACGCACCAGCAGCCAGCAGCAATGACTAATTTATTATGCCCATGTGAAGACGGGCATAGTGGAGGGGGCAAGCAGTGACCCCCTTGTCAATGAGCATTAACCCCTGGCAACAAAAATGAACCCCTGACAGCAAGCAGGTAATTTACATTTTTTTATTAGAAGCCTTACTGTGGGACATTGTGTGCAATATGTGTAATGGGCATCATTTGTGTGGCACATGTTTAATGAGCATCAAGGTGTGGGGCATATGTATAAAGGAGCTTCACGTTGTGGGTCATAGGCATAATCGGCATCACGGTGTGTGGCATATGTATAATAGTGCATCACGGTGTGTGTCATATGTATAATGGTGCATCACGGTGTGTGGCATATGTATAATGGAGCATCACGGTGTGGGGCATATGTATAATGGAGCATCACGGTGTGTGGCATATGTATAATGGGCATCACAGTGTGTGGCATATGTATAATGGAGCATCACGGTGTGTGGCATATGTATAATGGAGCATCACGGTGTGTGGCATATGTATAATGGGCATCACAGTGTGTGGCATATGTATAATGGAGCATCACGGTGTGTGGCATATGTATAATGGAGCATCACGGTGTGTGGCATATGTATAATGGAGCATCACGGTGTGTGACATATGTATAATGGGCATCACAGTGTGTGGCATATGTATAATGGGCATCACGGTGTGTGGCATATGTATAATGGAGCATCACGGTGTGTGGCATATGTATAATGGAGTATCACGGTGTGGGACATATGTATAATGGAGCATCACGGTGTGTGGCATATGTATAATGGAGTATCACTGTGGGATATGTATAATGGTGCATCACGGTGTGGGGCATTTGTATAACGGAGTATCACGTTGTTGGGCATATGTATAATGGGCATCGTGTGTGTGTGTGGAAAAAATGGGGGATGTAGCCTCACAGGAGTTCCACGGTAGTAGCTGAACCTTCAAATATGACTTCTAGCATGGTGTGGGCTGTGGGGGGAGGAACGGCAATTGCCAGCAGGGTGATGATGGAGCTGAGCTCCGAACGCACCAGCAGCCAGCAGCAATGACTAATTTATTATGCCCATGTGAAGACGGGCATAGTGGAGGGGGCAAGCAGTGACCCCCTTGTCAATGAGCATTAACCCCTGGCAACAAAAATGAACCCCTGACAGCAAGCAGGTAATTTACATTTTTTTATTAGAAGCCTTACTGTGGGACATTGTGTGCAATATGTGTAATGGGCATCATTTGTGTGGCACATGTTTAATGAGCATCAAGGTGTGGGGCATATGTATAAAGGAGCTTCACGTTGTGGGTCATAGGCATAATCGGCATCACGGTGTGTGGCATATGTATAATAGTGCATCACGGTGTGTGTCATATGTATAATGGTGCATCACGGTGTGTGGCATATGTATAATGGAGCATCACGGTGTGGCATATGTATAATGGAGCATCACGGTGTGGGGCATATGTATAATGGAGCATCACGGTGTGTGGCATATGTATAATGGGCATCACAGTGTGTGGCATATGTATAATGGAGCATCACGGTGTGTGGCATATGTATAATGGAGTATCACGGTGTGTGGCATATGTATAATGGTGCATCACAGTGTGTGGCATATGTATAATGGAGCATCACGGTGTGGGGCATATGTATAATGGAGCATCACGGTGTGTGGCATATGTATAATGGAGCATCACGGTGTGTGGCATATGTATAATGGGCATCACAGTGTGTGGCATATGTATAATGGAGCATCACGGTGTGTGGCATATGTATAATGGAGTATCACGGTGTGGCATATGTATAATGGAGTATCACGGTGTGTGGCATATGTATAATGGGCATCACAGTGTGTGGCATATGTATAATGGAGCATCACGGTGTGTGGCATATGTATAATGGAGTATCACGGTGTGGGACATATGTATAATGGAGCATCACGGTGTGTGGCATATGTATAATGGAGTATCACTGTGGGATATGTATAATGGTGCATCACGGTGTGGGGCATTTGTATAACGGAGTATCACGTTGTTGGGCATATGTATAATGGGCATCGTGTGTGTGTGTGGAAAAAATGGGGGATGTAGCCTCGCAGGAGCCAGCAGCAATGACTAATTTATTATGCCCATGTGAAGACGGGCATAGTGGAGGGGGCAAGCAGTGACCCCCTTGTCAATGAGCATTAACCCCTGGCAACAAAAATGAACCCCTGACAGCAACTCTTCTCCTCTGCCTCCAGTGTTGGGAGGTATGTTTTGGGGCATTGCAGTGTGTGGCATAATGTGTCAGGGGCATTACAGTTTGTGGCATTATGTGTAAAGGGCATTTTTTGGGATATTATGCAGATTTTTAATTTTTTTTTACTATAGTAGCTCTTCGGGCGGTTTATTTTGTCGCGAGTAGCTCCTGACCCAAAAAAGGTTGGAGACCACTGCTCTAGTATTTGTAATTTGAAGGGTTGTGATGTTCTACCTATGTACAGTATATTTTTCCACGCAGGCATTCTAGATGATTTAGTATAGCTATCTTCTAATGCATTGTTCTTGAACATACACTGTATCCACAGTATAAACCGTGAAGCGAAGGAAAGCTTGGTGAGGAGGCCAAATGGGAATGTGTAGGTACGCATCCCTGATATCTAGAGATTCCAGGAATTCTCCCTGTTCCAGACCCTGTATCACCGAGTGCAGGGACTCCATCTTGAATTTGACCGCCTGTAAATACGGGTTCAAATCCTTTAGGTTTAGTATAGGCTGTACCGAGCCGTCCGGCTTTGGTTCGAGAAAAAGACTGGAGTAGTATCCCTGAGTACGCTGATCCTTGGGTACCGGCACCACAACTCCCGTTGTCTGCAGCTTGGTGACCTCTGACAACAGATGTCATGCCGGTAGACCGGTCTTGAAGAACCTGTTTGTGGAGACAAGCAAAATTAATCTTGTAACCCTGGGCTACCAGATCCCTTACCCATGAGTCCTGAAAAGACTGCAGCCAGACGTGACAGATGGTTTGGTGGACTTGGGTTCCTGGGTGGTTGCCCAGGCAACTCTGCCACGTCCTCTGGAACAGCCTCTGAATCTGCTAGTGGGATTAAAGGACTGAAAGGAAGACCTTTGTGGTGTCCTGCGAGTCGATGGTGGGGCTGCTGAAGGAAGGAAGTGAGACTTACCTCCTGTTGCCTGGGATATCCACTTATCGGGCTCAGGCCCGAACAGGACATCCCCATTGAATGCCAAAGCCTGCACCACTCGTTTGGACTCTGTGTCCACCTGCCATTGGCGTAACCAGAGAGCCCTGCATGAAGAAATGGATAAAGCAGAAATTCTGGCTGCGACCATACAGACATCAGATAAGGCTTCCATTAAAAACATGGAGGCCTCCTGAATTTGTTCAGCAAGCTGAACAATGGAGAGGGGGTCAGAACCCTCACGGACTTCTGTTAAAATCTGAGAGGCCCATACCTCCATGGCCATATTGACCCAGCATCCCACTTGAGCCGAACGCTGTATAACACCGTAACAAAAATGTTCTTAAGGGTTACCTCTAATTTACGGTCTGAGGTGTCCTTAAGAGTGGTAGCTCCTGGTACTGGGAGAACTGTCTTCCTGGACAGTCGCGAGACCGATGAGTCCACCATTGGTGGGATCTCCACCTGCCTCCTACCATCCGGCGGAAGAGGGTAATTTGACAGAAACCTGCGGGGTACTTGAAATTTCTTGTCAGGATGACACCAAGCTTGCAGCAGATGGTCATCGAATTCCTCAGCTGTAGGAAAGGTGGGCAATTGCTTTTGCTTTTTCCCAAAAAGAGAGGGTCGGATCGGAATGTCAGTATCCTCCGTTACATTACAGGCAATCTTAACCATATGAATTAAATCTTCCAAGCCCTGAAAGGCTTGAGCAGGCTCCTGCATATCAAAAACTTGAGCATCATCATCATAATCTGGGAGGGCAAATTCGCCCTCCTCCAGATCAGGCATATCATCATAATCACCTGAATCCACAGTCTCTTTCTTTGTAAAAGAGGGGGGTTTAATGCCCTTGAAGATGAAGCCCCAGCGTCCTCTGCTGGGGCAGGGGCCAGAGCTTTTGTTAAGCCCTGTACAGCAGAAGCCAAAGAGGCCTGCTGGCTTCTGGCAGTCTCTCTAGCTTTTTGAGCTGCTGAGAGCTCAGAAGACAACTGAGACATGACATCAGCAAGCTGTGATGCCCAGACAGGGGTCTGCACAGGAGACTGTGGTAATGGGGGGATAACAGTGCATTTATCACACATTGAGATGCCCTCTTTAGGAGGTGTAAATTTTGCATTACACTTCTTGCAAGTAACCCTCTTGGAGTTACCCCCTGCCATTGTAACAAGTACCCAGTAATCACCACACACTACCACACTTAACAGAGAGTAGGTATAGGATAGTCAGTCAGATGTACTGGAAGGGAGACAGTAAAAGAAAAGGAGCCGTCACAGAGCCTAAACAGTGCTATGGTATATAATACTGGAGTGCTATAGCCCTATTTAAAACACAGCCCAACTGTCTTCACCCCGCTCTAAACCCCACTGTAACTCACAGACCAGGTAGAGCTTTCGGCAGGACAGTCACCAGGAGACAAGGAATCACCAGCTGTAGTCTTAGGCAGGGATCTACAGCAGCGTGTCCAGTGGCACGAATGTAGAGAAAATGGCCACTGTGACATGCAGGAAACGCCAGGGTTTGCTGGGAGCACCGCACGGTAACTCCGCCCCCCGCCCGGCAGCTCAATCTCCTATAATGACACCAGGTTTAAATAAACCCTCTGCTGCACCGCCGTTTGTGTCCCTGACCTCCTTCTACCAGGGAGGCAGGGTAATACTCACAGTTGCTGCGGCACTGTGTTGGCTGTTCGACTGGGGAAGGATCGGGCACCCGATGCATCTCCAGAGACGGTGGTCTCTGTCAGCCAGTGAGCTGGGCGCAAACCGTGGCAGCAGCCGGCTCCTTCCGGCAGAATCCCACGTCGCAGGCAGATAGTAGCAGCAACTATCTGCCTGTCCTCAATGGCAATTCTTGCTGCTTTATGCCCTAATTACAAAAAAGCCCAGGAGATCAGCCACGTGTGACCTGCTCCCTTTCGGGCACAATCTAAGACTGCATGGGAGGGGAAGTAGAAGGGGAGGAGTTGGTCACACTAATTTTATTTTTGAAGTGCCCATGCTCCCTGTGGTCGCCTTCTATTCACAAGTGTAACTCCAGTGACACCTAGCGGATGATGGAAAAATGCGGTTTAACCCCTTCCTGACACAGCCAGTTTTTGCCTTCCTGACAGAGCCCTTTTTTTCAAATCTGACATGTATCACTTAAGTGGGGATAACTTTTTTTTGCTTTTACTTATTCCAGTGATTTTGAGATTGTTTTCTCGTGACACATTGTACTGCAAATTAGTGGTAAATTTGGGTCGATACAGTCTGTGGTTTTTTGTGAAAAATACCAAAATGTCGTAAAAAAATGGAAAATTTAGCAATTTGCAAAATGTTAAATTTTCTGCTTGTGAGACAAATAATCATACCACTCAAAATAGTTAATAACTAACATAGACCATATGTCTACTTTATGTTTCCATCATTATTTCAACTTCCTTTTAATTTTTTTGGACACTAGGAGGCTTACAATATGAATAGCAAATTCTCAAATTTTCAAGAAAATTTCAAACACTGATTTTTTTAGGGACCAGTTCAGTTCTGATGTGACTTTGAGGGACTTGTATGTGAGACACCCCCATAAATGATGCCATTTCAAAAACTGCACCCCTCACAGTATTCAAAACAGCATTTTGGAAGTTTGTTAACCCTTTAGGTGTTTCACAGGAATTAAAACAAAGTGTAGGTGAAATTTCAAAATTTCATTTTTTTTTGCAGATTTGCAATTTTAATACATTTTTCTAAGGAACACAGTAGATTTTACTAGAGAAATGTGACTAAAAATTGATTCCCCCAATTCTTTTGTTTTCATAAATATCCTATATGTGGCCCTAGTGTGCACGTTGACCAAACCACAGGCTTCATAATAGAAGGAGCACCTACTTGATTTTGGAGCCTCCTTTTTATGAGATTATTTTTTAGGCACCATGTAGGTTTCTAGGCACCATAAGATGCTAAAATTTAGGAACCCCCTCACAAGTGACCCCATTTTGCAAACTACACCCCTCAGGGAATTCATCTAGGGGTATAGTGTACATCTCAAACCCCCAGGGGTTTCACCAATTTTGATACAACTGGGCAGTGAAAATGAAAAATTACATTTTTTTACACAAAAATGCAGTTCTGGCTCAAAATTTTTCATTTTCAGAAGGTATGAAGGAGAAAAAGCAACCCAAAATCTGTGCCCCAATTTCTCCCGAGTATGGCAATGCCTCATATGTGACCAAAAAATACCAGTTGGGTGCATGGCAGGACTCAGAAGGGAAGGAGTGATTTTTGGATTTTGCAGCTCAGATTCTGGTGGAATGAATGGTGGGTGCTATGTGGCATTAGCAAGACCCCCGAAGCACGGTGAAATGATGAACCTAATAATCCATAGATGTGTGGTATATTTTAAAACACTCCTTTATACATAGGCCGGGTTTGTCGGGGCAAGTTTCACAGTGGAAAATAGTTTCCTTTCTTATTCCCTTTTTATAGCAAACTTTGCACCTTTTTTGTGTCCTGCCCTTTCTTGCAGTGGAGGGGATTTCGTTAGGAAAATGCTGCCCTGGTACAATACGGGGGCCAGTACTAGAAGTACTGGGGCCCTCTGCCTGCTGGTTCCCAAATATTAGGCCCTTTATGACTTCCTCTTGAAAGTGCATAAATGTCCCCCTCTGGCTTGTAGAACGGAATAGCACGTAAGCGTTATACAGTGCCATCTGGATGATATACACGGCCAGCTTCTTGTACCAGATTTTTGTTTTCCGCAGGGCACTGTACGGCTTCAGTACCTGATCTGAAAGATCCACTCCGCCCATGTACCTATTGTAATCTAGGATACAATTAGGTTTTGAGGTGTGGGTACTGGTACCTCGTACAGGGATGGAGGTGGTACTGTCTCCATGAATTGTTGTCAGTATAAGGACATCCCTCTTGTCCTTATATTTGACCAACAACATATTTTTGGTGCATATTCCCCTGCTTTCACCCCTTCTCATTACTTGGGCAATGTGCGTTTTTGGGAGGCCTCTTTGGTTCTTACGCACAGTACCGCAAGCTGCTGTACCTCTTGAACCAAGGGCCTTAAACAGGGGGATGCTAGTGTAAAAGTTATCCACATAGAGGTGATAACCTTTATCCAGGAAGGGGTGCACTAAATCCCAGACAATTTTTCCACTAACACCTACGAGGGAGGGGGGGCATTCTGGCGGTTCAATTCTTGAATCCTTCCCTTCATATACCCTAAACCTGTGGGTGTACCCTGAGGTGCTTTCACACAGCTTATACATTTTTATGCCATACCTTGCCCTCTTACTGGGAAGGTACTGGCGGAATTTAACCCTTCCTTTAAAATGTATAAGGGACTCGTCAATACAAATACATTTTTCAGGGATGTACATCTCTGCAAATTTGGCACTGAAATGATCAATGACCGGCCTGACTTTGAATAGCCGGTCAAAGGTGGGATCATCTCTGGGTGGGCACAGTGTATTATCGGTGTAATGTAAAAATTTAAGGATTATCTCAAAACGAGCCCGAGTCATGGCCATACGGTAAAATGGGGTGCTGTACAGAACATCTGTACTCCAATATTGCCTAATTTCTGGCTTTTTTACTATGCCCATATGTAACACCAGACCCCAAAACGTCATCATCTCTACTGCATCTACAGGGGTCCACCTAGCAAATGATGACGTGGGGTTTTGAGCAATAAACTGCTGGGCATATAAATTACTTTGGTCCACCATTAAATTTATAAAATCATCAGAGAAAAATAATTTGAAAAAGTCAATTTCTCTGAGACCTGCTGAATCAAATTGGATTCCTGGGATGGCCAAAAACTCAGGAACCTGGGGCTCAAAATTGTCTGGTGGTGGGGTCCATACGGGATCAATCATTTGGGGGGGGTCTCAGCTGCTCTACAGGGGCGTCTTTGAGGGGGTCCCTCATCAGCAGAGGAGGAAGAGGAGCTTAAGGCGAATCCTTTAAATTCCCCGCTTGCATCACTGGCTGTGTCAGAGTCAGAGGCAAGCATGGCATATGCCTCCTCCGCTGAATACATTCTTCTGGATGACTGGGATGACATTTGGGATGACATTTGGGATGCCATTTTTATTTTTGTGTTTCTGTAAGTGTAATGTAGGGGGGGTACAAACTTTATTTCAACACGGGGGGTATGTAGTGTGTAGTGTGTATGTAGTGCAGAAAAAAAAAATACTTTATACAGGAATTTGATCCCAATAAAAAAAAAAAAAAAATTGAAGGGGTTAAAAAAAAAAAAAAAAAGGTCCTGCGCCAAAAATTGAGCACAGATGTTGGTCAGTAACGTCCGTCACTGAACAGCGCTCAAAGGCAACAGGACACCCACAAAAACAACGTGGGTGTAAAAACAAAAAAAAACAATTTAAAAAAAACTGCAGAAAAAAAAATGATATCAACCCTGTGCCAAAAATGCTGTTCAGTGATTGTACGTCACTGATCAGCGCTCAGCGGCCACAGGACACCCACACAAGCAACGTGGGTGTAAAAACAAAACCCCACTGCACTCTCCAAAAAAAAAAAAAACTGCAGATCAGTGATGCAGTGATGCAACACTGATTAGCAGTAAGGGGCAGCAGACACACAACCTGACAGGGTATATATATAAAAAAAAAAACCCTGGACCCCCAAAAAGTTGCTGATTAATTAATTTAAACTGACCAGCACAAAAGGGGGGGCAGCAGTCAGTTGCACACGCAGTACAACCTTTGGTGCAACTGACAGGTATATATATATATATATAAAAAAAAAAACCCTGGACCCCCAAAAAGTTGCTGATCAGTTAATTAATCAGCACAATCAGCACAAAAGGGGGGGCAGCAGTCAGTTGCACAGGCAGCACAACCTTTGCTGCAACTGACAGGTATATATATAAAAAAAAAACCTCTGCACCCCCAAAAAGTTGCTGATCACCTCAGATATAGTGATCAGCACAAAAGGGGGTGCAGCAGACACAAAATATAGCACTCTCTATCACTCTCTGTCACTATCTGTCCCTATCTCTCACGATCTGTGACTATGACACTGCAGCAGCAGCACACACAGAAGTCACAAGATCCAGGAAGTATCCAGCTGCTGGAAGCACGCTACCAGCGGTGATCAGGTAAGTTTCAGGCAAGGATCAGGTATGTATCACGACAGATTGGCACGGTGACCGCTCTGCACGCAATTCCAGACCGGAATGGCGTCTGCAGTGCAGTCACCGTTAGTTTAAATCACGCGCCTTGGCTGTGATTGGTCCGTGGGTCCCACGGACCAATCACAGCCTTGGGGGCAGGTGGGGTGAGGTGTCGTCATCACCGATGACCCCCTCATGCCCCCTGACGCCCGGCGGTGATTGACACCTGTGTTACCGAGCGTCTGATTCGCCGGTAACACAGGAAAACGCTGTGAATGGCTGTTCACACTGAACAGCCAATCACAGCGATCACCGACGGGGGGGCGGCATCGCAGCCCCCCCTGGGCATGCAGGGACAGCAGACATCGTCCCTCTGTCCCCGCGTCTATAGACGCGGGGACAGTTTAAAGTCATGACGTATATATACGTCATGTGTCGGGAAGTACATCCCGGCCATGACGTATATATACGTCAAATGTCGGGAAGGGGTTAAGAAGCCACAACCATAGCCATGATCTTATCCAGTACCTGTCCAAAGAGTATCTTCCTTGAAAAAGGTAAGGCCCTCAGGTCCCTCTAGGACTCTGCGCCAGGTACAAAGCCAGAGGGCTTGCCTGGCAGCTAAAGACAATGCAGACGCTTCGGAGAAAAGTATCCCAGCATTCTATATTAGCCTCATCGATGTAAAAGTTTACTTTAAGAACATGGCTCAACATAGGAAAAAAAAGGTCAGTTCTGCGGGTACCTGAGCAGACGCAGTCATCTACAAAATCAGCACTTTGAAAGATGGTCTACCTACAAAAGCCAGTGCAGGATGCAAGGCTGCGCCTGAATTAATGAAGATTGACTTCAGAAGATTTGCACTTTACTGTTCATTGGGCCAATTATGAATGAGGCATTGCAGATTTAATGAAGCATGCAAAGAGGCAAGGATTTAGCCAAGCTTGCACTCATGGAATGTGGAGGTTACCACCTTTTTCTTGTCCACCTATTTGGATCAGGCTTCCAGCAGGAGAGGTGAGCTGAGAGAAAACAGATACACAAACATTCAAATGCTCAGAGAACCACACACTAAAGGGTTATTCAATGATCTGTTCTTTGCTCATTTGCAGAGACCTACAACCAGATATCCACTACCCTGTTATAGTGAAATCACACCCTGTGCAAGGCTGTGAAAATATTTCAGGTTGGTGAAAAGCTGCAAATCCATTTGCAACTATCAAATAAATACCCCCCCCCCCCCCACACTATGCGCAGTATGTGAGTAACCCAGGACTTACTTGGCTGGTGAGATAAATAGGCGGATCGGGCAGGAGCAGACATAACACCGCTGACACTCCCAGAAAATAGACCTTCACCACCCCCAAGCACAAGCCCTACGTCCAACTGCCATACCATACGCAGTTGGACAATAAGTCGGACAGGGTGCAAATGTGCAGCCTGGGGATCAGGTCTCAAGAACCCCCTAAATCTCAGCAACCAGAGGTGAATGGGATAGGGTATATAGCCTGACAAGTGTTGGGGTGCAGGAGATCCTCTCTGCAGGACAGCAGGTAGTGCTATAGGTGCCCATACACGTTCCGATCCTGCCGCTGCGATGTGTGCTATGAGATACCCGCTCCCGCGGCATCTCATCGCACAGTACAAAAAGTAAGTGCTGCACATACTTTTTGTACTGTCTTTATCGCATTGCATGCACAAGGCATGCAATGCTATTTAAGCTCAAAACGCACGCCAGGATCGGAATGTGTATGGGCACCTTATAAGCTAAATGGCCACTCCACTTTGGAGAGAGGAGCTTGCAATGGGTTTCTTGAGATAGTGTTCGCAACATAGCATGGTGGAGGAGAGGACAGTTAACTCCAACCCCATCTGGCCAATTGCATGGATCCGCTGCTCTGTAATGGTGCCACTGTTGCAGTATGTGCCCTTAGTAGCCCAGAAATAACTAGGAACCTTTCCAGCCTGTCAACAAAGTCACAGAGAAGGGTCAAGGACTTACTATAGCACATGAAAGGTGCAGCAGGAGCCTATGGAATAGGGTTCCATGGCTGAGCAGCTGTATGCAAGCCTCACATCACCAAGTCTAATGCCAATCCTAGGCAGTCACAAATCACATTTCTCTGTTTGACAAGCGGATGGGAGAGTATGCTTATTTGGTTCAGAGAGAAAAAGTTATCAGTCTGACTGCATTATGCCATCTGTGAAATTACGTGGTGGGGATAACAGTAAAGTGTGGAGGTTTTTTTCAGGGTTTGGAACTCAGGGGCAGATTTATTAAGCTTGGAGAAGAGATAAACTGGAGATAAAGCGGAGAAAAGGTAAAAGGAGATAAAGCACCAGCCAATCAACTCCCAACTGTCTTTTTCAAGCACAGCTGATTGGCTGGTGCTTTATCTCCTTTTACCTTTTCTCCGCTTTATCTCTTCTCCAAGCTTAATAAATCTGCCCCTAAGCCCCTTACCTCCAATTAATAGCAATCTCAATGTTACAGCATACCAATACATTCAGAACAATTCTATGCTTTCAACTTTGTGGAAAAAGTTTGGGGGGAAGGTTTTTTTTTTTCTATTCCAACATGACTATGCGCCAGTGCCCAAAGCAAGGACTATAAAATTACATGATTTGAGAAGTCCTGTTTCAAAAGTCCTTATTTCAGGATTTCTGGCTGGGATTGTGCATGAGTAGTCCTGATGTAGACAATCTGGTAATGGTCTATGTAAACCCCATTTGCACGTGCCACTGATGTCTCAGCTGCTGTGTGAAGGTTGTGCTGTCTTGGCAGAAATGTTGTTGGCTAGAAATCTCGTGAAGGAAGTGCACCAAACAGGGAAGGTTGCAGGGCATGCCTGAGTAGCACCACCTCCCAGGGGCAAGATACACTGGAAGGTACAGTCAGACCTACCGCCTCCAGGTTATTGGGTCTCATCTGAACAGACAAACCTACTTTTCTGCTGATCCATCTGAGAATTGTGGTTCCCAACCCTGGCCCTCAAGTTCACCTAACCGGTCAAAGTTTTTCATGTTACAGAGCCAGTGAACTGTAATATCCGAAACTGTCATTTCAAAGAAAAAAATCCACAGGTGACATGGAAAAAATTTACTGTTAGGCTACCAGGTGACAGGAGCGGCATTAGCAAAAACAAGATGCTTTCGATTTGAAAATGGGTTCTTCAGACAATTTTAAAAGGTCTTCATTTTTCTAAGAACTAAAAAGTATGTTGGTTCCAGGAAATTTACCACTATAAATGTAAACCAATATGCAGATAAATAATTTCCATGCATGCGAAGCACAGACCAATAACATAATAATTATAATAAAAACAAAACAGTATTAGGTCAGCTACATGTAAAAATACATACTAGGTGATACTGGTAGTATTAAGTGCTGCCTTTTCGTACCTTTCTTAGGCATGCCCTAACTGTTAATATTCAGATTTCTCATACCTCCCAACTTTCAGGGAGAAGGAGGAGGGACAGAGTGTTACGAGTCAAAAATTGACGCTATGGGTCATGACCTAGAGGCCCTGTGAGTCTCTATCCATGCCCCCAGCCCCCTGGCTGCGGGAATGCGCACAGCGTTTATTCACCGCTGCTCAGCAGCCTACAGGGGGACTCCCAACAGCCCCCCCCTCGCCGCGAAAAAAGAAAAAAAAGAAAACCCTTCTAAGCATGGTGTATCTTCTTATATGAAGGAGAAAAACTAAAAATAACAGGATAGATGCCTGCATAAGCGACAAGAGGTCAGTAAATAAAATTTCTTTTAATGCATCTTTTGCCATATAATGTGTGAAGTACAAGGAAGATGCAATTTAAAAACAATATAAATCTAATATGAAGGATTTCACATAAAATTGCCTTCATATCATAAAAAAAATAAAAAAATAAATGAACCCCCTCCCAACATGTACCTGAAAGTTTAGTCATGCTACAGAGCAGACACTGAATGCTTTTAATTTGTAACAGAATATATTTTCCTTTATAAGCAACACAGTAGTCATCTGCTTTGCCATACAGAGAGAAAACAACCCCTAGACATTGTACATGTAGTTTAGCTGTAATAATTTATTTTAAAGACAAGTACATTAACTCTGCTTTTCAATTTATAGTGCCTCAAATATGAGGCATTAGTATGCAATGTACAACAAACTCCAAGATCGTAATAAGTCTAAAAGAGAATTAAAGGTGAGTGATGGAAACAAATGAGAACTTTAATAAAAAAAAATTACTCCTTAAAAAAAAAAAAAAAAAAAAAAAAGCTTACATTGTCCAGAGGGTTTTTGATAGCTAAAGTGAAAAGAGGATAGGAAGAAGAAAAAAAAAAAAAAACACTAGATATACACTTAAATCAATATAGTAAAGAAATATAAAGTACTGCCAAAACACAGTAGAACATTGGATTGAACACTCCTGCTCAGGACATCCACGTTACTTTGAGCCCAAGCCTCTATTCAGTATTTTGATGCTCTTAACATTTACTGCTTGTCTCCCTTCTGCTCTTCCTTTGGCTCTTCTTTGTGCTCTCCTGTTCCAGAGTTATCCCTTTCTGATGCCATCTGAAATGAGAAGGATCACAAAAAAAGCTTTAGACCAATATGTAGGCTTACGATAGTATCCCTTTAAACCAAGACATTCATGAATTACTACAGGTTCTGTGGCTGATTAAAGCGAAGTAAAAAGCAGGCTCAAAGTCATCCAGCCAGCCACAGAACATGTGTGATTAATCGGAGTTCCAATATAAAAATCGACATGGATATTGCCTACCAAGATGGATATCCATTTTGCTTTTAAAGTCTGGTCCATTCGGTCGATCTGCCTCTTCAATGCTGTCGGGAGAGACAGCATTGAATAGGCGTTCACCACTATTTCCCCGTCGTAAATAGTGTCTGTAGTGTGGGCAATGGTGCCTCTTCGCACGAGGACACCAGCTCTGCAGGGAGGAAGCGGCTGGGTTGTAGCATGTACAGTAGCCTTACAGACTCCTCTACCTATCCAGTGTGCTAAACTGGTCATGATACCACATAGTGCATGTGTGCCCTTAACTGAACCTGGATACATGGCAGTGTGTTATGGGCCACAGACCCATAATGCATGCAGAAGACACTGTTCCCCTCTGCAGATACACCAGTGGCCAGGTCAAAGGCACACCGCAGGCGTGGACAACCTGACCCACTCCAAGGGTTGCCATGTCACAGGCAGACACTTGGCTTCCTCTATATGCCGGTCATCAATGTAAAATGTAAATAAATATAAAGAAAACTATGAGGGGGATAGAGGGGTAGGGGGCTGCCACCAAACTAAGAATTTCGAAGTGCCGACTCCTATCACCAATGTAAGAAGACTGCAGTGTCCCCTGGTGAATGAAGGAAAAAATTATATTTTAATAACATATCTACAAGAGTTCCCCAGCCAAAAAAAATGGTCTTTAGCTCTGTAGCGACCATTTTTAATAGACAAATTAATCAGCACTATGAGAAACATGGATTTGCAGCAACCCTCAGAGTATTGCTTCTCATTTGGGATTTGAAGGGAGAGACTTGTAAAAATAGTCTGGGCAACTTCTGCTGTGCAGCTGACTTGAAACCGAGAACATCTCTGCTGTTACATTTCCCAATGCCAAAATTAAGCAACGGAGACGTCCCTCTTACCTTTTTATATGCGATTTCAAAAAGCTTCAGTGAAGCTTGTTGAAGCGATGAAGCAGCTTGTTTAATGCTCTCTCCAGTTTCTGAGTCTTTCCGAGCCAAAAGCTCCTTCATTTTGCTGATCTCCTCCTTCAGCTTGTTGCACTAAGTCAATGAGAAAATAGGCAATAAGATAAAACATGTTTTGGCCTTTAATGTATTGTTTACATCCTAACCATGGCCAGGAACGCAATTATTAGGCCAACCAGGCAATAACTGCATAGTCTGTATACAGGGTGTACATCATTGGGAGGTCAGGTTTCGATGCAATGCATATGCTATATTGTTCTGACCTCCAGATCCTGCTGAAGACAGCTAATAGACTGATAAAGTGTAAGTGGTGCATACCAATCTGATAAAATCACTGTGCAAACAGAACAATTATGGTTTATGCAGAATTTATCCACTAGTGTGCTTAATACCAATTGACAACAGAATACTACTTAAAAAATAAATACTTGAGGTAGTAAAAACTCAAACGGTCAGTTTATAAACCACTCAAGAGTTAGAAATCTTTCCCTTTACAGTTCCAATAACTAACTTTCTTAGAGTACTCCCGTCTATGTCCTTTTGAGAACCAATGAGTCAGACACCCAATCATGATCGCTGGGCGTTTTAACATGCTACCACTAAAACTAGGCTTTTCAAAATACAGCAACACATTAAAAAATATATCAGTTAACTTTCAATAACTACCCCTTTACACTGCATTATTTAGGTTATAGAAAAAAAAAAACACACACCACACCCTTATTTGAAATATCACTTCTACTGTAGAATAAACCTCACAAGACTTATTTGCTATGACTACATCAGACCATGAAATATACATACAGCACTTGGCAAACCAGGTATCGTGAGAATCTTTGAGCATCAGGTTCTTTTGCTTTTTTTGGTAATAATTTTTATTTACAGTTACTTATATAGCACAGCATATTAATGCATCAAACCTGTGCAACAAGCCTATAGCCAGAAATTTTGTGAGTGAACGTGCATTAAGCCCGGTCCGACTTAAGCCTTAAAGAGTCTACCTGGGTTGAGAGTCCCGGGTCCGACTCACTAACAAAGTTTCACTCAAGACTCACAACTCAGATAGGTCTGAATGTTACAGCCTTGATAGTCCAGGTAAACCCAATGAAAATATAATGGTGTTATCAAAGATCATATTGCCTAGAGGGGAGAAAACCTTCAAGCCCCCACTGAATGCCGAAAGACCATGTCAGCCATGGGTGAAACGGGTAACCTTGGCTTCAACTCACGCTGTGTCCCTGGTCTGACAAAATTTTAGGTCTGAAAGTGATATTAGTCACAATGCAAGGTGACTAGGACAAACAAGGTGACTAGGACAAACAAGGTGACTAGGACAAACAAGGTGACTAGGACAAACAAGGTGACTAGGACAAACAAGGTGACTAGGACAAAAACAAGGTGACTAGGACAAAAACAAGGTGACTAGGACAAAAACAAGGTGACTAGGACAAAAACAAGGTGACTAGGACAAAAACAAGGTGACTAGGACAAAAACAAGGTGACTAGGACAAAAACAAGGTGACTAGGACAAAAACAAGGTGACTAGGACAAAAACAAGGTGACTAGGACAAAAACAAGGTGACTAGGACAAACAAGGTGACAGATTACTTTGATATACAACACATATATCTGTATGTGAATCGGCACAAAGTGCTACAATGCTGCAGACACAGCTTCCTCCCCAATAAGATTCCTGTTCTTATCCATACACAGTCTCACACAAAAGTGTTACAGGCATGTATCAAATTATTGAGCACAATCTCCTTGTGCATCCTAATCAATGCAAGTAAACCACTTTTAGCAACAAAAGATGCCCAACATTAGTAGTGTTGCACTGGACGTGGCAGTTCACTCATGCCAGGCATCTCTTGCTGCATGGCATATTGAGGCAAAAATGTATGAGGACATGTGCATATAGGATCCCTAAATTTGTCTAGCTAGGACCATAAAGCATTAAGATAAAAATAAAATAAAATGTAAAACCTCATCTTCTGGCAGTTGGCTCTTAAATTCCTCCATCTTTGATTCAGTATCATGAATAATTCCTTCTGCGTTGTTTACAGCTTCAACAAGTTCCTAGAAGAGATAGAGAAGAAACACAAGTAAACAATGTAACCCATACATAATTCAAAAAAGGGACATTGCAGTTAAGTAGCTAACTTTACTAGCACGTCCTTCAAAGAGAATTAAAAAAATATACCCTGGTATCAAACAGACCTTTTCACACCAAGCCAGGTTGCCTCAACAATATGCGGTTTCAGAAGCTTGGTGTGAAAGGGATATAAGTTGGTCCATCAGTCTACACATTACCGGCTGACAATATAAAATGGCCACAATTTAGAACATAATATAGTTTAACAAAGGCAAATTCTGAAACACTCCTTTGAGTAATTTATTCAAAACCATCTTTTGTCTATGGACAAATAAAAAAATGGCTGCATCTTTTCATTGTTGTCAACCAAGTAGGAAGCTCTGACTGCTGTATTCACAACAGACAAAAACATCCTGCAAACTATCTTTCTGCATTACATTTAAGTATAATATATAATACAGACGCCTTCTGTGATACCATCTTCAAAATTAGCTTAAGGAGATTAATTCAGTGTGTGCATGAGTGTAAAAAAGATCATGCACAACTGACAAGCCTGCCCAAACACACACACACTTGCACGACCACTGAAAAGACTCTGTAGACAATTAATGAAATACCTCACCTTTCCTATGATGACTGTACTCTGCTTACACTATCTTAATATCTAAAATATACATAGATCGTCCTTAATGTCCCATTCTAGCATAATGCAGCAATTACATTTTATTTGACCTTTAGTCAGTCAATCTCTCACAATAGGTGGTATTTAGTACTTGCCTTTCTTCTTCTATCTTCTTCTGCATACTTTTCAGCATTTTTTACCATATTTTCAATATCATCTTTACTGAGTCCACCAGAAGATTGTATGACAACTACAAGAAGAAGCATTCACTTAGAGAACAGTAACGTTAAATACAGCTTACATTTAACAAAAATCCTGCAGGAAGGTACTGCTGATACCCTATATTAAAACACACACACACACCAAGTCAAGAAACTACCATATGTACTTTAGTCATTACAAAAATGTAAAGTGCCCATACACGATTCGATGAACTCTGTGCTTTTAGTAGTAGATTGCATTATATCTAGTACAAAAAGCATACAATTTGCTACAGCAGCGTGGTTTTTGGTACTAGATACGATGCAATCTAGTACTAAAAGCACTGGCAGCACATACTTTATGTGCTGTGCGATGGTATGTGCACGGGAGCGCATATCTCATCGCACTGCCCTGTCGACTCGCACCATATTTGGGCACCTTTAGGTTCTTTAAAGTTTTGTAAGGAAGAAAAAAAAAATGAAAAAAGGTACTGCTTTCCTAGCACGGCGCCCACGATCTAGATTGTATGTGTGGGGCTGATATCTCAAGCATCTCATGCATCTTATGTGTTTGTGCGGCATAAGATGCACGAGATGCGATCAACAAGATTTTTACATTGGAATCATTGTAAAAAGCCCCCCAAACCCCAATTTTAATTGCTAACCCCCCCTCATGGGTGAAATGGCCCCCCATTTTTAACGCCACCCCGAAGCGTGGCGAGCGCAGCGAGCCTGCGAGGGGCGGCGGTACGCGTCCTCCGACCTTTTCATACCCCCACTATGGAGTTGATTTTATATAGTGTGGCGAGCGGAGCGAGCCCGAAGCGCGGCGAGCCCCGCGAGGGGACGCGGAATACATGTAAAGTAGTCCGCGTCCGCTCGACACACTATATAAAATAAACTCCACGCCGACGTGGATAGTGGGGGTATGAAAAGGTCGGAGGACGCGTACCGCCGGCGCTCGCCACGCTTCGGGTTGGTGTTGATAGTGCTGGTGGCGTTAACAATGGTTATTGGGGGCTCACGATTTTTTTATCTCATGCATCTTATGTATGCATAAGATCCATGAGATTTAAAAAAAAAAAAAATCGGGTCCATCGCGTTGATTGTATGCCTTAAGTACCTTAAACTTAAGGCATACAATCAATGAGACGGGCGCCGTGCTAGGAAAGAAGTACCATTAAAAAAAATAAAAAAAAGGAAAACCACTGGCAATAAAGCAGCAATACAAAGTTTCCAAGCTACAATAAGAATCTGGACCTACTCTGCTGTTCACGTCCAGTGCCTTTATCTTTTGCAGATACATGAACAATTCCATTAGCATCTATGTCAAAAGTAACTTCTATTTGAGGCACACCACGAGGTGCTGGTGGTATTCCAACCTAAAAGGATTTAAATGTAAAAAATAAATAATTCATTTTACAATTTTGTATAATAATAAAAAAACAACATGTACAATGCAACCCTTCTAAAGATCACATACTGTACCTAGAAATGCCTTTTTCCTAAGGTTTTACATTAGCCATATATTACACAACTCTAAAAATTTTATGCTCATCTAAAAAAGTACTTAATCATCTGTGCTGCTCAGAAAAAAAAACATAAACCTTCCCCTCCTTATGCAAAATCAGATCATCTTTGGTTTATGTGGTCGTTTCAAGTCACTTGCCTGGGTAACGATCTTAAAAACTGTAGCAATACAAAGATCCTCATTAACCCCTTCATGACAGAGCCAGTTTTTGCCTTCCTGACAGAGCCCTTTTTTTCAAATCTGGCATGTATCACCTGGCATGGGGATAACTTTTTTTTGCTTTTACTTATCCCAGTGATTTTGAGATTGTTTTCTCGTGACACATTGTACTTCAAGTTAGTGGTAAATTTTCGTCGATACAGTCTGTGTTTTTTTGTGAAAAATACCAAAATGTCGTAAAAAAATGGAAAATTTTGCGATTTGCAAAATGTTAAATTTTCTGCTTGTGAGACAAATAATCTTACCACTCAAAATAGTGAATAACTAACATAGACCATATGTCTACTTTATGTTGCCATCATTATTTCAACCTCATTTTCATTTTTTTGGACACTAGGAGGCTTAAAATATGAATAGCAAATTCTCAAATTTTCAAGAAAATTTCAAACTCTGATTTTTTTAGGGACCAGGTCAGTTATGATGTGACTTTGAGGGACTTGTATGTGAGACACCCCCATAAATGATGCCATTTCAAAAACTGCACCCCTCACAGTATTCAAAACAGCATTTTGGAAGTTTGTTAACCCTTTAGGTGTTTCACAGGAATTAAAAGAAAGTGTAGGTGAAATTTCAAAATTTCATTTTTTTTGCAGATTTGCAATTTTAATACATTTTTCTAAGGAACACAGTAGATTTTACTAGAGAAATGTGACTAAAAATTGATTCCCCCAATTCTTTGGTTTTCATAAATATCCTATATGTGGCCCTAGTGTGCACGGTGACCAAACCACAGGCTTCATAATAGAAGGAGCACCTACTTGATTTTGGAGCCTCCTTTTTATGAGATTATTTTTTAGGCACAATGTAGGTTTCTAGGCACCATAAGATGCTAAAAGTTAGGTACCCCCCCACAAGTGACCCCCATTTTGCAAACTACACCCTTCAGGGAATTCATCTAGGGGTATAGTGTACATTTCAAACCCCCAGGGGTTTCACCAATTGTGGTACAACTGGGCAGTGAAAATGAAAAAAAATTAATTTTTCATTTTCACAGCTCAGTTGTATCAAAATTGGTGAAACCCCGGGGGGTTTGAAATGTACACTATACCCCTTGATGAATTCCCTGAAGGGTGTAGTTTGCAAAATGGGGTCACTTGTGGGGGGGTTCCACTGTATGGGTGTTTCGGGGGTCATTCAACCAGAATCTGTGCTGCAAAATCCAAAAATCACTCCTTCCCTTCTGAGTCCTGCCATGCACCCAACTGGTATTTTTTGGTCACACATGAGGCATTGCCGTACTCGGGAGAAATTGGGGCACAGATTTTGGGGTGCTTTGTCTCCTTCATTCCTTGTGAAAATGAAACATTTTGAGCCAGATCTGCATTTTTGTGTAAAAAACCCGGCGGGTTGGAGGGGGGGCTGCACATCGGAGGTGATCGGTGCTGTACTTGACAGCACCGATCACCACCGATCCCTGTGTTACCGAGCGGCTTAGCCACCGGTAACACAGGAAACGCTGTGAATGGCTGTTCAGATTTGGGCGGCGAGGGGGGATGTCTGCTGTCAGGGACAGCAGACATCACCTAACTGTCACTGCGTCTCTAGACGCAGTGACAGTTAGAAGTCATGACGTATATATACGTCATGTGTCGGGAAGTACTTTCCGACCATGACGTATATATACGTCAAATGTCGTGAAGGGGTTAACTTTAAACACAGTTTCTTCCTAAGCTGATCCAAACTCCGAAACCAAATACTGCTTAAGGTGCCCATACACTGTACAACTGCCGGGTGTGAAAAGATGCGCATCACATTACACAAAAAGCAGATACTTTTTGTACTATATTGCATCTCATTGCAAAACTTATGCGATGCGATCTAGTCCAAATTGCATACAATAATTGTACTGTGTATGGGCTCCTTAACTCTTTGTGCCTATGTCTACACAAACAACATTATTAGGTCTCTCAATGTTTAACTAATTTTTCTTCACATTGCTAAATGGTTTTCATTATTACTCAACAATCCACGATACTGTACATCGGTATCCTCTGGGGCATTGACACCCATGGATAAGGATTATGGGCCTAATTCAGATGTGTTTGAAGGGCAATAGACAAAACCATGTGCACTACAGGTGGGGCGGACCTAAATTGTGCAGAGAAATGTAGATTCGGGTGTGGTGGGTTTAAGCCGAAATCTAAATTGCAGTGTAAAAACAAAGCCAGTATTAACCCTGCACACCCAAATCTAACTCTGCAAACGTTACATTTACCCCACCTGCAGCGCACAGGGTTTAGTCCATTTGGAAATTTGTCAGGTCTGAATTAGGCCCTATGAATGGAAATATTTAGCTTTAAGCATTTATTTCACACAGATTTTAGAAGCGATCAAGAAGTCATTCACTGACCAATGTGAACTGGCCTAGAATTTTATTATCGCTGGCCATCTCTCGCTCTCCTTGACACACTTTGATTTCCACCTGGGTCTGCCCATCAGCTGCAGTAGAGAAGACCTTACAATGAAAAAAAAAAAAAAAAAAGTGATTAATCTTTTACATAGCTGGTTGCTTAAGTCTTAAAGATACTTATAGGGGGTTGATACAATTAGAGGCAAATCAGCCACTGCTGTGGTGCTTCAACACCAGCCCGATTCGCCTACTTCATCCAGCCAGATTTGTTCAAAAAGGTGGAGCAATGTTGGATGGATTCACTGGGCGAATCCTGACAATAGGATGCTCCTCACAGTGAGCAATATTACATTAGAATAAGACATCTAAACCAATGAAATACTTCTGTAACCAAGAAGGTAGCAGCAGCAAATGTCCAACAATTCTTGCAGTTACTTTACACCAAAGCATATTTTTCAAATACATATTTAATCCCCAGGAAGCGCATGGGAATGCAATCAATTATCCTACTTAAGTAGAAAACAAGTTCCATAGAACACTTTAATAAAAAATAAAACACACAAATATTCCATGCTTCAAATTCAGAAAACAACAACAATACTGGATATGTTTGATTACCTTGTTCTCCTTTTAATACAAGTCTCAGATGTATAGATTCATGCAAATGAGATGAAGACTTACATAGCGCAATACAGTCATAAAATTGCAGTGTATCTGCCTATGGAATTTAATGGAATATTCCTTTTCTTCATTAAAAACCATTATGTCATGCAAAATCTTTCATCTAGTTTGCATGAATCGATACACGAGACTTCTAGGAAAGAGAGAACAAAATAAATCGAATATATACAATATTGTTCTTTAAATGAATTTGAAGCATGGACTATTATTTTTTTTTCCCCCTTTGAAAAAAGGACAAAGTGATATATACGATTGCCGGGGCGTACTGGGATCCACAGAAATACTTTCCTTACTCATGGGTAGTGCCGGACTACAGCGAGAGTATTATATAGATTACATTTTAAATATATATAGTAGTTTAAATGCTAAACTCCAGCCCAACCTACAGACACATGGCCCAGTGTCCTAGCAACCTTGCTGAGATACTTTTTACCTTCATTTAAATACAGAAGACATATGGTCAATTCTATCAGGTTATATAAATGAATAACAGTTGTATAATGTAACAATTATTGGTATACAACTTGTTTACATAAAGGTGGCCAGTCAAAGAAAGGCTTTGTAGGCCAAACAATACAGCAAAAAAACTAAAAGATAATTACTGAAAATCTCAGAGGGGAGGGAGGTAGTTAGCAATGCTTGGAGAAAGAACATTGTGCGACAATTTCTCTGAGCTGTGATAATTACACCCCTTAACTGGTCTATAATGAAGGCAAACAGACAGATGTTTATACGGCTTTTGTGCACAACCAGGTTACAGAAATAATTCACAACACAACCTTTGTGGTCTTTAAAATTATGAGTGGGATACTAAAAACATACATATGAAACCCCAAACTTGGTCACTTTGTACATTCAAGATGTCCCTTTAATACAATCACAAAACATTACCTGACTCTTTTTGGTAGGAATAGTTGTGTTTCGGCCAATTAATTTCGTAAAAACTCCACCAAGAGTTTCAATTCCAAGAGACAGAGGAGTGACATCTAACAGCAGAACATCTGTAACATCCCCAGCCAACACGCCACCTTGTATAGCTGCTCCAATAGCAACAGCCTCATCGGGATTGACGGCTTTGCTTGGAGCACGACCAAACAAATCCTGAACAGTTTGCTGGACCTAAAAAAAATAAAAATCACACAAATACCATGATCAAAAAAAAGAACTTTATACAGCACGTAAGAGGGTCTTATGCATACAAATCCCAACTGGAATGATTTGGTGGTAAGCCGACCAGTTTGCCAGCTGGGAGGAATATTCTGTGAACTGTATAACAGCACTGAACACTCACTGTTATAAGATGGGGTAAATCTGTCAAATTGAATACATAAAGCAAGTCTTATAAAATGAAATACATTTACCTTTGGCATTCTAGTCATTCCACCAACTAGGAGAACTTCTCCAATATCACTCTTACTGACTTCAGCATCTTGCATAGCTTTTTGGCTTGGTGAAACAGTCCTCTTAATTAGGTCAGCCACAATGCCCTCAAACTGAGAACGAGTAAACTTCATATTCAAATGTTTGGGCCCAGAAGCATCCATGGTAAGGTATGGCAAATTGATGTCGGTCTAGAATGATACAACAAAGTAAAAATAGAAATTTAATTACAATGTTGTTACAATCTGCCTCTGGCGGGTCTGGGTTACTGCAGCCTGACTCCTGTCTGTTCTGTGCGCAGTCTCAGCTACTACATAATTAGCTGATTACCTCTGGGCTGCAGTGCCTGTAAGGTGTTAGCTGCAGCTGTGTATCCACTCACCTGTCACATAATTAAACCATCAGCACTATGCCTGGCTGTCCAGCTGCAGTGATTAGGGGGGATTGTCTTTTCTGGTTGTTCTCATTGGGAGTTGCTCCCTATATTGCCCAGTCTGCCCCGGACTCAATCCCTGTTATAGGGACTTGTTACCTGGTCCTGGCTCTCCGCTTATGCCAAGATCCCAGGAACGGTTATACCATAGGTTATTTCAGCTAGTCTTTGGTCTCTGTTGGTAGCCCACGGTCCAATGCTCTTGCAGTGCCCTATGTTCCTGGCATCCAGCATCAGCTAAGTAGCTGATGATTACTGCTTTATTGGTAAATACCATCCTGTGCATTGTTGCACACACCTGCATATTCTGTGTGGTCATCTAGCATTTCATCCTGTGCAATGTTGCAGTCATCTACATATAGTGTGTAATTTAGTACAACACACTGTGCATCTGTATATACTGTGACTATTTAGCACACTATTCCGTGCATTGTTGCATCTGCCTGCATATAGTATGTGATTTAGTACACCACCCTGTGCATTGTTGCATACGACATTGGCTGTTTGTATTCCAGCCTATGCATTGTTGCACTCAGTATTGGTTGCAGAGAATTACACCCTGTACACTGTTACAGGTAATGCTGGTTATTATAAATCATGTTTTCTGATTTGACATTGCCCATCCTCCAATAGCCACTTTGTCAGCCATTAAAACCTGGTGGCCACTTGGTAATTGGTGGACCTAATCCAAAATTTGCCCAGCTAAACAGCTTCAAAGGTGTCCAGATGCAAAAGGTTTCCACTGTTTGCAGACTGGTGCAGGTGGCTAGACATTTAACTGTCCCTCCAATGCCATCACGTCGAACGTATAAGACATCCTTATGGATGCGTATATTAAGAGTTTTTTCTAGAGATGTGCAGGTTCTGATTTACTCAGATTTCAAAGCAGAATCTTATTGGCTATCCCAAATCACATGACAGTTGATAGCCAATAAGATCCTGCTTTGAAATCAGAGTAAATCAGAGCCTGCACATCTCTCGTTTTTTCAGGTCTTTTATTGTGCACTAGCAGTCACTTAAGTAGTGAACATACCCCACTTTTAGTAATAGTTTCACTAGGTGTTGTAACTTATGATGGCAAACTCCAAGTGATTACTGAGGAAAAATATAATAGTGTGAAGAGCACAGCGTAGCACCGTGCCTGAAGCATGGCAAGTGGGCGCAGTACACTAATACGGTGTCAGTCTTGACAGATATAAAAAAAGTGAAATTTGTCTATCTTTGTCAATAGTGACCATTTCATGTGTCAACTATTGACTGTCTACCTAATAAACCACACCCTTCTGGGCAAATTATTTAAGTCACCTGGCGTAGGTATTCAGCCTGCAACTTTGCTATATACGGATGGGTTGTCGCATCATCAACAGCGTAAGTGGGGCATTTCGGACTTCCGGTTATGGCTCTTTGGAGACTGCCGGTGGCCATTTTCACTGCATCTGCCTCCACATGGAGGAAATTTGTTTGTCAATGATCTTTAAGGGATAAAAAGTGGACTTCTTTTCTGGAATGCCAAACTTCTGAAGGACTAGTGTGTCCGAAACCCGTAAAGTGTTGGTATCCACCTGCATTTATCCGGACCTAACTGCTGATTCCATCTGCTCCTTGTGCCTGATGTGAGGACCCCATACCGGTTCAGTGAGTCCTCCATTAACTTGTGGCATAACATCAGCGAGGTGGCCTGGACCCAGAGGGATCAACCCTGTAGCAGTTTTGCATTTGGAGCTATTATAAAACTCACAATAAATGGACGTTTAAAAGCATATGTTCCATTGTTTTAACTACTACACTATGACTTTGTTATTCACCCCTTATGTGAAACCCACAATTTGGTTTAGGAGGTGTCTACTCTGTCATTTCAGGCAATTCAGATTAACCATTGATGAACATTTTGTTCCCTGATATCAGTTATGTATTTTTGAATTTCTTTACCAACCAGTCACAGAATTTATTTATCAACAGCACTACAAATAACTTCACAGAATTGTGTCTCAGTACTAGTGATTGTAACCAATTTATTTTGGTCAGTGTGGCCCATTGTTTATAAAAAAAAAAAAAAAATATGTGATGGTGACACAATTGAGTCACCATCATGAAAAAGTTTAAACTATTTTCTGAGGGCCTTCCAGACCTGGGCATTGGTCACATCGATTAAGTATACAAGTTATTGAGACTGAAGAACGAATAAGGATTTCAATTAAGTCTCTGTAATCCACCTTTAGGGGCATATTCAGGGTCCGTCGTTAGCTGATGTAGTTCCGCCTGTTCTAGCTTTTACATCAGCTAGACAGGCGTATTTGGTTTCAGCTTTTCACCATTTAGTGTATTCACAATGAATACAGGGCGGAACACCTCCAGGCGTTAAAACACCTATGAGGCGAAAGGGGGCATGTCCAATTCGCCTGCAGGCCAGTCACACCCACACTCCTCTGCCATTATCTTTATGGAGAGATGCTGTGTAGTGTTCTGGTGCTGGGTGAGTGTAAAACTTTATATTTTTCTTCAAACTCCCCTGCTTCGTTCATGTAAATGCAGGGGAGTTAACTGAGCACCAACTGTTTTAATTTTACTGTGTTCCCCCCTCCCTGCTGGGTACAGACCTGTCCCCGGAGTGAAACTCCGTCTGCCCTGCATGATTTCTGCTCACACGCTGGCAGCCAGCCCCCCGGCTGCTGACACAGCGTGACCCGGTCCCGGAGCTCTGATGTGGCTCACCCCAGAAACCCAGCGGCTATTACTGGGCTCTGCTGTGTCCCCCCTCCCTGCTGGGTACAGACTCCGTCTGCCCTGCATGATTTCTGCGCACACGCTGGCAGCCAGCCCCCCGGCTGCTGACAGCGTGACCCGGTCCCGGAGCTCTGATGTGGCTCACCCCAGACACCCAGAGGCTATTACTGCGCTCTGCTGTGTCCCCCCTCCCTGCTGGGTACAGACTCCGTCTGCCCTGCATGATTTCTGCGCACACGCTGGCAGCCAGCCCCCCGGCTGCTGACACAGCGTGACCCGGTCCTGGAGCTCTGATGTGGCTCACCCCAGAAACCCAGCGGCTATTACTGGGCTCTGCTGTGTCCCCCCTCCCTGCTGGGTACAGACTCCGTCTGCCCTGCCTGATTTCTGCGCACGCTGGCAGCCAGCCCCCCGGCTGCTGACACAGCGTGACCCGGTCCCGGAGCTCTGATGTGGCTCACCCCAGACACCCAGAGGCTATTACTGCGCTCTGCTGTGTCCCCCCTCCCTGCTGGGTACAGACTCCGTCTGCCCTGCATGATTTCTGCGCACACGCTGGCAGCCAGCCCCCCGGCTGCTGACACAGCGTGACCCGGTCCCGGAGCTCTGATGCGGCTCACCCCAGACACCCAGAGGCTATTACTGCGCTCTGCTGTGTCCCCCCTCCCTGCTGGGTACAGACTCCGTCTGCCCTGCATGATTTCTGCGCACACGCTGGCAGCCAGCCCCCCGGCTGCTGACACAGCGTGACCCGGTCCTGGAGCTCTGATGTGGCTCACCCCAGAAACCCAGCGGCTATTACTGGGCTCTGCTGTGTCCCCCCTCCCTGCTGGGTACAGACTCCGTCTGCCCTGCCTGATTTCTGCGCACACGCTGGCAGCCAGCCCCCCGGCTGCTGACACAGCGTGACCCGGTCCTGGAGCTCTGATGTGGCTCACCCCAGAAACCCAGCGGCTATTACTGGGCTCTGCTGTGTCCCCCCTCCCTGCTGGGTACAGACTCCGTCTGCCCTGCCTGATTTCTGCGCACACGCTGGCAGCCAGCCCCCCGGCTGCTGACACAGCGTGACCCGGTCCCGGAGCTCTGATGTGGCTCACCCCAGACACCCAGAGGCTATTACTGCGCTCTGCTGTGTCCCCCCTCCCTGCTGGGTACAGACTCCGTCTGCCCTGCATGATTTCTGCGCACACGCTGGCAGCCAGCCCCCCGGCTGCTGACACAGCGTGACCCGGTCCCGGAGCTCTGATGCGGCTCACCCCAGACACCCAGCGGCTATTACTGGGCTCTGCTGTGTCCCCCCTCCCTGCTGGGTACAGACTCCGTCTGCCCTGCATGATTTCTGCGCACACGCTGGCAGCCAGCCCCCCGGCTGCTGACACAGCGGGACCCTGTCCCGGAGCTCTGATCCGGGCATGCATCTCACCTCAGGCTCTCCCCATGGTCCCCCTTTGCTCTGGGCTGTGTCAGCAGCCGGGGGGCTGGCTGCCAGCGTGTGAGCAGAAATCATGCAGGGCAGACGGAGTTTCACTCCGAGTCCGGGGACAGGTCTGTACCCAGCAGGGAGGGGGGAACACAGTAAAATTAAAACAGTTGGTGCTCAGTTAACTCCCCTGCATTTACATGAACGAAGCAGGGGAGTTTGTAGAAAAATATAAAGTTTTACACTCACCCAGCACCAGACCACTACACTGGGTAGAGTAAAAAAAAATAATTATAAAAATCAAAATATATTCATATGGGCAATAATAAACATACAAAATATATTTACAAACAAAATGAAAATAAATTACATCGATTCATGTCAAAAACTACATAAATAAAATAATATTTAAGGTTTTGTAGAGCAGTCCCGACAGAAGAAATTGTCTAGTTCACTTTGTCTAAAGCCTGCCTGAAAACTGTAGAATCCATTTAGACAATCACACACTGAATAGGCTAAATCAGATTAACATGACGGAGTTTAGACAAAGTGAAAAAAAAAGTCTAAATGACTCATTTAGACAGGCGAGGCAAACGAAAAGAGTTGACAGGTGAAATGCTTTAGACTGTCTAGAAAAAATGATAGTGAATACTACAATTCATCTAGACTTTTTTTCCAGGCGTAAAATAGGCTGTTTTAGACAGAATTGACCTAACGACCAACAGTGAATACACCCCTTAGTGGTAGAGATGCAACCGATAGTTTTAAGGTTTGGTGAGTTTTGCAAACACACAGAAAGCATCTCTTGCAGCAGCACTACCACCACATAGATCTCAAACAAAAGGAAAAATGTGATGTTAACTCAACTTTAGATATGGACTAAATTTATGTTAAAGTTTCTAAATTTCATGTTTTTTTGTGTTAATATGTAAGTGGTACAACAGTAATTAAGCATCAATAATTATTTTCTCTCCACTTTTAACCCTTTGCATAACAACATCTGAGATGTTCAACATATCTGCTAATATTCCAAGCATCGTTCATATTGGTTATATAAAATTCAAATAAAAGGTGTCTAAATATATTAGATTTCCTATATAAAAACTTAAACATTAGAGGTCATGATGATGAATAAAATGATCTGATGTGGAATGACCTAGCAGTTTAAAAAACTTATATAATCCTCCTATACCCAAAACAGATGTAGGATTCATAACATTAAAAACCATTTACATGGGTTTTCTAGTCGAAAAACAAAAACACCTACCTGCACCGATGAAGATAGTTCACACTTTGCCTTCTCAGCAGCCTCTCGTACTCTTTGTAGAGCCATGTTGTCTTTTGTTAGATCCACACCAGTCTTTCAAATACAGAGAAATAAGACATTAATGTTGAACATACTTTAAGAGGGGTAAGCAGTACCAACATTCCAATTTATGGCACCGCCAAAAGAAAAGTAAGTCTATTATCACAAGACTGAAGCAGAGTTAAAGCTGTGCAAAAGTCAGTCATTCACAGCCATTTTGTGTGACTGCATCTATATGTAGAAATTCACCCAACCCTATTCTAATTGTGGAGGTAGGGGCAATTATCAGCGCGCACACACCCTTACTGTACCTGTCCAAAATCATAGAAATATCTGTACGTCCCACAATTCCGATTACATGCTCACTCTCTAAATAAGCCTACAAACTACCACCTTTGTCACTAATCTATTCAGGCACTTCAAGCTGTAAGAGTTACTTACCATTCCTTTCCGAGTTCTCTTTAAACTCCTCACCACCACCTACAAGGCTCTCTCCTACACCGCTCCTTACCTCTCTTCACTGATCTCTATCCACACTCCCTCCCGTCCTCTTCGCTCCATCGCTGACCGCCGACTGACCTCTCACCTAATCACCTCCTCCCACTCCTGTGTCCATGACTTCTCTCGCGCTGCCCCCCTGCACTGGAACAACCTCCCGCCACCCATCAGGCTTTCTAATTCCCTTACCTCCTTCAAGCGCTCCCTCAAAACCCACTTTTTTCGACTAGCCTATCCCTCCTCCTAACCTCTTTTGATCCTCCTATCCTGCCTCCGTTCCTACTTATCCTATTGTTTTTCGTTCGTCCACCCACCTATTTTTAGTATGTTAACTCTTATGAGTAGGGTCCTCCTTCCTCACGTACTCACATTACCTCACCTGTGCTCCTGTCCTTCCCTTCCTCTACTTCATCTTCAGTGTCCTCGACAATTTTGACACCTACTTCTGAACTGATGCTGATTTTAGTTCTACCAGCTATACCCCTATTTATACTGTATTTTTCAACACACCCTGTACGTTACCTTGTAATTTGTTTTCTCTGTACGGCGCTGTGGACACTTTGCGGCGCCTTACTACTACTAACACCATTTCTGTAATTGCAGCAGGCCCGGGGGAGGAGCTAGTGATCCCCCTCCTCCTATTCATCACAGATCCCCCAAGGAAAATGGCCACTCGCAGCACCAGCTTTGTGGCAGGGACCCCTGCCCAGCATGCCCACTGTTTGCCCAATACCTGAACCCCTGGTGTTCTAGTGGGGGTGTAAGCTACCAGGCTGCGCTGGGCTTCCAGTGGGCAGGGGGTCCCAGCCAAGGTCACATACCCAGTCATGGTGCTGTTGGGAGTGGCAGCTCAGGCATCCAAAGGGCGCCCAGCGCTGCAAACCCGAATAAAAGTTAAAAAAAAAAAAAAAAAACACACACAGACCTATAACTAGAATTTAAACGAAACGAAAAAAAAAAAAAAAAAACCAAAACTACCAACCTCTCTTTTGAATTGCTTCACGATATATTGCAACAGCGCTTGGTCAAAGTCCTCTCCTCCAAGGAAAGTGTCACCATTAGTGGATTTCACTTCAAATACACCTTTCTGAATTTCTAGGATTGAAATATCAAAAGTACCACCTCCAAGATCATAAACTGCTATGCTGTAGATAGAAATAAAACAAAAAAATAAAAAGTCTGGATACACATACATTGCTGACTGACATCCCTGCAGGGGAATATATGTATTTGGTGACTTTATGAGGTTGACCAGCTGGAAAGGAGATTAATGCAATCATAACACTGCCCGTACTGAACCTAGATGACAGCTGCAATGCACCCCACGACTAAAGCAAGCAACGATGATGGAAGAGAAAACCAATTTATTTTCTCTCTTCCAAGTACTACCTGAACTGACAATGCAGTGGGTAGGTTTACTAAGTGGCATATGGCACAAATTTACAGCAGTAATTCACACTGCAAGATTTACATTTTTTCTTAGAAGTGCATGGTCCCACTTATTGTGAACCCAAATAGACTAGTAAAAACAATATTTCTTCTAACTGACTGATAATACCACCAAATGGTACAAGCACACAAACATTTATTTATTTACAGTTTCTTAAAGAGCGCAGCAAGTTCCATTGCGCTTTACAATTGGAAATAGGCATAAAGATACTGGGTAGTTAGAGCTAAAACTGCAGAAAGGCCCTGCGTGCAAGCTTACAGTCTATATGTGCCCATCTAAATAGGCGCAGCTATTTAAAAAAGATCAGGGCAAAATTTGAATGGTTAGTAGCACGGACCATTCAGACACCTGCATCTATGGTTTTTAACAGCTGCAGGTATTGTTGCCCCAACTCCACTTCAGGGACAGGCTCCACTAAGCTTATGCGCTGTGTGCTCTGGTGGAGATATCTGCAGGGGGGAGTTTTCACTCCCCAGCTTTGGCAGACAAAATGTTAATACATAGCGTCTGTGTGGCTTCCTGGTTCACCTGGGTAATAAGGAGAAACAGAAAATGCTATAGCGGCACAATGTGTACCACTGCAATAGATAGAAACAATTTGACAGCAGATAAGACACCCTACGGCACATCTAGTCTGCCCCTTTTGCACCCACTGCTCCATTGTAAATTTACTTACACTTTATCATCAGATTTATCCAGGCCATATGCAAGGGCAGCAGCAGTAGGTTCATTAATAACTCTTAGAACATTTAGTCCTGCGATCTGCCCAGCGTCTTTTGTTGCCTAAAAAACAAGATGGCACATCTAAAAATATACTGTAATCAACATATGTTTTTACTTTTAGGAATTTTAGAAACCTTACTCATGTAGCGTTACATAGTGTCAGTGTTATTAACATATAATCCACTGTAATTTAGCATTTTTACCCATTCATTTTATACCGTTTTATAAAATGTTATTTAAAAATCTTCCCAGATTTAAAAAAAAAAAAAAAATACATTAAAGTATAAATTTTTCTGTTCCAAAACTTTTATATTAAAATCGCCCTCCACCAGATCCAGTCCAAACAGCCTTTGAATATGTGTTTCAATGCCCTGATGGCTTCTTTATAGGAGGCAACAATAGCAATCCTTTCCCAGTATTTATAAAAAAGAAGAAAAGGAACCAGCGCTGGCTAAATTTCTCAAATTATTTGAAAATAGAGTTATAGGATGTTTAATATTTTTATTTGAAATTAACCAATTAAAAAATAATTATTAAGAAATAAAAGGAAAAAATGAGGAGGTATTCCCATGGGGTATATGGTATTGGTTATCTTATGTCAAGGTGAGAGTAAATGGCTCAACAGGTTTTCAATGGGAAAGGTCTCCCAGCTTCATCAGGAGCAGATGCAGGTCTCCTGATGAAGCTGGGAGACCTTTCCCAGGGAAACGCGTTGAGCTATATACTCTCGCCTTGACACCCATTATACTCCTGAGGATTATTTGACCACCACTGAAACTGGATTAAGGACCCCACCAGCGGCATTCATTCAAGCCAACACCCAGGTTTACCGGACATTTGACCAGAACTCATCTGTGGTAATATCACCCCACCTCTGGAAATCAGTCACCTGGTAATACAACTTTAACATTTGAGATGACACAATGCTCTGTTTCTGGACTTCCCTCATAATGTATGATTGCCATCACATTATTCACACAGGTTAATGGATATTAAAGGCGCTTCAACCCAGGTAATGGCAATCATTAATTAAGGGAGAAGTCCAGAAACAGAGCAATGTGTCCCTCCTGGAGAGGGTCATGTTGGGAGCTATGCAACAACGTCTTCATCAGGTGGCTGTAAAAAAAAAAAAAAAATAGAGCCATTGCAAAAATAGAGCAGATCTAATTCAGGGGTAGACCTATTAAGCTTTGTGAAGTGATAGTGTCTGGTTTTTATTACCGGCCAATCAGCTTCTACCTGTCATTTTTCAAACCAAGCCTGTAACTTCACAGGTAGGAGCTGATTGGCTGGTGATAAAAACTAGACACTATCACTTCACCGAGCTTAATAAATCTGCCCCTCAAGTACTTCATGTACAGATTTACACTGTGGGCCCCCCCGAAGGGGTAGTGTTCATTGTCTCCCTGGTCCAGTGCAAAGGGAGCAAGCATCCTGCCCACAGCCAAGGTCTCTGCAGGCTATGACAAAAATAGCCTTCATGTTTATGTACGGTCTATAAAAACAAACAAAAATACATGGGCCAGGAAGAAAATATGAATAGTATAATAATAATAATATCAACAGAGGATATTCGCCAAGTCAATATGTCTCTTCACTATTCTACATTACCACAAGTGCCGAATACACGCCATTATGCAATTGTGGCTTATGAAGTAACAATAATAAACAAACAATTATTGTACAGCTAGTATTACCAATTAATGACATCTTACCTGTCTTTGGGAATCATTGAAGTATGCAGGGACAGTAATTACAGCATTCTTGGCAGAATGACCCAGATAATTTTCTTAGAAAAATAAAAAGGATTTATAGCCAATTAATTATTTCCAATATTATGTTATACATACATTATCGGATTGCGGAATTCAAATAAAAAACACAACTTTGTTCTTTACTCCCATTAGCTTAGAAACACAGGACTTGAAGACTGGTCTCAAGGCCCTGATACACTAGTCCGACTTGTCAGAAGGGCAAGTCGGACATGTTTTTCCCTTGAACTTTCACAGGAGCTCTCCGGTAGGGCTTCCATACGACTTGGCACTTGATGTGACACTTTTAGCATGCTATTTATCACAAGTAAAAAGGACTCCCATGTAGCTGCTAGGGGAGTGAAATAGTGTACAATACATATAGCTTGATTATTATATATATATATAAAAAAAATTAATTACAAAAAACACGGTGTGCACATGACTGCTACACTAAGTATCTGCTCAGACCTCTGACTCCGACCCGATGCATGCGGGGCCACACATCTATGTCCTACACATGCCGTGTCACCAGATTTGTTGGCCAGATCCGTCGTAAATCGGGTGAAAACATGCCAAATTGCACTAGTGTATTGGGGCCATTACATTTAACTCCTTAATAGCGCCCTCTTCACTCTGGCTTTTGTCTAGGGCAGTCCATAGAACACACTCACTGGAGTAGCCAAAAAAGGCCAGACAGCCAAATTTAAGCCTACTTTAATTCTCTGGTGTCTGCCTTCTGCTTATAGAATGGCTAAACTACCAACCTTATAAACATCTGGCATCAATGATTCTGCCCCACCCTTGTTTTCATAAATGGCCACTCATATAGTCATCATCCTTCTCAACTGCACTAGAGAACTTGTGAGCAACCCCGCTAAAGTGACATTTTAGATCACTTAAAAAAAAAAAAACTTACATGGACTCCAATAAGTTACTATGACCTTGCCCCCTATATTTGTTATAAACTTGGGCATTGTAAAGTGGGCAAAGTAATTTTCATGGTTGTTGTAATGGTTAGCTTAGCGCTGAGGTCATGAGTTTGATTCCCACCATGGCCCTAACTGTGCGGAGTTTGTATATTCTCCCCGTGCTTGTGTGGGTTTCCACCCACAATCGGAAAAATATACTGGTAGGTTAATTGGCTCCCAACAAAAAAATTAAACCCTAGAATGTGTGTATACAAGTTGTAGGGAGTATAGATTGTAAGCTCCACTGGGGCAGGGGCTGATGTGAATTTTCATATATTCTCTGTAAAGCCCTATGGAATATGTATACGATATATAAGAAACATAATAAATACAATTTAAACAAGTGCCCACTAATACATATTAAAGGCGTTTAAAGACTAAACTGGTTCTTAGATGCACATACACTAGGGAGATATACATGCGATTTGGTCACTAACTGTTCAGAGTATGTTTATTCTCCATGTGCTTGCTTCAGTTTCCGATCGCAAATTGTATGCTAGCTATTTACTTTGTACATTATATTTTAATTTATTATTTATTTATTAACAGCTTCTTATATAGCGCAGCATATTCCGTTGCGCTTTACAAAGGAGACAGTAATACAACAAACAGGGTATTCAGACAGTCAAAAAGTAGGAGGGCCCTGCTCGCAAGCTTACAATCTATAGGGAATCCATATTATAATTATTATAAATGCTACAAATTTTTACTTGAGTACATCGCAAAAAACACAGCCACCATCTCCTACTCACCTGCTGTCTCTTTCATTTTTATAAGTACAAATGCACCAATCTGACTTGGAGAATACAGCTTCCCATGTGATTCCACCCAAGCATCGCCATTTGATGCACGCACAATCTTAAAAGGTACATTTTTTCTATTTAAAAAAAAAAAGAGAGATAAGATTTCAAATCATACACAAAAAACACTTGACACTTATGTTTTCAACAGCAGTTACATGAAGTGGAGCAATGCTCTACCCTAATCAGTCCATACGACCATTTGTATAAGTAATTCCCACAATTTAGGATAAGGTTATTTATTCAAAGGACTGTCATCAGGGTACAATAATTTAACTAAGGGCAGAATACAACCACTAGAGCAGTAGCCACATGTAGGTCCCAGTGGAGGCCTCAGAGTATTGACAACCACAACTCTAAATGAGAAAACAAGACCACTCTTCCGCGTTGACTTCTTGTCAAGCTAAAATCTGTATACACGGAGCTATTGGTCGCCAAGCAGCTAATTTGTTGTGTCCCGGTTTCATCAGCGACCAGCGATGCCGTGGGAAGCCGCCAGTTGCAGAAGAGTGGCCACTGCAGGGCTGGTCACGTGAGCGTGCTCCCGGAGACCAGTACGCAAGGAGATATGGCCGCTTAGCGACCATATACCCGGCGATTTTGGCTGAAATGGCCCGTGTGTGGGGGGCTTTGGAAAGTCTGAATCCCAATACTGAACACCAGGAATGTATGCAGATGACAGACACGGGAGATACCGCTTTGCCTACTGTAAAATGCAACTCACCATTCATGATTTATGTAGGTGATTGTTGTTGCATTGTATACGCATAGTGATACCTCGAGGACAAGCATGGCCAAACTGTGGCCCTCCAGCTGTTGTGAAACTACACATCCCAGCATGCCTTGCCATATTTTAGCATTCCGTAATAGAAAAACTGTGGCAAGGCATGATGGGAAATGTAGTTTCACAACAGCTGGAGGGCCATAATTTGGCCATGCCTGCTCTAGGATCACAGCAGGGTGAAAGGGGAAAGAGGGCAGCTTGAGCCTGGCAGGCCCGCCATCATAAATGCAAGTGGGCCTGCCCAGCACCTACGGGGGTGTTGGGCTTCCCCCAAGCTCCCTGTCAACGTGAGTAGATGCCATGTGCACGCACAAAAGGTGTGTTAACATACATCTAGCCTCCTTGCAAGTTAAACAGCACGACATGCAGCGGCGTGACTTGGACATGCCGATCCCCTTTTTGGCCAACTTTGCTTTAAAATTAGTCTTATGCAAATCGTTATACATTAAAGACATACAAGCAGACCTTGCTGACTAAAGTTACATGAAGGATGCCTATAGTCTGCATGTGACTGTATCTGCATACTAAATGCTATGTTTGTAGTTTACGATTCTTGTTTGACCTGGAAGTTTCAGAATGAGATTTAGATTTTCAGTTCAATCAAAACCATTGAGACTTGGCCTAGAAAAGCTTACTTTGTGTAGATCAGGGGTGGGGAACCTTCGTCCCTCCAGCTGTTGTTTAACAACACATCCCACAATGCCCTGCAACAGTTTTAGTATGGCCAAATAGAAAAACTGTAGCAGGGCATGCTGGGAAGTGCAGTTCAACAACAGTTGGAGAGACGAAGGTTGTGATGTAGATACAGTCAAAACCCACTGTACCACTAAACAAAAACCCGTTTCTAGCAACAAATTTGTAAAGCTTATTCTGGAATATAAAAATATGACCATTTTTACAGTGTTTTTCACCCTGCATTATTTTTATAGAATAAATCCCATAACTTCAGTAGGTAAAATTATTATAAGTGACACGTACATATCTTTTTGAACTTCGGCATCATCATATCGACGGCCAATAAGGCGTTTTGTTGCATAAAGAGTGTTGTCGGGATTAGTAACAGCCTGACGCTTAGCAGGCATTCCAACTAAGCGTTCACCATCTGCTGAAAATGCAACAACAGAAGGAGTAGTTCTAGCTCCTTCAGAGTTTTCCAAGACCTGCAAAATAAAATATGCAATCATGTACAGGGTAATCACTTGCAATACAAAAAAAAAAAAAATGCAACTTAGTTTTTAAAACCGTGTGATGCCCATCACCAGGTGATCTGCCAACACCTCACTCATATCCCTGCCTCAAACAGAGAAGCATAGAATCAGGCAGTTTAGCTAAAACGGCTGGTTTCACGTGAAACCAAATTTATTTCTTGTTTCTTTTGCAAGGAATTGGGTACTATTTTCAGGCAGTCAGAAGACAGACAGTGGGATCAATAAGCCATAAGGGTTATCCTAAATGAGTAGAAACAAGAAAAGGACTTACAGTACGAGGTAATTTAGGACACCATAGCCCAGTGCTTTAATACTACTCCTAACCCCCTCTCCCTTGCAGCATCACCGAAACCTTCCTAACCCCTGCAGCCTAACCACCTCCACTGCTTAACTACAACCCGGGTACTTCCCTTTAGGATGTGTCATGATTCTGGAGATCACAATCCACAAAGTCAGGATCGCAACTGACTGTATTTTAACTGCATTCCAACCGTAGATCATATATTTTATCTGCAGAACTGTAAACTACATGGCCCAAAGTGGGAATTAAGTCTGAAAATCAGTGACATGCTAAGGCAACCTAATTGAAACCAATTCTGATTTAAACATAAATAAATAAACAGACACGGTTAAATAAATAAACAGACACAGTTAAATAAATAAAACCGTGTCTGTATATGTCAAGCTATATACCTTTGCTTGTTTTCCTTCCATAACAGCAACACAGGAATTTGTTGTTCCCAGATCTATTCCTATTACTGCTCCTTTAATTGCTTCAGAACTGGGAGATGGAAAAAATAAATAAAAAATTAAAATGTAGAGCTCATCATTTATAAATGAATATACAGTTTTATCACACATAGCTATGCATTACCCCTTTGACGAACAGTTGCAGATAAAAAGGTCTATTGTTCATTCTAGCACCCGCCATCTTTGAAAACCCATGCAGTTCCTCTTCCCTGCCTGGGGTGTCGCTGTCTGCTGTAGTGCTTCTAGAACAGTGTGTATATCAGCACTGATATGCAAACCAGACCTGTGCTAGAAACACCACAGCAGACAGCGACACCCCAGGCATGGAAGAGGAACTGCATGAGTTTTCAAAGATGGAGGGTGCTAGAATGAACACTATAACTACATAATCATCAAAAAAGGTTGACATACACAAAGTCAAAAATGTTGGCGTCACTGACACCTGAGCCCCAAATTAGTGTAGCGTGTACGGCCAAGCTGCCTCGCTCCACATGGCACTCTTTACCATTCCCACAAGTATAATTCAAGTATGAAAAAGTACAGTTTTTTATAAAATCATGAAAAACTGATGTCGACCGTGTGCCAATGTTAACCTACTGGTCATAACAGCTAATACCTTCCCAAACAGAAGTGTGTAAAAAAACTGCCTCAGAAAAGCTAGGACACCCTTTTAATACCATCACGAAATAAAAGACGCAGTTTACAGTTAGTGAAACATATGTATCAAGTTCTCACAAGTGAATCAATTTAAAAAAAATAACAATTTAATGGCACAATATAGATAAGAAATGACAATTAATCCGGATATAGTTTAAAAACATGTAAGCAATGACTAGCTGATATTGGACTTATCAATTGTAACCTGCACTGGAACGGGCATATGTCCCTTAGATTCAGTCCTTTAGGGAAAACCACTAGGCTGGAAGGCCGCTGGAGGTGTTCAAATCCTTGGAATTAGGGCAATGTTTACCCAATGCTTGGGATAGGCCTCGACGATAGATGCGGTTTGAGTCCAAAAAGGTGGTAAAGTTCTCCCAAAGTTTGGGGCTTGGGTCCAGAAAGTGTAGCAGGAATGTCCAACAGCAAGATGGCAAAAGTTAGGTCCAAGTACCTACGTGTTTCGCTGACCCGTCAGCTTTATTAAGGTCATTGATAAAGCTTTATCAATGACCTTGATAAAGCTGAAAGGGGTCAGCGAAACGCGTAGGTACTTGGACCTAACTTTTGCCATCTTGCTGTTGGACATTCCTGCTACACTTTCTGGACCCAAGCCCCAAACTTTGGGAGAACTTTACCACCTTTTTGGACTCAAACCGCATCTATCGTCGAGGCCTTTCCCAAGCATTGGGTAAACATTGCCCTAATTCCAAGGATTTGAACACCTCCAGCGGCCTTCCAGCCAAGTGGTTTTCCCTAAAGGACTGAATCTAAGGGACATATGCCCGTTCCAGTGCAGGTTACAATTGATAAGTCCAATATCAGCTAGTCATTGCTTACATGTTTTTAAACTATATCCGGATTAATTGTCATTTCTTATCAATATTGTGCCATTAAATTGTTATTTTTTAAATTGATTCACTTGTGAGAACATAATATTTTTATTTTCAGCGCTGCTAACATCCTCTTTTTCCTTGTAAATCCAATTAGGGAGCTGACTACTCCCTTCCCAGCAGCTGCTTTTTTCTATATTGAAACAGCCCATAACCAGCGCTCCTAAATCAACCTAGGTTGATTTTTTTCTCCATTTAAAACTTATGTATCAAACCTTGGATTTTTTTTAATTTTTTTTTTATAAACACAGCCTGCAAACTGACAGACAAAGGGAACTGCAAATGAGTAAATAGTCTTTATACACACAGATCTGTATTACTCAAAATGAGGTAGAAAAATCAGTATTGCTGTCTGCAAATCACTGGGGACTCATTATCACTGTTATTCAAAATTTCATGATTAATGCAGTACCATGGTGTAGATTTATTATAGCTGCACTTATAGCACTGCTATAACACTTCCTGTTTGCCTTATTAACGAGGCTGGCTCTTCTGGCTACTCATGCGAGATCTCCTGCACAGCCTGGAGCCGCCAGCAGGGACAGCGCTGTCCCTTAATCGCTATCTTTTAGATATGCGCCAGGCCATTCATACATGGGGAGAAGAGTTACCAGTGAACATGATGTGCGCTGATACCCCTTCTCCCCCACAGCACATGTGTACAACATAAACAGCAATTCCTCAAGGCTCTGTCCATGAAAGCATTCAGATGTGAAATTGGAGGGAAAAAGCTTGTGCAATATCAGCTATGTTATGTTATGCGTCCCGGTTTTAAAGCATAACGCCTGCATGGAACACACCATGAGTAAACCTTCTGTGAAAAACTAATCTACAGATCAAGAGAAATAAAATAGGCACAATAATGATATTGAAATGAGTACTTACGCATAGTTTCGTTTATAAACTGCATTTAGATCTTCACTGAAACCAACGAAACCCTAAAACGATAAAATTATTAAACATAGGCAAGCAGTTATTTGTTCTACTTTATATTCTTAACATAATGTACAGTAGGGCAGATGTATGAAGTGTCGTTATGGGGGACATAATGAAGGGGAAGTGAGCAGTAAGTGACAGGGGCGCTCTGCATACCTGTCCATATCGGCGCAGAGGTCTATAAACATAGCACACCGATATGCAGGGCAAATGTATGAACCGTCAGCAGCACTGACCGTTCAGCCTCCTGCAGCCATCAACTAACAGCTAAAGGGTGGCGATGCCATATCCCCACAGCAGGGACAGCGCTGTCCCCACTGCTGGCTATGGTCTGCACAGGAGAGCTTGCTAGAGTAGCGAGATAGTGCACATGCCCAAATGAGCGAGTCGTGGGGGTAACTGTCAGTGCCCACTGATGCGCGGTATGTTTAAGGGGACATTATGAAAACAAGTAGGTATATATTGCTTTGTATAGTATTCAAGACTTTGCTCTTAAAAGGTTAAATAGTTAACTATATCAGCAGTGCCATGAAAAAGAACAACCCACGGGTAAACACTAAAACTATATTGTTGAGCGCATTCATTGGGACCCCTGACGAACACGTAGTAACTGACTATATCGTTAGATTGGACATAATGTTAGTGATCCGCAGGAGTGTGATAATAGATAACAATATACTGGTTACAGAGAGCATGATATTATCATGCATATCCATTCAAATCATATAGTGCGTACCCATCTTTAGTCTAAACATACCCTGGACACACACACAAAAAAAATAATTACTGATGAAGGAACCAGCATGAACCGCATTAGAAAGAATATGGCTACAAATTAAGGAGGTCACAGATTACTCCTGAGCAACCTTTGTAAAGGGTTAAATTAGGAATAATAGAAAATAAGAAAAAAAAATTATATAAATAAAATGAATGTGTGTGCATGCACGTACAAGTGGTAGGGAAAATAGATTGTAGGCTCCACTGGGACTGATGGTGTTCAAATATTGCCTGTAAATCACTGCAAAATATGTGTGTGTGAGTGATAAACATTAAATAACCTTCAAGACTCTACAGTGTAAGTAAAATCATTGTGAATAAAAAGCATGATTTAGCTTTTATGTGTTTAGCATTAGCTCTAAGTAGTAAAAGCTTGTTACAGAAGAGTGAGCTGAGTTGTATAATACACATGCACAATGCCAGGATGGTGCAATCCTGTGACGTTTTATGTAACCTTGCAGTCTAGAGCAATCACAGAACCATGCAGCCAATCATTTTCCCTGCACCCAGGCCATCAGCTTCATACTGGAGGTTCCCAAATTCAATCCTCAAGTAGCACGACTGTTCCCCCTCACCCACAACAGGCCAGATTTTCTGGATTTCTATAAAGCACACGAGTTTTGGGTCAGTAATTATCCAGCCTGCGTCCAAAAAACTGATGGGGGGGGGGCACTTAGGAACCGGAGCTGCTAATCACTGGTTACTACATACAGTAGTACACACATATATACCAAACTGTGGTTATTACACCATTAAACGGTGTTTCACATGTCAGAATACTAACCCTGTACCCAAACCAGTTACTTCTTCGTAACGCATGTCAGTAATGAGACCTGCGGCGTGACCTATGATGTGTTATGCTGTGTGTGCGGCAAAGTGTCACACACATTGTGAAGGACACGGCTGGACCTACCTGGCGGCCTGCGCTCCGGGGCACACATGACAGCAGGTGACTGACGATTTTACCGGCGCTCAGCATTGTGCTAGGCGGAGATACGGGGATCAGTTAGCACAGTGCGGGGATGGCAGCAGGCACGGAGCGAACTGAAGAAGACCGGGTGCAGTGCTGCAGCTTCTAGAAGTGTCCAAACCACGTGGGAGTGACTAGTGAAAGTTCACGGCATCAGCCGGGAGGACGTCTCTCTCTGTCACACACTCCCCGCCCTTAACACGCCTGTCAGTTCGCCGGGGATGGAGAAGGAGACTTGCGGCAAGCTGCGGTGACTGTGGGGGGGGTCGGGTTATTGTCAAGCACACGACACGGTGTTGGGGAGCGGCGTAATAACCTGGGTGCGGTGTATGGGAGACCGGCACTTCTACCGTGGGAGCAGGCGAAGCACAAGGCTACTGAATGGGGTCCATTACGGGGCCTTGTGAAGGTTATCGGGGACGGGAAGTGACGTAGTGATAGGCAAGATGAGTGTGGAGTAGGGTAGCAGCTAGGTCCTCTTCGCTTAGAGGACCTTTCCCATGATGCACCAGGTCCACATCCAGGTGGAGGCCGGGGGAATATAAAAGTGTGTTCAGGGAAGGAATCCTCAGGCTCCTCCATGTGACATTACTGCGGGACTAAGTAAAAACCGGACCCGGATAAGACACCGGAACGCCGGACCAGACATCAAACTCTGCATTCCGGAGCTTATAGTGTCTGGTCCGAGGGGTGTCCCATGCGGGGGGTGTCTTGTCCGGGGGGATGCCTGTGATTGCTCACACCAGGGACATGGGGAAGGGGAGATTACAGCCTCCCCGTGTGGTCTGGACCGTTCCAGTTTTTATTACACCCCCGGACCATGCGGTGAGGCTGTATTCTCCCCCCTCTCCTCTCCCAGGTGACAGGTGCGAGAGCAGCCTCATCAGATGGAGCACCCCCGGACAGGACACCCCCGGACCGGATACTACATGCTCCGGAAAGCAGAGTTTGATGTCCAGTCCGGCATTCCGGTGTCTTATCCGATTCCGGGTTTTACCCATACCCCATTACTGCCGCTCGCGCGGCGTGTTTCGCAGTGCACACGCGCCTATACATACTCCCGCTCGTTCTTCTTCTTCTTATACACATAGGGCCTTATTCTAGTTCACTCTTTCTGACAAAATCCTTCTTAGATGGACAAAACCATGTGCACTGGAGGAGGGGGGGGGGCAGATATAAAGTGTGCAGAGAGAATTAGTGTGAGTTATGTTGTTTCTGTGCAGGACAAATACTGGCTGCTTTATTTTTACACTGCAATATAGATCTCACTTTGAAGTAAACCCCCACCGAAATCTAATTCTCTCTGCACAAGTAACATCTGCCCCCCTGCAGTGCACATGGTTTTGTCCATCTAAGAAGGATTTTGTCAGAAAGAGTGAACGCAATCCAGGGGGCAGCGTTCCTCTTGGATAGAAAAAAAAGCATTAGAAATGGAAAATAATTTTTTACTCATCTCTAGTACTTAAGACTGCCGCAAAATGACTTTACTGCATTTGGCAGCTAGCAGCATTATGTACTCTGAATGCCTGGCGTAATGTGTGTAATTGGGCTATGTCTGGGCTAACGTGTGTATTCTAGGGTTGCCTATCTGACCATCTCCTTCAGGGAGAAAATGCTCTATTCCTGGACTTCGCTGGTAATGTAGGATTGCCAGCACCTGGGGTGAAACACCTTTCTTATCAATTACCTAGCTCCCCACAGGTAGTGGCAATCCTACATTACCAGGGAAGTCCAGGAACAGAGCATTTTCTCCCCGATTTTGGGCTTTTTAAGAGCTTTCCCGACAATGTAAAAATCGTGTCCATCGCATGCCATTATAATGGAATGCGATGCGACAAACCCGATTTAACATTGTATGTGATGTTAAATGACCGTTTAAAATCGGGTCCATTGCATGCCATTATAATGGCATGCGATGCAACCAATGCGATGGACCCGATTTTACATAGGAATTGATTGTATAGCCATCCAGATGGGTAATTTGTATGTCAAATGCCCCCCCCCCCCCCCCCCCATGCCACGCTTCGGGCTCGCTGCGCTCACCACACTATATAAAATCAACTTCATGCCGACGTGGATAGTGGGGGTATGAAAAGGTCGGAGGACGCGTACCGCCACCCCTCGCACGCTCGTCACGCTTCGGGTTGACGTTGATCGTGGCATGGCGTTAACAATGGGGGGCATACAATGAAAAATGGGGTCTGGAGGGCATTTAACATTGGGGCCAATGTAAAATCCGGTCGATCGCATGCGATGCGATGGACACGATTTTTGCGACCCAATTTCATACAATTAAAATTGGTGGCGCCGTGCTAGGAAACAAGTACCACAGTTTCTTATATAGCGCATACATATTTCGCAGCACTTTACAGAGTATAGTTGCTCATTCACATCAGTCCCGGCCCCAGTGGAGCTTACAATCTATATTCCCTACATGTACACACACACACACACACATAGACATTCTAGGGTTATTTTTTGTTGGAAGCCAATTGACCTACCAGTATATTTTTGGATTGTGGGAGGAAACCAGAGTACCCGGAGTAAATTCAAACAAACACGGGGAGAATATACAAACTCCACACAGTTAGAACAATGGTGGGAATTAAATCCATGACCTCAACGCTGTGAGGCAGTCATGCTAAACACTACACCATCCATGCCAGGGAAGTCCAGGAACAGATCATTTTCTACCTGAAAGAGAGGGTCAGGTAGGCGACCCTGGTGTATTCTGGGGCTCTGCTTGGAGAACAAAAAGGTTTCACTAAAAATAATCCATGGATGCTTTAAATTTGTGGAATATTTATGTATACTCCTGTAAATTTACACACTATTTCTCAATGGGCATACCCAAAACAAAGAAAAAAGCACCATAGCATGATATTGTTTATATGGGATGCGGTCAATTTACCTACAATCAAAATCCAGACTGTCAAAATACCGACAACCATTGACCGACGGTCAAAATACCGACTTGGTGGTACATGTCAACCTATGTCAACATACAGACCCGAAAAAATATGAAAAACGTGTCTATTTTCACCTTGTCAGTATTATGGCCGTCGGTCAATTGCTGTTGGGATTTTGATTGTAGGTAAATCATACCGAACCCGTTTATACACAATCTGTAAATGCACACCTCCCAACTTTTGAATTCCCTCTAAAATTTAGGGGCATGGTCCAGCAGCTGTTAAGTCTGGTTTAGTTGTTGCTACAATAAGGAATGTCCAAGTGCAAGGTGTGTTTTTAGAAGTAATAAAGATGTACTCCCAGAATAAAAATAAATACAGGTTGAGTATCCCGTATCCAAAATGCTCGGGACCAGGAGAATTTTGGATAACGGATTATTCCGTATTTCTGAATATTTTAATATTTCAATTATGTATTTTGAAGTATCTTGCATGTTTGCTGTATAAACACTTAAAATACACACAAATATATTTTATTACCACATAAAATACACACAAATATATTTTATTTGTTCAAAAAACAAGGTTTCAAAACATGAAACAAAATTTGTGTACTATATCAGATATTGAATTTGAATGCCAAGCATTCATTTTCTTGTACATATATAGTGTCAGTTACATATCATGTCACCAGTAGTGCTGTTACAAATGTCCCCAGTGAGTTTTTAGCAAAAAAAATATTTTTTTTTCACTTTCTGGAATGTATGGTTTTCAGAATAATTCGGATAACGGATACTCGGATACGGGATACTCAACCTGTAGTATTATTCCAAAAGGTCCAAAATCACAGGTCACAGCTTGTAATGGCACCGATCCACAATCATCTAACAGCAGTTCTGATCTGAGAATCAGAGTTTTATCCTATACATTGTGCAGTATTCAAGTGCACAGCAAGCGCAGCTCAGCGTCCGCCTCACCGCCAGCCTTCCCTCTCACCGTATTCAACTCGTGCAGAGAGAATTAGTGTGAGTTATTTTGTTTCTGTGCAGGACAAATACTGGCTGCTTTATTTTTACACTGCAATATAGATCTCACTTTGAAGTAAACCCCCACCGAAATGTAATTCTTCACAAGTAACATCTGTCCCACCTGCAGTGCACATGGTTTTGTCCATCTAAGAAGGATTTTGTCAGAAAGAGTGAACTAAATAAGGCCCATACTCCTAATAGTGTTAGAACTGTAGCGCCTGACGCAATGCAGGGGGCAGCGTTCCTCTTGGAGAGAAATAGAAAATAATTTTTTACTCATCTCTAGTACTTAAGACTGCAGCAAAATGACTTTACTGCATTTGGCAGCTAGGTTATGTACTCTGAATGCCTGGCGTAATGTGTGTAATTGGGCTATGTCTGGGCTAACGTGTGTATTCTAGGGTTGCCTATCTAACCATCTCCTTCAGGGAGAAAATGCTCTGTTCCTGGACTACCCTGGTAATGTAGGATTGTGGTAAAACACCTTTCTTATCAATTACCTAGTTCCCCACAGGTAGTGGCAATCATACATTATTTATTTATTAACAGTTTCGGTACTTGTTTCCTAGCAAGGCGCCCGTCGGGTCCCATCGCATACCTTAACTTAAGGTATGCGATGGGACCTGACCGACCCGATTTCGGGCTTTTTAAGAGCTTTCCCGACAATGTAAAAATCGGGTATGCGATGCGACCGACCCGATTTAACATTGTATGTGATGTTAAATGACCGTTTAAAATCGGGTCCATCACATGCCATTATAATGACATGCAATGCTACCAATGTGATGGACCCGATTTTACATAGGAACCAATGTCTCTCCAAATGACTCTCCACTAGCCTCCAAACTTGCAAGCGTTCCCTGAAAACACACCTCTTCAGGCAAGCCTATCATATTTAAGTTCTACACGCATAACCCTCTGAGGCACTTATGCATTATATAGCTTCCCTTCTGGACCTGTAACTTGGTGGGACTGCTATGCTATTACTAGTGCATGTCCTTGTGTTTCCCTCCCATATCCCTATAGATTGTAAGCTTGCAGCATGGCCCTGCTACCTCCAATATCCTGTCTGTTGTTACCCAGTTTGTTTTATCACTGTCTACTATTGTAAAGCGCAACGGAATCTGCTGCGCTATATAAGAAACTCTAAATAAATAAATAAATGGACCCCCATACCCGCTTTTTTATTTTATAGCAATCCAGATGGGTAATTTGTATGTCAAATGCCCCCCCCCCCCCCCATTGTTACCGCCACCCCACGATCCACGTCAGCCCAAAGCGTGGCGAGCGGTGGCGGTACGCGTCCTCCGACCTTTTCATACCCCCACTATCCACGTCGGCGTGGAGTTCATTTTATATAGTGTAGCGAGCCACCGAGCCCGAAGCGTGGCGAGCGCAGCGTGCCCAGCGAGGGGACGCGTAATACGTCTGAAGTAATGTGCGTCCCCTCACTATATAAAATCAACTCCACGCCGACGTGGATAGTGGAGGTATGAAAAGGTCGGAGGACGCGTACCGCCGCCCCTCGCGGGCTGGCTGCGCTCGTCACGCTTCGGGTTGACATTGATCGTGGCATGGCGTTAACAATGGGGGGGGCATACAATGAAAAATGGGTTCTGGAGGGCATTTAACATTGGGGCCAATATAAAATCGGGTCGATCGCATCACATGCAATCTACCCGATTTTTGCGTCCCGATTTCATACAATTAAAATCGGTGGCGCCGTGCTAGGAAACAAGTACCACAGTTTATTATATAGCGCATACATATTCCGCAGCACTTTACAGAGTATAGTTGCTCATTCACATCAGTCCCTGCCCCAGTGGAGCTTACAATCTATATTCCCTACCACATGTACACACACACAGAGACATTCTAGGGTTATTTTTTGTTGGAAGCCAATTGACCTACCAGTATATTTTTGGATTGTGGGAGGAAACCGGAGTACCCGGAGTAAACCCACGCAAACACGGGGAGAATATACAAACTCTGCACAGTTAGAGCCATGGTGGGAATTGAACCCATGACCTCAGCGCTATGAGGCAGTCATGCTAACCACTACACCATCCGTGCCAGGTCCAGGAACAGATCATTTGCTACCTGAAAGAGAGGGTCAGGTAGGCGACCCTAGTGTATTCTGGGGCTCTGCTTGGAGAACAAAAGGTTTCACTAAAAATAATCCATGGATGCTTTAAATTTGTGGAATATTTATGTATACTCCTGTAACTTTCCACACTATTTCTCAATGGGCATACCCAAAACAAAGAAAAAAGCACCATAGTATGATATTGTTTATATGGGATGCTGTCAATTTACCTACAATAAAAATCCAGACTGTCAAAATACCGACAACCATTGACCGATGGTCAAAATACCGACTTGTACATACTTTACCATCCCAGTGGACATGGAGGGTGAATATAATAGTGTGTCGAGGCACAGTGCCCAAAGCACGGGGTTCATGTCGACCTATGTCAACATACAGACCCAAAAACTATGAAAAGCATTTCTATATTTTAAATGTAGGTATTTTCACCTTGTAGGTATTTTGACCGTCGGTCAATTGCTGTTGGGATTTTGATTGTAGGTAAATCATACCGAACCCGTTTATACACAATCTGTAAATGCACACCTCCCAACTTTTGAATTCCCTCTAAAATTTAGGGGCATGGTCCAGCCGCTGTTAAGTCTGGTTTAGTTGTTGCTACAATAAGGAAGGTCCAAGTGCAAGGTGTGTTTTTACACTTAATAAAGATGTACTCCCAGAATAAAAAGAAATAGTATTATTCCAAAAGGTCCAAGGTCACAGGTCACAGCTTGTAATGGCACCGATCCACAATCATCTAACAGCAGTTCTGATCTGAGAATCAGAGTTTTATCCTATACATTGTGCAGTATTCAAGTGCACAGCAAGCGCAGCTCAGCGTCCGCCTCAGGTACGCCATGCTTGTGCTGTCCTCCCTATCCACCGCCAGCCTTCCCTCTCACCGTATTCAACTCGTCAGGAGCTCGCTGCCCCTGATGGCGAAAATGATCAAATTCAGCGCACACATTCAGAAGGGGGGACGTCGGCAGGAGCCGGATGATGGGGATTTGATAAGGAATAATTTAGTACTTTAACATCAACCAGCAGCATGTGGGGAGGCGAAACAAATTGCAGGATTGATATTTCCTCTGCAAATCCTAGGGTGTCCTTAGAAGATGCACTAGCTTTTGGTAGCATGAAATACTGTGATGCTGCTGCTGGACCCCGTCCTCTGCTGGGGCTGCCAGGACCAGGAGCCAGAGGTCAGGTTAACCCCCCAACAGTGAGCAGTTTAATCCCCCCTGGCAGTGAGCAGTTTAACCTACCATGGCAGTGAGCATGCTAACCCCCCTGGCAGAGAGCATGTTATCCCCCCTGGCAGAGAGCATGTTATCCCCCCTGGCAGAGAGCATGTTATCCAGGGTTGCCTACCCTCCTGGATTGGCCAGGAGGGTCCAAGAAATCGGGTCCCCCTCCTGGCCCCCCAGAAAGCTGGGAAATCCTCCCGGATTCTGCCACATATCCATGGCAGCTGCCCGGCCCCCTTGTTGAATTACCGTTAATCGTGGGTTTCCACGAGGAGGGGGTGGGGCTAAATATGCAAATATAGTCATTTAGCCCTGCCCCTCCCCGAGGTCCTCCAAATCGGGGGGATTTCCTGCACTGGGGGCGGGGCTGGATGACTTCTTCATCCAGCCCCGCCCCCAGAAGTGATGCTGTCAGTCTCCTCTCCGGGCTTCTCCCAGGGAGGAGAGTTTTAAAGTAGGCAAGTATGATGTTATCCCTCCTGGCAGAGGTCATGTTATCCCCCTGGCAGTGAGCATGTTACCCCCCTGGCAGAGAGCATGTCAATCAAATGCATCATGGAGGAAAATAAATTACAAAAAAAAAATATGTGTATATATATGAAAATAAATAAAATGATCAAGATCCTTCAAATAATATATAAATGTACTTATAGACACCAAAAAAAAAATAATAAAAAACAATTACTTTATAAGTACAATTTTCAGTTACCTCAAAAAAAAAAAAGAGCAAAACAGTGAACTACATCAAAAAAGATGGGAACACTATTCTCCATTTTAGCATTTAATACACTTTTGGCAAACTACGCTAAATTCCCATAAGAAAAACAACAGCGAATATCGGTGACTATAAAACGGCGAACAGGCCGATGCTCGCTGTTCAATTTTGGCGAACAGGGAGCGTTGAATATGGCTAACAACAATTTTCGGCTAAATAATTCACTATTTTGCCAAAAATTTGCCCTGTTCGCCCGGAAAAAGCGGCAAATAAAGAGCATTGAATACTGCCCATTAAGATTACACAAAGGTGATGTCACATCCAAGGCATCTTCAATAGGTCAATCTCTCATAATTTGTTTATACAAGGTAATGTAATAGTGTAGAACTTGAGAACCAACAACCATAACATTATACAATCAATTATTCTTGGTACTTGTTTCCTACCACGGCGCCACCGATTTTAATTGTATGCAATTGGGTTGTAAAAATCGGGTCAATCGCATCGCATGCAACCAAATTGTATGCGATGCGATTGACCGGACCGACCTGATTTTTTACATTGGAACCAATGTTAAATGGTCCCTGAGACCCGATTTTACATTGGCCCCAATGTTAAATGCCCCCCAGACCCCATTTTTCATTGTATGCCCGCCCATTGTTAACGCCACGATCAACGTGAACCCGAAGAGTGGCGAGCGCAGCGGTACGCGTCTTCCGACCTTTTCATACCCCCACTATCCACGTCGAGCCCGAAGTGTGGCGAGCGGACGCGCATTACTTCAGACTCGCGGGGCTCGGTGCACTCGCCACGCTTCTGCCTCGCTGCGCTCGCCACACTATATAAGATCAACTCCACACCGACGTGGATAGTGGGGGGTATGAAAAGGTCGGAGGACGCGTACCGCTGCCCCTATCGGGCTCGCTGCGTTCGCCACGCTTCGGGTTGGCGTTCATCGTGGTATGGCATTAAAAATGGGGGGGGCATTTGACATAGAAATTACCCAACAGAGTGGGTAAACAATCAAAAATTGGGTATGGGGGGCCATTTAACAATGGTTCCTATGAAAAACCGAGTCCATCGCATAGGTCGCATTGTATGCCATTATAATGGCATACAATGGACCTGATTTTACATAGGAATTTAACATTACATACAATGCTTACAATGTAAAATCGGGTCGGTCGCGTCGCATGCCATTATAATGGCATGCGATGCATGCCATTATAATGGCATGCGATGGACCCGATTTTACATTTGTCGGGAAACCTCAAAAAAAGCCTGAAAGTTAAGGTATGCGATGGGACCCGATGGGCGCCGTGCTAGGAAACAAGTACCTTATTCTTGACTCCATTATATGCTCATTATTATAAATTGTATTTATTTATTTAGGATTGAGCATTCAAAAGACATATATATCATATACAATTGGACACAGTATAAATGTTGAACATCAATATTTTAATTTATAGCATATGTGAATTATTGTTCATGAAAAGTATCTTACTAATTGTATCTGATTTCAAAGACTGCTTTTATCTGTACAAATTTGGCCTACTTTGGAAAAAATTAGTTCACAAGGAATGCTTGTGGCCGGTATACAGGCTGCCATGACCTCACCCTCTCCCTCCTCCCCTCCTACATCTCCACTCCCCTCCTTCCAACCCCTGTCCTCATTTTACCCCACCACTGCTGCTGAAGTCCACTCTATCCTTCAATCCGCTTCTCCCTCCACCTGCCCGCTCGATCCTATCCCCTCCAATATTATCCGTTGTCTCAGTCCATCAGTCTGCTCTCACCTGGCTCACCTCTTTAATCTTTCCCTATCCTCTGGGATCTTCCCTTCCTCCTTCAAACACGCTCTTGTCTCCCCAATTCTCAAAAAAACAAATCTGGACCCCAACTCTCCATCCAACTACAGGCCCATCTCCCTCCTCCCTTTTGCCTCCAAACTCCTAGAACGTCTGACCTATAATCGTCTCCTAAGCCACCTTACTGCTAACTCCATTCTAGACCCCCTCCAATCCGGGTTCCGCCCTTTACATTCCACTGAAACTGCCCTGACCAAAGTCACTAACGATCTACTATCGGCTAAATCCAAAGGCCTCTTCTCTATCCTCATCCAGCTTGATCTGTCGGCTGCCTTTGACACTGTTGACCACCCTCTCCTGCTCAACACCCTCCGCTCCTTTGGCATCACTGGCACGGTCTTCTCCTGGTTCACCTCATACCTCTCCGATCGCTCCTTCTCCGTCTCCACTCCGAGCTCCTCCTCTCCTACTACCCCCCAGCCAGTCGGTGTTCCCCAAGGGTCAGTCCTTGGCCCTCTCCTCTTCTCCCTCTACACCACCTCTCTGGGCACCCTCATCAGCTCCTATGGTTTTCATTACCACCTTTATGCTGATGATACCCTAATCTATCTCTCCTCCCCCGACTTATCCCCATCACTCCTGTCCAAGGTCTCCGAATGCCTCACGGCCATCTCAGCCTGGATGACCCAACGCTTCCTGAAACATGGCTAAAACTGAACTTCTAATCTTCCATCCCCCGAACATCCCCTCTTCTCCCACTATCTCCATCAGCATTGGTGAAACCGAGATCACGTCCACCGACCAAACGCGCTGCCTCGGTGTCATCATTGACTCCTCCCTCTCTTTCACCCCCCACATTCGTGCTCTCTCACAGTCTTGCCGCTTTCACCTACGCAACATCTCACGCATCAGACCATTCCTCTCCACTGACGCGACCAAAATTCTCATTCACTCTCTTGTCATCTCCCGCCTTGACTACTGCAACCTCCTTCTCTCTGGGCTACCTCTCACCCGCCTCGCACCTCTCCAATCCATTCTTAACGCTGCTGCTAGGCTCATCTTCCTCTCCCGCCGCTCTACCTCCGCCTCCCCCCTCTGTTTATCTCTTCACTGGCTCCCCATTCCTTTCCGAGTTCTCTTTAAACTCTTTACCACCACCTACAAGGCTCTCTCCTCCTCCACAGCTCCCTACCTCTCTTCACTGATCTCTATCCACACTCCCTCCCGTCCTCTTGGCTCCATCGCTGACCGCCGACTGACCTCTCACCTAATCACCTCCTCCCACTCCCGTGTCCAAGATTTCTCTCGCGCTGCCCCCCTGCACTGGAACAACCTCCCGCCACCCATCAGGCTATCTGATTCCCTTACCTCCTTCAAGCGCTCCCTCAAAACCCACTTTTTTCGACTAGCCTATCCCTCCTCCTAACCTCTTTTGATCCTCCTATCCTGCCTCCGTTCCCCTCCGTTCCTACTTATCCTATTGTATTTCGTTCGTCCACCCACCTATTTTTAGTATGTTAACTCTTATGAGCAGGGCCCTCCTTCCTCACGTACTCACCCTACCTCATTACCCCACCTGTGCTCCTGTCCTGTTCTTCCCTTCCTCTACTTCATCTTCAGTCTCCTTGACAATTTTGACACCTACTTCTGAACTGATGCTGATTTTAGTTCTACCAGCTATACCCCTATTTATACTGTATCTTTCAACACCCCCTGTACGTTACCTTGTAATTTGTTTTTGTTTTTTTGTTTGCTATGTACGGCGCTGCGGACACTTTGTGGTGCCTTATAAATAAACGTACTACTACTACTACTACTACAGAGCCTTTTCAAAACAATTGAATACACGTTGGGATATGTACATTTTCTGCTTTCCCACCAGCCTAGCAGATCACTTGTACGGAAAAGATATGTCTCATTTAGATATTTGTCAACTTTCACAATGGCTTGGGTAGTGGGATCATGTTTTGCTTGTAATGTGATTAATGCAGCATCAAATTCATTCAATTAAGAAAAGGACCTATACATGGAGACTGCTTGGTAGTGGGTTATTTTCTATTGTGATTTTTACTTTATTAACAAGCACTCTATGGGTTGACTGACACTTTGATTGGTTACCTTATCCTTGAGACTTAAATCGGGGATCCAGAATAATTTATTTTGAAACAAGATCATTTGATTCACAATTACAAAAATGCTTCGTCAAACCACCTAACAATGCCTTTCCTAACTCAGCAATAATCTCCAGAACACCCGGTTAATCTTCTAGGTATTTTTTTACACTTCTCCCCATTACTCTTTGATAATGAGACAAGTAAGGACATCTTGTTTCAGCCTAAGAGGCTTTTTAAGTGATGCTTGCATTTCACATAGGGGCGCATTTATCATTAATGTGCGATGCCGGCGTGGTGACATCACCGGGCATCGCATTGCGGTTCCTTGTAATACCGCCGGGATGTATCATTATGGGGGCGCAGTTACAGTGCTCCGAAAGGAGCCCGTAGCTGCGAAGCCCTGACCCGGAAGCCGGGGGGTCTGCGCATGCACGGCTATGCGCTGACCCCCCGCCAACCCCTGTGACCGCACTTCCCCGCTCGGCAGTGCGATGTGTAGCCATAGGCTACAATGGGCTATCGCCATATCAGAATGGCGATAGCCCAGGGGTGCGAAGCCGGGCTGCCTGATGTTGATACATCGGGCAGCTTTGCATCCCCCATAGAAACCTATGGGGGATGCGGCCGGTGCAGGGGGGATAGCAGCAGGGATCAGAGATTCCTGCTGCGGTCCCCCTTTGATACATTTGGGGGATACTTAATATTTGCAGCTAACCCGGCTTATACGCAAACCATGGCTGAGCTACTCTGCTTAAAATATTGGACAATCTTTTTAGCCTTATCAACGTGTTCATTTATGGATCCATAGAAAGCTTCCTTGACAAATAAGTTTAAAGTATGTGTGAAACAACCATCGTTTCTAAGACCTAGATCTGAGATTGCTGTTTTCATATTTGCAACAATGTCCATTACCACTGCACAAATTGTATGCTAAATTTAAATATTTTGAGGACATTCTGAATCAAATAATAAATATTTTGACTCGTATGTCGCTCAGGAAACTCCAAACATTCTACTAAACCTGAATGTAGACAAGTGGATGCATCAATGTACAGAGCTGTAAGAGCATACAAACTCACATTATTAATATTTGTCCATCCATTGCATGTGAGAGAAACAGCTGGAGCATCTACCAGAGCAGTTTTAATTTTTTTCTAAAATCTCGTTATAGAGACTTGGCAAAATTTATGAAATTGTTAAACTCTTTTTCCTCAAGGATGATATTCTTTGCAAATCATTTTGACCAGTTGAACATCAATTAAACTTTTTTTGACACTGGAAGTGGATGGATTACATCAACAAACCTACTTATGGATGACTGGGACCGAGATGGCTGGAATGATCGAGGTGTACTTGTTACCATAGAGCAGGCTTTCCCAACCACAGTCCTCAAGACACACCAACAGTGCAGGTTTTAGTGATATCCAGGCTTGAGCACAGGTGACTTAATTAGTATCTGAGTGATTCTGATTAAACCATCTGTGCTGAAGCCTGGATATCACTAAAACCTGCACTGTTGGTGTGCCTTGAGGGCCGTGGTTGGAAAAGCCTGCCATAGAGGATGAAGGCGAAGCTGCCGCCGAAAGAGAAGTTGGTTGCTGGTATTTAAAGAAGGACTTGGAATTGGAAGCAGCCCTGACGCAGTGGATGTGGATAGATTTTGTGCAGGGTCATCAACACTTCAATCGCTGGAGGTTGAAGGCGAACAAGAGCGTCTCTGATCTCCGATAGAGACTGTTACATGTTTCTTTGACAGGTGCCTTTTCAGGTTTACCGTGAATCCTGCAGATAAAGCCAGTATATTTTTACAGTACCTGAATTTTGCTTTATTCCCCTCCAGTTTTTCAAAGTGGTACCAAATAAATGTAATTGGGAAGGATGTAAGATATGGAGTAACATAGGATGTTATTACATAATATGAAGTCAGCTGAGCCCAAAGACTTCATCTGTGCATAAAATGTACTTTCCTGAATAGTGACAGCACAATACCCAGATGACACCTTACCTACCAACACCTTCCTTGTTTTGTTTATGTATCTTGCCTTTGATAACCATTACCTGTTTAATGAGTTGTACTATTTCGAGATCAATTTCCTTACCATCTGCCCGCTGCAAATAAGTTATTGTCTGATTATACCATACAATGTCATAATACCTATATCTCCTAGAGTCCATAAAGGTAATACAAACCAAGGATTTATCTACAGAGAATTGGTAAAACCTCAAGCAAGGGAACTTGCTTACATTGGACTTCCCTTCAGTGGGCCTCCTTAGTGGATGTTCAACAGCTCAGGACCTTCTAATGGAATGGGAACTAAACCTACATTATCTCGTCCATGAGGCACATGTGAGCACACCCAAAAATCATTCTGGTGTAATACCTTCCCTATTAGGAAATGGTAGTGTTCTAAAGGGCGTCCAACAAATGAGTGATCATCTGTGGATTGGCACCTTTGAATACAGCCTTCTTCTATAATAGGATCACGAGTTTTACAAATGCAGTATGTTACAGATGAAAATCTTTCACACTGAACCCCATGGTGAGCAGACCTCTTTTGTGACCTTGAGAAAGACTCTTGGAATCCATACCAATGTTTGTATCATTACCAAACCCTGTCTCCTCCACTCTGGCCCTTATTCTGCTTCACTCGCAAAGGCAAATTCCTTCGCAAATGGACAAAACCATGTGCACTGCAGGTGGTGCAGACGTAACTTGTGCAGAGAGAATTAGATTTGGGTGGGGTTTTAGTGAGATCTATATTACAGTGTAAAAATAAAGCAGTCAGTATTTTCCATGCACAGAAACAAATAACTCACCCAAATCTAAATCTCTCTGCACAAGTTACGTCTGCCCCACCTGCAGTGCACATGGTTTTGTCCATTTGAGAAGGAATTTGCCTTTGCAAGTGAACCAGAATAAGGGCCCTTGATCATAACCAATATACTGCAACATTAAAGGTAGAATAAAAATTTAAACTGACTGAGGTTATGGGTAATAGCTGGAAATATACCTCCCCTTTCCTTTAATACATTTTTATTGGATATCCGGCTGATCCAGCATCCATTTTTTTTTCTTTTCTGGTATTGCACAGTCCGAATTTAGTTATGAATATTTTGAGAAATTGGACAATTTTCTCTATGTTTCTCTTTATGCATCGGTTTTCTGGTCCCTGCGCACTGCTCCCGGTTGGTCGGGGTTAGCTGCTTCACTTACCGGATGACCGTCCGGTTAGGGTTGTACAATTAAGTGGTGGATTAAGTGCAGCGCTCTGCCCCTTTTGTGCTGGCGTGGTTGGTAAATGAACAATGGGCAGGTATTGGTGTTAAAAAGCTTTACTTAATAGTGCAAATGGTTACAGAAAATTAAAACATACAAACGTCGGTTCAATCAATCGATATACATATATATATATGGGAGAAACAAATTGTATACTGACAATAACGCAAAGGAAACAACGATAATTAATAAGTTATCAAGTGGGAAGGGGGTTGGGTGTTCCTGGAACAGGGTTCCCGGTTGGTGGGTCTGGGTATGGGGTCCGGAATGAGAATACCGGGGGTGGGTAGGGGGTTGGTGATCAAAGTCGATTATCGGTTGGCACAGGTGCAGCATCCCGCTTGATCTGGGTTTTGATTTGTGCTGTCACAGGAGAACGCATCGGGATCGCAAGGTAAAAAAACCTGTGCGATCTGCATGCGCTTTTGACTATATAGTCAAAATCTAATGTCAAATCTCACCATGTGTACACAGCATAAGTCTGTCATCCTTAGAAAGTTCAAGCACCTCAATCTGATCTTACTTCATCTGTGAATAAAGGGACTTTCAAAGTGTTTTTATCAGTATTCAAAGGGTCAACTAGAAACCTATTCTGAATTCAGCTGTAGATAATGGAATCTTTCCAGAAAGCCATCTTTAAGTTCTTCAATGTTGCATACCGTAACAGTAAGGGAAAATGTGTTAGTTCCCCCCCTTTTTTTTTTTTTATATCTTTTATTGTGCATTGCATTGTATAGTCATACATTGTCTTGGTTTCAAGATGTAACATTTTACAATAATATAACAATCAGCTTCATTTGAAAGACAATTAACTGGCTGTTTGACATTGGCCCTTATTCTGATTGATGCGGATATTCCCGCATTCTTACGGAGCGGTCCGCACGCCACGGTGTTCTGCCGCGTGCGGCCATCGCCCGTAGAAACGCCCACGTGTCCTCCGCATTCGGACGGACTCACTCTTTAAGAACAGGGCGTGTTTACGGACGACATACAAACCATGCGTGTGCGGGAGAAACACTCCGATTCTGCACGGTATTACAGAGTATTACAGAGTATGCTCGGGAATACCGCATCAGAACGGGAACCAAGCGGTGCTACCGCCCGTAAGCGGAGTATTTACGCCAAACAACCCACTATTATGTATCTTCTGCAATACATCACATGACCCACTTATTCAATTACCTATCCTCATAAAAAACTGCTTATTTTGAATTGGAATCAATTAGATGCCAATATATCCTTACAAGCATGCCTAACACATGCATTGCACACATTAACCCTTACAGCAATTTAAGTGCAATGGTTTGTATTAGACCCTGTGTAAAAGATTATAAACAATCTACACATATACTGTTTAATGTGCAAATAATAGTAAGGTTTCCTTGAAGCAGCAATGGTTTCAATTAAATTAAAGCACTGACAAGCGTCCTATTAGTGATTAATGAGTAAAGGAGTCGATTTTATTGGTTTCAGGTGTTAATGCTTGTAGTCATTAGGCGGTCCGTTCGCCTCCCGCAGGAACGAGTGGTGTCCGCAAAGCAATAGTGGCCTTTTGGACACCGCACATTTCTTCCCTTTTTGTTCGCGTGCATTCGGAGTGCTATCCGAATGTACGCCCCCCAACATAAGTGTACTCCCCCGTGTCCGCCCATGTTTCCGCCCCGTTTTGCCCACTTTGAAACTACGCCCATGTGTCATTCCGCATGACGCCCATAATACGCCCATATTTCCCGAATGATTGCGGGGACCAGTTTTGTACGGGATTTGCCCGAACAGGTACGGAGTCAAGGCGTGGCACATGCGCGTAGCGTTCTCCACGCATGCGCAGACGCCGTAAAGACGCGATCCGAAAGTATGCGGAAAAGTACGCATCAATCAGAATAAGGGCCATTGTTTGAACATTACATGTACACTCTTCATCAAAATAAAGTCACATGTGAAATTACCTAAAATCTCTTATGAGTGATTATTTATGATAGACCTTTAACCCCTTCCTGACACAGCATGTTTTTGCCTTCCTGACAGAGCCCTTTTTTTCAAATCTGACATGTATCACTTAAGTGGGGATAACTTTTTTTTGCTTTTACTTATCCCAGTGATTTTGAGATTGTTTTTTCGTGACACATTGTACTTCAAGTTAGTGGTAAATTTTCGTCGATACAGTCTGTGTTTTTTTGTGAAAAATACCAAAATGTCGGAAAAAAATGGAAAATTTAGCAATTTGCAAAATGTTAAATTTTCTGCTTGTGAGACAAATAATCATACCACTCAAAATAGTTAATAACTAACATAGACCATATGTCTACTTTATGTTTCCATCATTATTTCAACTTCCTTTTAATTTTTTTGGACACTAGGAGGCTTACAATATGAATAGCAAATTTTCAAGAAAATTTCAAACACTGATTTTTTTAGGGACCAGTTCAGTTCTGATGTGACTTTGAGGGACTTGTATGTGAGACACCCCCATAAATGATGCCATTTCAAAAACTGCACCCCTCACAGTATTCAAAACAGCATTTTGGAAGTTTGTTAACCCTTTAGGTGTTTCACAGGAATTAAAACAAAGTGTAGGTGAAATTTCAAAATTTCATTTTTTTTTGCAGATTTGCAATTTTAATACATTTTTCTAAGGAACACAGTACATTTTACTAGAGAAATGTGACTAAAAATTGATTCCCCCAATTATTTTGTTTTCATAAATATCCTATATGTGGCCCTAGTGTGCACGTTGACCAAACCACAGGCTTCATAATAGAAGGAGCACCTACTTGATTTTGGAGCCTCCTTTTTATGAGATTATTTTTTAGGCACCATGTAGGTTTCTAGGCACCATAAGATGCTAAAAGTTAGGAACCCCCCCACAAGTGACCCCATTTTGCAAACTACACCCCTCAGGGAATTCATCTAGGGGTATAGTGTACATTTCAAACCCCCAGGGGTTTCACCAATTGTGGTACAACTGGGCAGTGAAAATGAAAAATTAATTTTTTTACACAAAAATGCAGTTCTGGCTCCAAATTTGTCATTTTCACAAGGAATGAAGGAGACAAAGCACCCCAAAATCTGTGCCCCAATTTCTCCTGAGTATGGCAATGCCTCATATGTGACCAAAAAATACCAGTTGGGTGCATGGCAGGACTCAGAAGGGAAGGAGTGATTTTTGGATTTTGCAGCTCAGATTCTGGTGGAATGTTGGTGGGTGCTATGTCGCATTAGCAAGACCCCCGAAGCACCAATACAGTGGAACCCCCCCACAAGTGACCCCATTTTGCAAACTACACCCCTCAGGGAATTCATCTAGGGGTATAGTGTACATTTCAAACCCCCAGGGGTTTCACCAATTTTGATACAACTGGGCTGTGCAAATGAAAAATTACATTTTTTACACAAAAATGCAGTTCTGGCTCAAAATTTTTCATTTTCACAAGAAATGAAGGTGACAAAGCACCCCAAAATCTGTGCCCCAATTTCTCCCGAGTATGGCAATGCCTCACATGTGACCAAAAAATACCAGTTGGGTGCATGGCAGGACTCAGAAGGGAAGGAGTGATATTTGGATTTTGCAGCACAGATTCTGGTGGAATGTTGGTGGGTGCTATGTCGCATTAGCAAGACCCCCAAAGCACCAATACAGTGGAACCCCCCCACAAGTGACCCCATTTTGCAAACTACACCCCTCAGGGAATTCATCTAGGGGTATAGTGTACATTTCAAACCCCCAGGGGTTTCACCAATTTTGATACAACTGGGCAGTGAAAATGAAAAATTACATTTTTTTACACAAAAATGCAGTTCTGGCTCAAAATTTTTCATTTTCATAAGGTATAAAGGAGAAAAAGCACCCCAAAATCTGTGCCCCAATTTCTCCCGAGTATGGCAATGCCTCATATGTGACCAAAAAATACCAGTTGGGTGCATGGCAGGACTCAGAAGGGAAGGAGTGATTTTTGGTGGTGGAATGTTGGTGGGTGCTATGTCGCATTAGCAAGACCCCCAAAGCACCAATACAGTGGAACCCCCCCACAAGTGACCCCATTTTGCAAACTACACCCCTCAGGGAATTCATCTAGGGGTATAGTGTACATTTCAAACCCCCAGGGGTTTCACCAATTTTGATACAACTGGGCAGTGAAAATGAAAAATTACATTTTTTTACACAAAAATGCAGTTCTGGCTCCAAATTTGTCATTTTAACAAGGAATGAAGGAGAAAAAGCACCCCAAAATCTGTGCCCCAATTTCTCCCGAGTACGGCAATGCCTCACATGTGACCAAAAAATACCAGTTGGGTGCATGGCAGGACTCAGAAGGGAAGGAGTGATTTTTGGATTTTGCAGCTCAGATTCTGGTGGAATGTTGGTGGGTGCTATGTCGCATTAGCAAGACCCCCGAAGCACCAATACAGTGGAACCCCCCCCACAAGTGACCCCATTTTGCAAACTACACCCCTCTGGGAATTCATCTAGGGGTATAATGTACATTTCAAACCCCCAGGGGTTTCACCAATTGTGGTACAACTGGGCAGTGAAAATTAAAAATTTAATTTTTTACACAAAAATGCAGTTCTGGCTCAAAATTTTTCATTTTCAGAAGGTATGAAGGAGAAAAAGCACCCCAAAATCTGTGCCCCAATTTCTCCCGAGTACGGCAATGCTTCATGTGTGACCAAAAAATGGCAGGACTCAGAAGGGAAGGAGTGATATTTGGATTTTGCAGCTCAGATTCTGGTGGAATTTTGGTGGGTGCTATGTCGCATTAGCAAGACCCCCGAAGCACCAATACAGTGGAACCCCCCCACAAGTGACCCCATTTTGCAAACTAAACCCCTCAGGGAATTCATCTAGGGGTATAGTGTACTTTTCAAACCCCCAGGGGTTTCACCAATTTTGATACAACTGGGCAGTGAAAATGAAAAATTACATTTTTTTACACAAAAATGCAGTTCTGGCTCAAAATTTTTCATTTTCATAAGGTATGAAGGAGAAAAAGCACCCCAAAATCTGTGCCCCAATTCCTCCCGAGTACGGCAATGCCTCACATGTGACCAAAAAATACCAGTTGGGTGCATGGCAGGACTCAGAAGGGAAGGAGTGATTTTTGGATTTTGCGGCTCAGATTCTGGTGGAATGAATGGTGGGTGCTATGTGGCATTAGCAAGACCCCCGAAGCACGGTGAAATGATGAACCTAAAAATCCATAGATGTGTGGTATATTTTAAAACACTCCTTTATACATAGGCCGGGTTTGTCAGGGCAAGTGTCACACTGGAAAATAGTTTGCTTTCTTATTCCCTTTTTATAGCAAACTTTGCACCTTTTTTGTGTCCTGCCCTTTTTTCCAGTGGAGGGGATTTCATCAGGAAAATGCTGCCCTGGTACAATACGGGGGCCAGTACTAGAAGTACTGGGGCCCTCTGCCTGCTGGTTCCCAAATATTAGGCCCTTTATGACTTCCTCTTGAAAGTGCATAAATGTCCCCCTCTGGCTGGTAGAACGGAATAGCACGTAAGCGTTATACAGTGCCATCTGGATGATATACACGGCCAGCTTCTTGTACCAGATTTTTGTTTTCCGCAGGGCACTGTACGGCTTCAGTACCTGATCTGAAAGATCCACTCCGCCCATGTACCTATTGTAATCCAGGATACAATTAGGTTTTGAGGTGTGGGTACTGGTACCTCGTACAGGGACGGAGCTGGTACTGTCTCCGTGAATTGTTGTCAGTATAAGGACATCCCTCTTGTCCTTATATTTGACCAACAACATATTTTCGGTGCATATTCCCCTGCTTTCACCCCTTCTCATTACTTGGGCAATGTGCGTTTTTGGGAGGCCTCTTTGGTTCTTGCGCACAGTACCGCAAGCTGCTGTACCTCTTGAACCAAGGGCCTTAAACAGGGGGATGCTGGTGTAAAAGTTATCCACATAGAGGTGATAACCTTTATCCAGGAAGGGGTGCACTAAATCCCAGACAATTTTTCCACTAACACCTACGAGGGAGGGGGGGGGCATTCTGGCGGTTCAATTCTTGAATCCTTCCCTTCATATACCCTAAACCTGTGGGTGTACCCTGAGGTGCTTTCACACAGCTTATACATTTTTATGCCATACCTTGCCCTCTTACTGGGAAGGTACTGGCGGAATTTAACCCTTCCTTTAAAATGTATAAGGGACTCGTCTATGCAAATGAATTTATCTGGGATGTACATCTCTTCAAATTTGGCACTGAAGTGATCAATGACTGGCCTGACTTTGAATAGCCGGTCAAAGGTGGGATCATCTCTGGGTGGGCACTGTGCATTATCGTTGTAATGCAAAAATTTAAGGATTAACTCAAAACGATTCCGGGTCATGGCCATACGGTAAAGTGGGGTGCTGTACAGAACATCTGTACTCCAATATTGCCTAATTTCTGGCTTTTTTACTATGCCCATATGAAACACCAGACCCCAAAACGTCATCATCTCTACTGCATCTACAGGGGTCCACCTAGCAAATGATGACGTGGGGTTTTGAGCAATAAACTGCTGGGCATATAAATTAGTTTGGTCCACCATTAAATTTATAAAATCATCAGAGAAAAATAATTTGAAAAAGTCAATTTCTCTGAGACCTGTGGAATCAAATTGGATTCCTGGGATGGCCAAAAACTCAGGAACCTGGGGCTCAAAATTGTCTGGTGGTGGGGTCCATACGAGATCAATTATTGGGGGGGGGTCTCAGCTGCTCTACGGGGGCGTCTTTGAGGGGGTCCCTCATCACTAGAGGAGGAAGAGGAGCTTAAGATGAATCCTTCAAATTCCCCGCTTGCCTCACTGGCTGTGTCAGAGTCAGAGGCAAGCATGGCATATGCCTCCTCCGCTGAATACATTCTTCTGGATGACTGGGATGACATTTGGGATAACATTTGGGATGACATTTGGGATGACATTTGGGATGCCATTTTTATTTTTGTGTTTCTGGTAGTGAAATGTTTCAACACGTGTATAGTGTAGGGGGGGTACAACCTTTATTTCAATGTAGTATGTAGTGTGTAGTGTGTATGTAGTGCAGAAAAAAAAAAAAAAAGGTCCTGCGCCAAAAATTGAGCACAGATGTTGGTCAGTAACGTCCGTCACTGAACAGCGCTCAAAGGCAACAGGAATTTGATCAAAAAAATTTGATCAAAAAAAATTAAAAAAAGACCCCACAGCACCCTCAAAAAAAAAAAAAAAAAGGTGATCAGTGATGCGACACTGATTACCAGTGAGGGGCAGCAGGTGCACAACCTTTGGTGCAACTGACAGTGCAACTGGCAGGTATATATAAAAAAAAAACCCTGCACCCCCAAAAAGTTGCTGATCAGCACAGATATACTGATCAGCACAAAAGGGGGGGTAGCAGACACAAAATATAGCACTCTCTATCACTCTCTGTCACTATCTCTCTCTATCTATCTCTCTATCTCTCACTATCTATCACTCTATGACACTGCAGCAGCAGCACTGACAGTTATATATATAAAAAAAACCCTGCAGCCCCAAAAAGGGGGGGTAGCAGACACAAAATATAGCACTCTCTATCACTATCTCTCTATCTCTCTATCTCTCACTATCTATCACTATCTATCACTCTATGACACTGCAGCAGCAGCACTGACAGTTATATATATAAAAAAAAACCTGCAGCCCCAAAAAGGGGGGGTAGCAGACACAAAATATAGCACTCTCTATCACTATCTCTCTATCTCTCTATCTCTCACTATCTATCACTATCTATCACTCTATGACACTGCAGCAGCAGCACTGACAGTTATATATATAAAAAAAAAACCTGCAGCCCCAAAAAGGGGGGGTAGCAGACACAAAATATAGCACTCTCTATCACTATCTCTCTATCTCTCTATCTCTCACTATCTATCACTATCTATCTCTCTATCACACTGCAGCAGCAGCAGCAGGAAGTCACAAGAAGTCAGATCCAGGAAGCATCCAGCACGCTACAAGCAGTGATCAGGTGATCAGGTAAGGTATTTGCAAGGATCAGGTAAGTATTTGCAAGGATCAGGTCAGTATCACGGCAGATAGGCACGGTGACCGCTCTGCACGCAATTCCAGACCGGAATGGCGTCTGCAGCGCAGTCACCGTTAGTTTAAATGTCGCGCCTTGGCTGTGATTGGTCCGTGGGTCCCACGGACCAATCACAGCCTTGGGGGCAGGTGGGGTGAGGTGTCGTCGTCACCGATGACCCCCTCATGCCCCCTGACGCCCGGCGGTGATTGACACCTGTGTTACCGAGCGTCTGATTCGCTGGTAACACAGGAAAACGCTGTGAATGGCTGTTCACACTGAACAGCCAATCACAGCGATCGCCGACGGGGGGGGGGCGGCATCGCAGCCCCCCCTGGGCATGCAGGGACATGTCTGCTGTCAGGGACAGCAGACATCGTCCCTCTGTCACTGCGTCTCGAGACGCAGTGACAGTTTAAAGTCATGACGTACATTTATGCCATGTGTCGGGAAGTACATCCCGGCCATGACGTAAATGTACGTCAAATGTCGGGAAGGGGTTAATAAGTATATGTAGAGTATTATAACTGTAGTAATGCGCCCTCCTGAATAATAAATTTAGTTATGATGTCCCGAAGCCCCTAGATCTGGAGCCCTCCAAAATATTTAGGACGATTAAGTCACCACTATAGGGAGGTCATCACCCAGCCACCTCCTTGTTTCGTACCACTCTGTGTGTTGTAAAGTGAATTCAATCTAGTTCCCCGGCTTTTTTAAAGTTGGGCATTGAACAAATTGAGTTTGCTGACAAAGTCAAATATATGTACTTTGCACCATCTTGAACTTCCAGGTTGAGTCTGTCCAGATGCTTAAGCATGTCTACAAGAAACACCAGGTCTAAAACCCATTGTGGATTACGTGATCCAAATGTAACTTTTTAGATACCAGTTGATCCCAATGGATTTATTTTTTATTTATTTATTATTAACAATAGCGTATACATATTCTGCAGAGCTTTACAGAGTATAGTTGAACATTCACATCAGTCCCTGCACCAGTGAAGCTTACAATCTCTATCCCCTACCACATGTACACACACACACAGACATTCTAGGGGTAATTTTTTTTGTATTGGAAGCCAATTGACTTTCCTGTATACTTTTGGATTGTGGGAGGAATCTGGAGTACCCAGAGTAAATGCACGCAAAACGGGGAGAATATACAAACTCCGCACAGTTAGGTGGGTATCAAACTCATGATCTCAGCGCTGTGAGGCAGTAATGCTTACCTTTACATTGTCCATAATGCCTTCATGGGCTGCTACCGCAGCAGCTACTGTTATTCATGTTCTGTGGGATTTGTGCATCCCAGATCAGCACTCATGGTTTTGGCTGACCCACCTTGCCTTGTTTCCATGCATACCTCAGTCTTTGGGTGTGGCTGCCTCCTAAGCCACTGAGTATATAGGTATGCTCCTAGTACTAAATCTCGCCGGTTATATTCCTCTGATACTCTTAGTATACTCCTTGTTTCTGGTGATTTCTGTTCCCAGAGATTCTCAGAGTTCCTAGCAAACTAATGTCTGAGATTATTCCAGAGTCCAGTTTATTCCAGCCTGTGTATCTAGGACCTCAGTGCAGCAGCTGTGTCCTAGATTGCTCCAGCCTGTGTCTTAGTATTCCAGCAAGCATATCTGCCGGGTGTCCTGTGAGATCCTGCCTTTGGCCCTTATTCTGGTTGGTGCGGCCGGAGCCGCACACGGTGCTCCGGCCGCACAAACCAATCCCCGCCCACGAGACGGATCGCCACGGCCGTCCGTACACGGACGGCTGGCGATCCGCATAAAAATGGTGGGGCGTACGCCTCCACCATGGTGGGAGCTGCCCCCTGCATTCGATGGTCGTCGACCATCGAAGGCAGGGCCGCACGCCACAGCAGCTCCCGCAAGCTGAGACCACACGGACAATCGTCCGTGTGATAGCTTGTATGGGGGCTGAGAGCTGACATCCGGCGACGTCAGCTTTCCGCCCCCATCAGTGGCGTCATACCCTGATTAGCATGCATACGCCCCGCGTTTGCATGGGAACGCCCATGAAACGCGGGGCGTATACATAGGGAAATGAGGGTATGAAGCCCCTCACGCCCCTATACGCCCCCTTTGCGGCGGACGAAATACGTCTGCGGCGAATGGGGCTGCACATGCGCAGATTGACCTCTGCGCATGTGCAGACTCAAAACATCGGCGGTACGGCCGCACGCGGGCCGTACCGTCCGATACAGAATAAGGGCCTTTGTCAGAGAACCACTGCATCCAGTGTGTGAGATCTTGTCTGTGCCCATTTTCTGCCCAGAGGTGTTGTGAGTACAAGTGGCTTCCATAAACATTGTGGTGGAAGTTGCACCTTTAATTACAATCTGCCGTTAACTGAGATTCAACAGAAACATTTATTTCCAATACTCTATGCTCAGTTGTATATCGCGAGAGTTGAAGGTCTTAAACCATTTTTTAAAGAAATATATTTTCTGGGCAGAAGAAGAACACTACATCTGTGAGACATTTTTTAACAAATTCGCCCTCATTATAAGGTTTATTTTAGCACGGGCAATATTCCAAGCGACTTTATAAGAGGCATGTGTAACAGTATCAGAATGTTTGGGAAATGTGTGGAAAACGTGTTTGTTTTGCAATTTGACCAAGTTTTGAGCTTGTGAGATCGTGGTTCAGTACCTTTAGGAAATTCTCGATCTATGTTAGCATGATGTATGTTAAAACGTCGGTATAGATTTCAACACTGAATTGTGTTAAGGTGCCCATACACTTTACAATTATTGTATACCATATCACATCTCATCGCATCTCGGTTTTGCGATGAGATGAGATCTAGTACAAAAAGTATGTGCTGCACATACTTTTTGTACTAGATCTCATCTCATTTCTTCGAAAAACCGAGATGCGATGAGATGCGATATTGTGTACAATATTGTATACAATAATTGTAACGTGTATGGGCACCTTTACTGTAGTCTGGCATTTCAGACAGAGGAGTTTGCCTTTGTGTTCTATGGAAAAATAAAAATGTTCCCATTCTGGTATGAATGTTCATCCTCATTTTTAAGTTTATTTGTAAAAAAAAATTCCATGTTTAAAGAGGCTTGGTAAATTCTGCAAATAAATAGAAAATAAAATACAATCATATTCTATAAAAAAAAAAAAATCAGATCTGCATACTATTATCAGTCTATTATTTGTATGACACAACTGCACTATTGCACTAGGGATGTAGCAGTTAAAGTCAGCGTCACTCCGGGACTCCCAATAATAGTGAAAAAATAACTGTATATTGTCTACGCCGTTTTAAGGGTGTGCTCCTCTTCAGGACATTAGCAGAAATGTTAACAAACAAGTGAAATAAATCATGCCTGTCATTCCCCTCCTCCGTCAGGGTCAAGGCCATCAACTTCCGGTCATCATACCGAATGTGATGAAATGGGATTCCCCGCTGAAAGAGGTGTCAAACTGTGCAAAAGCAACAACAAACTAATACAGGAAATCACTTAAAACACAAAAATAACATGTCTCCTGTATTGTGCTTAATGAATAAAACGTTTACCGTTGGCTTTTATTCTACTACTCTGTGTCTATGTCATAAAATTTCTATTAATCTGTATTACCATGCTGTGACCACCAGATGGTGCACATGGCAAAAAAAAACAATAATAAAACAAAAGTGCTGTCTGATCAGAAATTAAAAGAATTGTGTGATAATCATACATAATCATCTCTCTTTATTTTATTATCTAGTGTATATAATATTAATTTAATCAAGAAAAAGTTTTCTACTTCCTTTCATGAAAAAATCTCTTTTGAAAAAATAATAATAAATCTATTGTTAGCCTGCTGTGTTCCAGTCTGAGGAGTCCATTTTTGAAAAGCTTAGGACCCACTTACATATGGATACGGATGAAATTTGATGCAGTCGTGCATTAATATTAGGATCTTCAAGGTATCCATTTGTTTTATTCAATAAGAAGGTTGCATACCGGGAGTGAATATCTTCACTACCCACTTACATACGGAACCAGTGTGTAGTGTGATTATTTCTGACGCTTTGCAAGTCGACTGAGTGCCGCACCCTCCAGCTGCCTGTAACCACTTTTGTGAAGGCACCGGCCGCAAGATATTATTTGTTACCGGGAGTGCCCAGCCCACGGCTTCTATATATATATATATATATATATATATATATATATATATATATATATATATATAGCAAAAATGATAGCTCGCACAACACCTTCAGAAGTAAATAAATGTCCGTGCCCGGTCATGTAGAATATATGATTGCCATCCTCATTACAAGAAAGAACCAGCACTGGACCACAGGATGAAATGAAAAAATCTCTTTAGTGAAGCAATATTGTATAGGATTGTAGCATCATAATCCAAGCTTCCAGAAATACAATTCCAGCCACTGACACGGTTATTGCACAGCTCCAAATGTGACAATTGCATGGGACCAACAGGCTTCCCCACCCTCAGGCATACACATTGAATACGTTACTGTGACCGGATCTCAGTAGCAGTCTGTCAGTAGGTCCCGACGGACCGTTTCGGTGCCCTGCACACCTTCCTCAAAGGGACAAAGGACTGACACTGGATGCACTCTAGACACTGCTTAAATAGGGCAAAAAACCGGCAAATCACCTGTACTCACCTGCGCTCCGTCTCCTGTTCCATTCCTCCACGTGCGCGCGTCTTCCGGCTTCCAGGAGTGACGTCAGACGCCAGTCGGCGCAACCGCGCCCGGCAATGACGCGACTCCCTGGTCCCCGTCACGCAGCTTACATCGCGGGGAAGAAACAAAGGTTCCTAGGCGCAAGCCATACAAGCGTTACCATGGTTACTCTCGTGCATTACCCAGCGCAATCCTTCATACCCCTGTCAAAAAAGGGGGAGCGGGGCGCACCATACAAATACATCATGAACACTATATAAAGAGATTACCACACACATGACCAAACAGTACTAAATCACAAATAACATATGCTATCAAGTATATGCAAAACCACATATGTATACAAAACATATATGCACCAAATACCTAGAAAATAAGAAATACATGAAAAAATACATAAAAATGAATGAAAAATAAATGAAAAATACCTGAAAGGAAATGCAAGGATCATATATCACATCAGTAATGGTCCTATTGAATAAATAACCTAAAGCCCAAAGATATATTGTATTATGCTATATCCTATAAGAACGATGCAAAGGAAAACTCCTCATTAAGCCCATTAGGGCTCATGCAGTCAAGTTCGTAGATCCAGAAACACTCTCTCTGCATTAATTTGCCATGTCTGTCTCCACCTCTTCTCATAGGTGCCACATATTCAAGTGGCATAAACTTAAAGTCACTGATCCTGTGGCCACAATTGATAAAATGTCTGGCTACTGGGGGAGTTCCAGGTTCTAACTTGATCCCAGCTTTCTTAATCGAGCTCCGATGCATGGAGATTCTCTCCTTTAGCATTCTGATTGTTTTCCCCACATAAATTTTGTTGCAGGGGCACATGATCATATATAATACAAAGCGGGTTTCACAATTCATTCTTGTTTTCAATGTGTATTGTTTGCCTGTTATAGGGTGTTTAAAATTGTCTGTTACTTTGATGAAACCGCAGTTTGCACATCCAGTGCACCGGAAGGATCCCACAGCTTTCTGTAGCCAACTTTGTTTGGGTCCTACACAAGGACTCACATCCGTGTATAATATCCTTTGTTTAAGGTTTCTACTGCGCTTGTAACAGAACAACGGCAAAGTTCCGCAACTGGCTCCCAATACCGGGTCCGTCTGGATTATGTGCCAGTGTTTGGTTATTGACTTGCGTATCTCTTTTGACGCAATTGAATATGTGCTGGAAAACATAATTCTAGACTCATGAGCTTTTTTCTCACTGGGATTTAAAAGAACCTGTCTGCTGAGGCTCTTGGCCCGTGCTTTTGCTTCTGTTAGCTCCCCTCTACTGTAGCCTCTTGATGAAAAATCATGGCACATTGCATCTAGGGTCTCTTCTAGTTTTGTAGGATCAGAGGTGTTTCGTGCTGCCCGTACAAGCTGAGAATAGGGCAGACCCTTTTTCAGGGGCTGAGGATGGAAACTTTCTGCCAGCAAAAGAGTGTTCCTGTCTGTTGGTTTCTTAAACAGTGTGGTGACAAAACCATAGTCCTTAACATGCACCGTCACATCAAGATAATCAATACTTGTTGGGCTTTGGTTACACGTAAATCTTATTGAACCAGTTAAAAATTTTAGATGGTCTACAAACTCACGCAGTCTCGTCAGTCCACCTGTCCACACCAAAAAAATATCGTCGATGTAACGTAAGTACATCGACACATATTTGCAAAAATCATTATTGGCGAGTATCTTGGAGCATTCGTAATCATACATAAAAATATTGGCGTATGATGGGGCCATATTGGACCCCATCGCCGTCCCCTTACATTGTAAGAAGAACATATTATTGAATAAAAAATAGTTCTTCTTCAGAATAGTCTCCATTAACAAAATAAGATACTCCACTGGTGGCCCCTGATAGTGTGGACACTCGCTGACGACCCTACGGGTAGCCTGCAGACCCTCTGCATGCATTATATTTGTGTACAAGCTAGTGACATCTAGTGTCACTAGCAAACATCCTTTCGGTGGTATCCCAAATTGCTGTAACCTGTTAAGAAAGTCTGTAGTATCTTTAATAAAATAAGGACTACTTTTCACCACTGGCTGCAATAGGAAATCGACATATTGGGATAAGGGTTGTCCCAATGAACCCAGTGACGAAATAATTGGTCTCCCTGGCGGGGAGACCAGTGTCTTATGCACTTTGGGTAAGACATACATAAGGGGGATTTTTGGAAATTCCTGTATCAAAAAATTACATGTTACTTCATCCACCCAACCATGGTCTACACCCATTTGAATAATGCTGCCAATTTCCTTTTTAAATCTCTCCGTAGGATCTGAGGTCAATTTTGTGTAGCAATCTACATCACTGAGCTGCCTCATAATCTCAGCGATGTAGTCATCGCGATTGAGTATTACCACACCCCCGCCCTTATCGGCGGGGCGTATGATAATATTCACATTATCGCGGAGGGACTCGATGGCTTTATTCTCTTCTCTTGTCAGATTAGAATATCTCTTTTTGCTTTTATGCATAAAGGGCATGATGTCTCGTCTTATAAGTCTGGTAAATGTATCAATGGAGGCACTGGTGGAAGGGGGGTCAAAGGTACTTTTGGACTTAAAAGGTAATTTAACTTCAATTTTATTGCTAGGGGGTTGCGGATGTTTCAAGAAAAAATCTTTTAACCTTAATTGTCGATTAAATTTATAGAGCTCAACCTCTAATTCAAAGGGAGCTTGACGATAGGTTTCAACAAAAGAAAATCCCTTGTTGAGAACCTTCATCTCTATATCTGTCGGGGTATAATTAGATAAATTGAATACCACTATTTCGCATACCTCCCCTTCTGTCCTCTTCCTTTTGTGCTTGATGCCCCCTCTCCTCCTAGATTTTTTACCACCCTTGTGGGGTTTACTCGGGTTTGTGTTTTGGACCCTAAAAAACCAGCCCCACCCTTTTGTGACTGTTCTGAGTCGCTTTGAGAAGTTTGTGAGTCCAAATCTGTATAGTTGGCCTCTCTCCTTTTTCTACCTTGCAATCTATTATCTCTCCATGTACGGCGATTAGGATGTCCTGACAGCCAGGGATACACCTTCATTTCTTTGTAATCCTCTTTGACTTTTCTATATTTAGTTTTTTTAAAGGATAACAACTCGGCTCTGAAATTATTCACATTTTCTTCTATTTTGGTTAACCATTCATTACTGGTATCGCTATTCAAGATCTCTAGACCATTGGCCTCACATGCAGCTATCTCTTTCCTGACCAATTCCATGTCAATATTTACTTGTTGTATCACGGATAACATTAAGTCAAAGCTACACTGATTTAGTATAAGGCACCATTGTTTACAAAACTCCTTGTTGGAGCGTCCCAGTGTTGGCTGATTTCTGATTCTGAAACCACGGGGAATCAAACCCTCTTTATGATATTGAGACAGGGTGAGGCCGTGTAGTTCAAGCTCCACCAACCTTCTCCTCAATTTCGTCAGATCACTATTAACCTCACTGGGAGTCTCCACATCAAATGCTAGTGCCTCGGTGCCACTAAACAGTATTTTATTAATGTCTTTGTCAAGAAACCTTTTAGTACCCGTTATATCACTTAAGTCAAATTCCATGATTGGTCAGGCTGATTTGCAGTTTACTACCATATAAAGCAGTATCACACAATAAAAGAAATATAAACAATGATTATAATAAGAAAAATAATTATACAAACAAACAACAATCATGTAAAATTGTGGTGCAACCTATAAGTCCAACATGTGGTAATATAGCAAAAATGATAGCTCGCACAACACCTTCAGAAGTAAATAAATGTCCGTGCCCGGTCATGTAGAATATATGATTGCCATCCTCATTACAAGAAAGAACCAGCACTGGACCACAGGATGAAATGAAAAAATCTCTTTAGTGAAGCAATATTGTATAGGATTGTAGCATCATAATCCAAGCTTCCAGAAATACAATTCCAGCCACTGACACGGTTATTGCACAGCTCCAAATGTGACAATTGCATGGGACCAACAGGCTTCCCCACCCTCAGGCATACACATTGAATACGTTACTGTGACCGGATCTCAGTAGCAGTCTGTCAGTAGGTCCCGACGGACCGTTTCGGTGCCCTGCACACCTTCCTCAAAGGGACAAAGGACTGACACTGGATGCACTCTAGACACTGCTTAAATAGGGCAAAAAACCGGCAAATCACCTGTACTCACCTGCGCTCCGTCTCCTGTTCCATTCCTCCACGTGCGCGCGTCTTCCGGCTTCCAGGAGTGACGTCAGACGCCAGTCGGCGCAACCGCGCCCGGCAATGACGCGACTCCCTGGTCCCCGTCACGCAGCTTACATCGCGGGGAAGAAACAAAGGTTCCTAGGCGCAAGCCATACAAGCGTTACCATGGTTACTGATGTGATATATGATCCTTGCATTTCCTTTCAGGTATTTTTCATTTATTTTTCATTCATTTTTATGTATTTTTTCATGTATTTCTTATTTTCTAGGTATTTGGTGCATATATGTTTTGTATACATATGTGGTTTTGCATATACTTGATAGCATATGTTATTTGTGATTTAGTACTGTTTGGTCATGTGTGTGGTAATCTCTTTATATAGTGTTCATGATGTATTTGTATGGTGCGCCCCGCTCCCCCTTTTTTGACAGGGGTATGAAGGATTGCGCTGGGTAATGCACGAGAGTAACCATGGTAACGCTTGTATGGCTTGCGCCTAGGAACCTTTGTTTCTTCCCCGCGATGTAAGCTGCGTGACGGGGACCAGGGAGTCGCGTCATTGCCGGGCGCGGTTGCGCCGACTGGCGTCTGACGTCACTCCTGGAAGCCGGAAGACGCGCGCACGTGGAGGAATGGAACAGGAGACGGAGCGCAGGTGAGTACAGGTGATTTGCCGGTTTTTTGCCCTATTTAAGCAGTGTCTAGAGTGCATCCAGTGTCAGTCCTTTGTCCCTTTGAGGAAGGTGTGCAGGGCACCGAAACGGTCCGTCGGGACCTACTGACAGACTGCTACTGAGATCCGGTCACAGTAACGTATTCAATGTGTATGCCTGAGGGTGGGGAAGCCTGTTGGTCCCATGCAATTGTCACATTTGGAGCTGTGCAATAACCGTGTCAGTGGCTGGAATTGTATTTCTGGAAGCTTGGATTATGATGCTACAATCCTATACAATATTGCTTCACTAAAGAGATTTTTTCATTTCATCCTGTGGTCCAGTGCTGGTTCTTTCTTGTAATGAGGATGGCAATCATATATTCTACATGACCGGGCACGGACATTTATTTACTTCTGAAGGTGTTGTGCGAGCTATCATTTTTGCTATATTACCACATGTTGGACTTATAGGTTGCACCACAATTTTACATGATTGTTGTTTGTTTGTATAATTATTTTTCTTATTATAATCATTGTTTATATTTCTTTTATTGTGTGATACTGCTTTATATGGTAGTAAACTGCAAATCAGCCTGACCAATCATGGAATTTGACTTAAGTGATATAACGGGTACTAAAAGGTTTCTTGACAAAGACATTAATAAAATACTGTTTAGTGGCACCGAGGCACTAGCATTTGATGTGGAGACTCCCAGTGAGGTTAATAGTGATCTGACGAAATTGAGGAGAAGGTTGGTGGAGCTTGAACTACACGGCCTCACCCTGTCTCAATATCATAAAGAGGGTTTGATTCCCCGTGGTTTCAGAATCAGAAATCAGCCAACACTGGGACGCTCCAACAAGGAGTTTTGTAAACAATGGTGCCTTATACTAAATCAGTGTAGCTTTGACTTAATGTTATCCGTGATACAACAAGTAAATATTGACATGGAATTGGTCAGGAAAGAGATAGCTGCATGTGAGGCCAATGGTCTAGAGATCTTGAATAGCGATGCCAGTAATGAATGGTTAACCAAAATAGAAGAAAATGTGAATAATTTCAGAGCCGAGTTGTTATCCTTTAAAAAAACTAAATATAGAAAAGTCAAAGAGGATTACAAAGAAATGAAGGTGTATCCCTGGCTGTCAGGACATCCTAATCGCCGTACATGGAGAGATAATAGATTGCAAGGTAGAAAAAGGAGAGAGGCCAACTATACAGATTTGGACTCACAAACTTCTCAAAGCGACTCAGAACAGTCACAAAAGGGTGGGGCTGGTTTTTTAGGGTCCAAAACACAAACCCGAGTAAACCCCACAAGGGTGGTAAAAAATCTAGGAGGAGAGGGGGCATCAAGCACAAAAGGAAGAGGACAGAAGGGGAGGTATGCGAAATAGTGGTATTCAATTTATCTAATTATACCCCGACAGATATAGAGATGAAGGTTCTCAACAAGGGATTTTCTTTTGTTGAAACCTATCGTCAAGCTCCCTTTGAATTAGAGGTTGAGCTCTATAAATTTAATCGACAATTAAGGTTAAAAGATTTTTTCTTGAAACATCCGCAACCCCCTAGCAATAAAATTGAAGTTAAATTACCTTTTAAGTCCAAAAGTACCTTTGACCCCCCTTCCACCAGTGCCTCCATTGATACATTTACCAGACTTATAAGACGAGACATCATGCCCTTTATGCATAAAAGCAAAAAGAGATATTCTAATCTGACAAGAGAAGAGAATAAAGCCATCGAGTCCCTCCGCGATAATGTGAATATTATCATACGCCCCGCCGATAAGGGCGGGGGTGTGGTAATACTCAATCGCGATGACTACATCGCTGAGATTATGAGGCAGCTCAGTGATGTAGATTGCTACACAAAATTGACCTCAGATCCTACGGAGAGATTTAAAAAGGAAATTGGCAGCATTATTCAAATGGGTGTAGACCATGGTTGGGTGGATGAAGTAACATGTAATTTTTTGATACAGGAATTTCCAAAAATCCCCCTTATGTATGTCTTACCCAAAGTGCATAAGACACTGGTCTCCCCGCCAGGGAGACCAATTATTTCGTCACTGGGTTCATTGGGACAACCCTTATCCCAATATGTCGATTTCCTATTGCAGCCAGTGGTGAAAAGTAGTCCTTATTTTATTAAAGATACTACAGACTTTCTTAACAGGTTACAGCAATTTGGGATACCACCGAAAGGATGTTTGCTAGTGACACTAGATGTCACTAGCTTGTACACAAATATAATGCATGCAGAGGGTCTGCAGGCTACCCGTAGGGTCGTCAGCGAGTGTCCACACTATCAGGGGCCACCAGTGGAGTATCTTATTTTGTTAATGGAGACTATTCTGAAGAAGAACTATTTTTTATTCAATAATATGTTCTTCTTACAATGTAAGGGGACGGCGATGGGGTCCAATATGGCCCCATCATACGCCAATATTTTTATGTATGATTACGAATGCTCCAAGATACTCGCCAATAATGATTTTTGCAAATATGTGTCGATGTACTTACGTTACATCGACGATATTTTTTTGGTGTGGACAGGTGGACTGACGAGACTGCGTGAGTTTGTAGACCATCTAAATTGTTTAACTGGTTCAATAAGATTTACGTGTAACCAAAGCCCAACAAGTATTGATTATCTTGATGTGACGGTGCATGTTAAGGACTATGGTTTTGTCACCACACTGTTTAAGAAACCAACAGACAGGAACACTCTTTTGCTGGCAGAAAGTTTCCATCCTCAGCCCCTGAAAAAGGGTCTGCCCTATTCTCAGCTTGTACGGGCAGCACGAAACACCTCTGATCCTACAAAACTAGAAGAGACCCTAGATGCAATGTGCCATGATTTTTCATCAAGAGGCTACAGTAGAGGGGAGCTAACAGAAGCAAAAGCACGGGCCAAGAGCCTCAGCAGACAGGTTCTTTTAAATCCCAGTGAGAAAAAAGCTCATGAGTCTAGAATTATGTTTTCCAGCACATATTCAATTGCGTCAAAAGAGATACGCAAGTCAATAACCAAACACTGGCACATAATCCAGACGGACCCGGTATTGGGAGCCAGTTGCGGAACTTTGCCGTTGTTCTGTTACAAGCGCAGTAGAAACCTTAAACAAAGGATATTATACACGGATGTGAGTCCTTGTGTAGGACCCAAACAAAGTTGGCTACAGAAAGCTGTGGGATCCTTCCGGTGCACTGGATGTGCAAACTGCGGTTTCATCAAAGTAACAGACAATTTTAAACACCCTATAACAGGCAAACAATACACATTGAAAACAAGAATGAATTGTGAAACCCGCTTTGTAATATATATGATCATGTGCCCCTGCAACAAAATTTATGTGGGGAAAACAATCAGAATGCTAAAGGAGAGAATCTCCATGCATCGGAGCTCGATTAAGAAAGCTGGGATCAAGTTAGAACCTGGAACTCCCCCAGTAGCCAGACATTTTATCAATTGTGGCCACAGGATCAGTGACTTTAAGTTTATGCCACTTGAATATGTGGCACCTATGAGAAGAGGTGGAGACAGACATGGCAAATTAATGCAGAGAGAGTGTTTCTGGATCTACGAACTTGACTGCATGAGCCCTAATGGGCTTAATGAGGAGTTTTCCTTTGCATCGTTCTTATAGGATATAGCATAATACAATATATCTTTGGGCTTTAGGTTATTTATTCAATAGGACCATTACTGATGTGATATATGATCCTTGCATTTCCTTTCAGGTATTTTTCATTTATTTTTCATTCATTTTTATGTATTTTTTCATGTATTTCTTATTTTCTAGGTATTTGGTGCATATATGTTTTGTATACATATGTGGTTTTGCATATACTTGATAGCATATGTTATTTGTGATTTAGTACTGTTTGGTCATGTGTGTGGTAATCTCTTTATATAGTGTTCATGATGTATTTGTATGGTGCGCCCCGCTCCCCCTTTTTTGACAGGGGTATGAAGGATTGCGCTGGGTAATGCACGAGAGTAACCATGGTAACGCTTGTATGGCTTGCGCCTAGGAACCTTTGTTTCTTCCCCGCGATGTAAGCTGCGTGACGGGGACCAGGGAGTCGCGTCATTGCCGGGCGCGGTTGCGCCGACTGGCGTCTGACGTCACTCCTGGAAGCCGGAAGACGCGCGCACGTGGAGGAATGGAACAGGAGACGGAGCGCAGGTGAGTACAGGTGATTTGCCGGTTTTTTGCCCTATTTAAGCAGTGTCTAGAGTGCATCCAGTGTCAGTCCTTTGTCCCTTTGAGGAAGGTGTGCAGGGCACCGAAACGGTCCGTCGGGACCTACTGACAGACTGCTACTGAGATCCGGTCACAGTAACGTATTCAATGTGTATGCCTGAGGGTGGGGAAGCCTGTTGGTCCCATGCAATTGTCACATTTGGAGCTGTGCAATAACCGTGTCAGTGGCTGGAATTGTATTTCTGGAAGCTTGGATTATGATGCTACAATCCTATACAATATTGCTTCACTAAAGAGATTTTTTCATTTCATCCTGTGGTCCAGTGCTGGTTCTTTCTTGTAATGAGGATGGCAATCATATATATATATATATATATATATATATATATATATATATATATATATATATATATATATATATATAGATAATGAGGGGATTCGCTGGAGCTATTGTAATAACAACCCCAGAAGAATACAGGCGGCACTCAAGGGTCAAATGGAAGGTATCCAAAATCCAGTTTTATGGCATCAGTGATACAATACAGACAGCGTCATGTCATGTATTGTATCACTGATGCCATAAAATTGGATTTTGGATACCTTCCATTTGACCCTTGAGTGCTGCCTGTATTCTTCTGGGGTTGTTATTACAATAGCTCCAGCGAATCCCCTCATTATCTACCCATGTAAGGAGGGCACCTAGGACTCTTACCCTATTGATGAGAGTGCCGGACAACACCCGCAGCTATATATATATATATATATATATATATATATATATATTCGATTTTATTGATGTATGGTGCACCTGGTGCCTTCCCTAGGCAAACCCATGCTTGCCTACTGTCAGAGGGATGGGACGAGACTGATGTCACCAAGTCCCACAACATGTCAGTCAAATGCAGTAATTTGCGATTCCGCATATTGGGGGAGGGGCTGAATGATGCAATTTGTGTAATTTTAGCCCTGCCCCCTCACTGTGGACCCACAAAATCCCTGCTGCACCAAATAACAGAAGGGGGTGCGGGGGGTGATGCAGGAGACTTGCTCACCTTCCCAGGGGGTCGGGGGGGGGGGGGGGGCCTGATTTTTGTGAGCCTCCTGGCCATTCTGGGAGGGTAGGCAAGTATGTTTAAACCACATCCAGGTTTCCAACATTCAGCGTGCAGATAGACGGCATTCCAGTGTCTTTTAATAACCAAAACAGACCTGTTATCAACTTTTTCGAGGCTTTTATTAATTTCATCATAAGGATACAAAAGTATTGAACAAGTTCAAGCTTAATATAGCCACCATCACATGTTGTTTTGGTTTTGGGTGTTACCCCACACCTGTGACCGATGTTTAGCACAGCCACAGTGAACCCTACACTGCCTTTGTTGATCTGTCCCAATGGGTGGCCAGTACCTGCAGGGGCTAACGCTTCACCTTTAATTGCCACATTTGGAAGGGCAAATTAAGTCTGCCCCAACTCTGGTGCAACCAGGTCTTATGTTGGGACAAGGTACTGGAGATCCTAATGGAAAAGTCAAAAGGTAAAACTGTCTGACAGGGACCTGACTGGGTAAAACACTAACTAACGGCTCCTGAGCCAATTCCAGGGAAATAAGTAACCAAACATATAAGTGACCTCGTCACATACATAAAAAAACTAACACCATGCAATAACAATATAACAACACACAGCAAACCACACTGAAGATACAGACAAGTACTGTATAATGAAAATAACCCAGAACGGTGAAACGTATGCAATGGCAATGGCACGGGCCTGTGCCAAAACCTCTGGTGAACCACTGGAGAACTAAGCTGAATAAGACTGGCAATGAAAACAAAGTGTGAGGAAATATTAATAAGAATATTGGCGATATCCCGGAGATAAACAGGACAGGACAGGAGGACACCCATCTAACTTCTAATATCATACTGCTATCAACATACAACAGTGAGCTAAGGACTTCGCCACCGCAAACACATTCTGAATGAACAGCCCTTAACAAGCTCCCTGTCTGCAGGTCTCTAAAACCTATGCTCATAGCCAGTACTTTCTGTTCACCCTAATATCACAAGTCATATTTTCTCTGTATCCATTTCTGTGTGCAAAATTCCATATCAGTTCTTTGTACACTGAATATGTCTCTCTACACCTGTTCTCACACTACTTACCCTAACTTTGTACTTATTTTCTTTTCTCTATTTTAACACTATCTTTCTGAACTGCACTGTTGTACCAGAGCCATGGCTCCTCAATCCTGCGCATTCCCTATTCACTCTGTATGCTTTCTGCCCCCTAGCAGGGTGTGTTGTGGCATGGACCCCTGTGCAAAGCTGTTAGGGGTCAAGGGTGCAGGTGGAGGGGGGAGAAGAGGATAGGAGGAGGGAGAGGACTACTTTGTCCATTTTCTTTACCTGCTGCCTCATGTCCTGCCCATCCCTGCCATGCTCACTTCTTGCCTCAGGTCTCCTTACCTGCACCTCATGTCACCTGTCTGTCTCCCCCTACTTCTATATTGAAAGCTCCTTAGAGCAGGGCCCTCCTCCCTCCTGTTCTCACAGCACTCTTCTTGTCTTTCAATTACAGCTCTCTTACTCACCTACAATCTATACTTGCATCTATTCTCATTCACTTCCCTATATCTCAGCTGTATTGTGTACCAAGATTTGTGCTGTTAATTGTACTCTGTTTTTCTGTCACTGTTATGTCTAGTTCTGTATACCCTGTACTCTTATAATGTGTTCTATATGTATGGCGCTGCGTACCACTTGTGGCGCCTTATAAATAAAAATATTATAATAATATTAATAATAACTCCGTCCAACATAAGCAGACCCAAAATAATATGAAAATGAAACCAGGGCTCCAACGTGGAGCACTTGCAATACCAGAACTGGACCGAGACAAACCACAATGAAACCCAGAAGCAGCTGCACCGGACACACCAGAACAGGCACTAAGAGAACACAGGAGCTGATGATTAGGACAGATCAGGATTGCAGGAACCAGCAGCAAGACAGGTGACTATCCAGAAATGGAAGCTGGTAACTGACTGCATGCATAAGAGAACAGGCCTGGAACACAGGACACCAGATTGCCCAGATAGACCAAACTACTGAAAGCAGTGAACAAGAAGCTGGGTGCTGGTAACTGGATGCTGGAAGCTAGCACCTGGAAACAGAAGCTGACTCTCGGATAGAAACTAAAGCTATAACCAGCACCAGTCTCTGGGCCTGCATTCACGATATGAAGCAACTGCCCAAAGCAAAGATAACGAGTTAATTAAACAACAGCATTGTGCACAGAGCAGCACACACAGGATTGAGTTGCAATAGCACAAACTACCACAGGAGGCCACCCAAGAGTCCCAAACCAGAAACAGACTCTTGGAAGGCTCACAGAAACTGACATAAATATAATGAGCCACAGCGGTGGCTCATGACACATGTGAAACTTTGCTGAGGACTCCTTCCCAGGTGAAATCAACAATAGGTGTCTTTACACCCGAACCAGTATTTAAGTCACAAAATACATAAAGATACATCCACATTACAACAATACATGTACAAAAAATGTTAAGAATTTAAAAAAGAAAATCATATAAACATATCACAATGAAACTTCATAGACTAGATCATTTGGTAGGAGAAGTCTGCGTCATTTCATAGTTAGCATTCCTTCAAGATAAACAGGCATGATCTTTAGTGACCTCTAGTGTCATAAACCTGAAAAGCAGTCACATCTTCAAATCCTTTTTACAGTAGAAAGTTAAGAATAACACATTACAAATATAGCTAAAAACATGGCTACAAACGACATTTATAAGAAAGCACTAAGACTTATAGTTTCATTGATACCAGTAGGGGCAAGCGTCTTAAGACAAAAGATCTATTTTGATTCTAATCGGAGAAGCTTTTTTTGCCCTATCGCCGCCTCTGGCCCCAATGAGTATGTGATCAATTATACAATAGTGCAATGTTGCTAAGGGATGCTGAGCTTCTAAGAAGAGACGTGTCACCGGTTAGTCACAATTACCCTTAGCCAGGGCCCCTCTGATTGCGCTCCGATGCAGAGCCATGCACTCTTTAAAACTCCTTTCCGTTTTACCCTCATAATATTTACCACACAGGGTGTGCCATTGGTTCTTCCATGGCACCCTCGTTCGCTAAAGGGTATATGTTCTCGATGGAGAAATCAATATTTTCGGATCCGAAGATTGTTAAAGATATACAACCATACCCTCCAACTGTACCGGATTTGCCGGTACAGTACCGTTTTTTAACGGTCTGTACCGGCAAATAAAACCTGTACCGAATGTACCGGTTTTTGTGCCCAAAGCCGACTCTCCCAGGCTGTCAGTGGTGCGCCAAGCACCCGACACACCCAGGCTTGCCAAGCACCCGTTCCAAAGGGTGCATTGCGGGTACCGACTCCCGGACCAGCATGTGCGGCGTCGGCATGATGTCATGACGCACACAGGGGACACAGGACTCCGGACGCGCGAAGTGCAGCAGAGATAGCTGCTTCAGGCTGAGGACTCCCGGACCAGCGTGTGGCCGCGGCGCGTCATAACATCATGACGCGTCGCGCACAGGGGACAGGACCCAGGACTCCCTGAGCGAAGAGAAAGCTGCTTCAATCAGCTATCACTGACTGCACACAGCGTGGAATACAGCGGCCGCGGGACCCGGGTCATCAGGTGCAGCCAGCGGAGCATGGAGCACATAGGTTAAACTTTTTTTTAAATTAATCTCTTCTCATTCTAGTTACATTCTGCAGCTCAGTCCTATGACATGTGATGGCTGCTAACATATTAAATAATGCATTTATTTTCAATCTTCTGCCTACAATATTATGAATAATCTGAAATGTAAAAAAAAAGATTATTCATAAGTTATTGTAGGCAGAACATTGAAAATAAATTCATTATTTAATATGCCAGCAGCCATCACATGTCATAGGACAGAGCTGCAGCACGTTACATTAAAGGAATTTAAGTGCTCCTAAAGTTAAGAGTATCCCCTTATTAAAAAAAAAAAAAGAAGCCCAGTACACATTTGGAACGGAGGCATGACCACACCCCCATTTACCCATGACCACGCCCCATTTACATGTGGCCACACCCCCTTTCTAAATGTGTACCGATTTCTACCCTTCAGATGTTGGAGGCAGTGTTCCCTCTAAGCTGTGCGCACGTGCGCGCGCACACACCTTGACAAGCATGCGCACAGACATTACAACTGAGCGCACAAAGCAGCAGTGGTCCCTTTTTGCAGTTGTGGACTCAATTAATGTGTGTTTCACCCATTAACTACATTGTGTACTGTATTTTGAATGTTTAAATGTTTAATATCATTTTGAAGTAAAGTTAACACAAATGCTGAACGTAATTTTCCAGTTATATATAAGTGATGCACAAAAATGTAAATTTTATTCCAAAGTTGCACAGCCAAAATCTTTAGCCGCACACAGCCTTCGTAAAATTAGAGGGAACATTGGTTGGAGGGTATGTACAACTCTTTTACAGATACTGTATATAGATGACCTGTTCATCATCTGGTCCGGTCCAAGAGCAGGTCTTGTGTTGAGACACACAATAGCTTAGTGAACCCAATTAAATTTACATATGAGATCAGGGTACTCTTTACCTAGCACGGCGCCCACGATCTTGATCGTGGGCATCGTGAGGTAAAAAATCGCGTCGGTCGCGTCGTATGCGGGCAAAAGATGCCCGGACGCGACGCGACCGACGCGATGTCCACGATTTCCCATTGAAAACCATGTTAAACATGGACATCGCGTCGGTCGCGTCGCGGCCGGCCATAAATGTGCACACGATGGCCGCGACGCGATGCCCACGATTTGCCATAGGAATCAATGTTAAAAGGCCCGATGGACACGATTTTCATGTTAAATGGCTGAATGGACCCGATTTTACCATAGGAAACAATGTTAAATGGGCCTTAGAGCCCAAATAGTTACCCTGAACTCTGAAATGGCCCCCCCAATTGTTTACGCCACCCCACGATCAACGTCAACCCGAAGCGTGGCGAGCGCAGCGAGCCCGCGAGGGGCGGCGGTACGCGTCCTCTGACCTTTTCATACCCCCACTATCCACGTCGGCGTGGAGTTGAGAATAGAATAGTGTGGCGAGCGCAGCGAGCCACCGAGCCCGAAGCGTGGCGAGCGCAGCGAGCCCCGCGAGGGGACGCGGATACCTTCACAGGTAAACGCGTCCCTTCGCGGGCTTCACAGGTGTCCGCGTCGCCATGGACACCTGTGAAGCCCGCGAGGGGACGCGTATAGCTGTGAAGGTATCCGCGTCCCCTCGCGGGGCTCGCTGCGCTCGCCACGCTTCGGGCTCGGTGGCTCGCTGCGCTCGCCACACTATTCTATTCTCAACTCCACGCCGACGTGGATAGTGGGGGTATGAAAAGGTCGGAGGACGCGTACCGCCGCCCCTCGCGGGCTCGCTGCGCTCGCCACGCTTCGGGTTCACGTTGATCGTGGGGTGGCGGTAACAATTGGGGGGGCCATTTCCCAGTCAAGGTTGCCTATTTGGCCTCTGTGGCCCATTTAACATTGTTTCCTATGGCCACATCGGGTCCATTGAGGCATTTAACAGTAAAATTGCGTCGGTCGGGCCATTTAACATTGATTGCTATGGGAAATCGGGTGCATCGCGTCGCGGGCATCGCGGGTACATTTATGGCCGGACGCGACCGACGCGATTTCCATGTTTAACATGGGTTTCAATGGGAAATCGCGGGCATCGCGTCGGTCGCGTCGCGGCCAGACATAAATGTACCCGCGATGCCCGCGATGGGCGCCGTGATAGGTAAAGAGTACCGAGATCAGTTATAGTTAAGTGCAATTTTTGTACATAATGATCCAGCTTAAATCTGGAGATATTACCACAGATCTTTATACAAAACCCACTGATCGTAACAAGGTCTTGCACTATCAAAGTTTTCTTCCTACCAGACTAAAGGCTGGATTACTGTATTCCCTATATCTTCGGGTTAGATTTATTGTCAGTAATGATGATGAGGTCATCACACAATTTAAGAATGTCACTAATAAATTCTTAGAAAGAGGATATCCGCTAAGTGATCTGATACAACAGAGTAATAAAGTTCTTAAAATCCCAAAAGACCAGTTGCTAGTATCTAAAAAGATGAAAGAATGTTAAAAAGTTATTCCTTGGGTTAATCATTTTAACGCAAGGGGCGAAATGTAATAGGGTGTGATTTTTGGACGAGTTCCAAACTCGCCAGAAATCGCACCTTTAAAAATCGCGTTTTTTGCCGCGAATTCGCATATGTAATGAGATGCGAATTAGCGGCAAAAAATGCGATTTGCCGCGATTTTGGGCGATTTTTAGTCATGAAAATGTGCGCATTTTCAGTCATGAAAATGTGCGCATTTTCATAAATGCGATTTTGTGCAAAAAAAAAAAGTTTAAAAGAAACGGCGTGGGGTCCCCCCTCCTAAGCATAACCAACCCCGGGCTCATTGAGCCGGACCTGGTTCCAAAAATACGGGGGGACAAAAAGCATAGGGGTCCCCCATATTTCTGAAACCAGCCCCGGACTCTTGGACCGGTCCTGGTTCCAAAAATACGGGGGACAAAAAATCTGGGGGTCCCCCGTATTTTGAAACCAGCACCGGGCTGCAACAGCCCACGGTGTCATGCCACAGCCGGGGGACACTTTTTATACCAGGTCCCCCGGCCAAAACATGAGCACCGTGGCTGGTCAGCCTTGGACGGGGTACCTGGAGGAGTGGGGACCCCCCCAATAAAGGGGTCCCCCCCCCAGGCTTCACCCGTCCAGGGCTGAAGCCCGGGGCTGTCACCGGCGTCCGTGGCCAGTGGACGCCGGCCTGATAGGGTTAAATCGATCATACATATCATTACATTGCTTTATACCGGAGAACTACAAGTGCCAGCAGACCTCCCCCGCATGCTGGGACTTGGAGAACCACAAGTCCCAGCATGCGGGGCATTAATGGGCCCGCTGGGATTTGTAGTCCACCTGTAAAAAGAATGTTTATAAAAAACACACACAGAGAGAAGTAAAAGTTTATTACACACACACACCTCACTTTTACACCAGCGTTACTTACCATTCCTGGATCCATCGCTGGTCTGGCTGCTTCACAGCCGGCTCCCCCCGCACTGACAGGCAGCGGGGAGAACCGGCTTTCTCCGTTGCCTCTAACAGCTTCTGTAGCGCTGTCCGAGTGCTACAGAGGCTGAGAGCGCGATTGGCTGAGCTATGCGTCTCCATGGAGACGCATAGCTCAGCCAATCAGGACTGAGCTATGCGTCTCCATGGAGACGTATCGGCCAATCGCGCTCTCAGCCTCTGTAGCGCTGGAACAGCGCTACAGAAGCTGTTAGAGGCAACGGAGAAAGCCGGTTCTCCCCGCTGCCTGTCAGTGCGGGGGGAGCCGACTGTAAAGCAGCCAGACCAGCGCTGGATCCAGGAATGGTAAGTAACGCTGGTGTAAAAGTGAGGTGTGTGTGTGTAATAAACTTTTACTTCTCTCTGTGTGTGTTTTTTATAAACATTCTTTTTACAGGTGGACTACAAGTCCCAGCGGGCCCATTAATGCCCCGCATGCTGGGACTTGTGGTTCTCCAAGTCCCAGCATGCGGGGGAGGTCTGCTGGCACTTGTAGTTCTCCGGTATAAAGCAATGTAATGATATGTATGATCGATTTAACCCTATCAGGCCGGCGTCCACTGGCCACGGACGCCGGTGACAGCCCCGGGCTTCAGCCCTGGACAGGTGAAGCCTGGGGGGGGGACCCCTTTATTGGGGGGTCCCCACTCCTCCAGGTACCCCGTCCAAGGCTGACCAGCCACGGTGCTCATGTTTTGGCCGGGGGACCTTGTATAAAAAGTGTCCCCCGGCTGTGGCATGACACCGTGGGCTGTTGGAGCCCGGTGCTGGTTTCAAAATACGGGGGACCCCCAGATTTTTTGTCCCCCGTATTTTTGGAACCAGGACCGGTCCAAGAGTCCGGGGCTGGTTTCAAAAATACGGGGGACCCCTATGCTTTTTGTCCCCCCGTATTTTTGGAACCAGGTCCGGCTCAATGAGCCCGGGGCTGGTTATGCTTAGGAGGGGGGACCCTACGCTGTTTTTTTTTTTATAAAAACACTTTTACACATTTTTATTAACAGGACCATGCACAGATCTCAATGATCTGTGCATGGTTCTGTCAAATTCGCCTGTCAGAACCTGGTCTATTTTTTTTGCGATTTTTGGTAACATTTACCAAAAATCACACCCTATTACATTTGCGAGTTGTATACTTTATAATGGGAAAACATCTGGATGCGAATTGAAATGTGACTAAAAATCGCACTTCTAAAAGTGCGATTTCGCGGTAAAAAGTGCGATTTTTTTACCGCGATTTTCAACCTATTAAATGTGCGATTTTCAGAAAATGTGCGATTTCGGCCGTTTTTGACCCAAAATCGCACATGTCCAAAAATCACACCCTATTACATTTCGCCCCAGGAGTAATACAGAAGGTGCTTCAGCAAAAACTGGCCGATAGTACGTGATGATCTGGATTAAACACCACTTCATGATTTAAGGATAATGTAATGTTTCTCCAGAGGGAGGAACTTAAGAGATCTTTTAGTGAAAGCTGATGTCATGAATGATTTGAGTCCATTAAGATTACTGAAAGCACCCAAGTTGGATTGCTTTAGGTGCCTGAATTGCATTACTTGCAATGACATAATTACCGGTAGCTCCTTCGAACATCCCAGGACAGGCAAAGACAGTCTGATCAAACATTTTGTGTCATGAAAATCTAAATTTGTAATCTACTTAATCTTGTGCCGATGTAGTAATTATTATGTTGGTAAAACTGAAAGGAGTTTTAAAGAGCGCATTGCGCTGCATTGGACCGCAATCAGAGGCCCTGGTTAAGGGTCAAAGTGACCAACGGGAGGCACGTCACTTCTTAGAGGCACAGCACCCCTTCACAATATTGCACATCGTATCATTAATCACTGTTAAGGTCAAAACAAGTATTTAAAAAGTCATTTACATTATGGCATTTTTTAGCAATTGCGTACATATGCAATTTAGGTATGCATGTGTTTTGCATGGCGTTGTACAGTACACTTTGGGGTCGATCCTATTATGCCGAAGGGTACGAGTTGCTGTTCAGGTGCCATTTTAACACTGAAAACGGCACTCGGATTAAGCCTAACTCGCACACTTCACATGGCCAAATTCGCTTAAAATTGCTCACACCCCACTTTTATTCGGCCCACCGTAAAGTGCGCCCGGTGCCCTGATGATTTGCACTCGTGAATCATCCACACAGAATAGGATCGACCCCTTTGCCTATATTTGCTGAGCATGCACATTACAATATAATACGTTATCGCTGGGAAAAGACACACATAACTGCCTTCTATCACATATATAGATGTAACATTTGCAGAGAGTTAGATTTGGGTGAGTTATTTTGTTTCTGTGCAGGGTAAATACTGGCTGTTTTATTTTTACACTGCAATATAGATATCAGTTTCAACACACCACACCCAAATCTAACTCTCTGCACATATTACATCTGCTCCACCTTTAGTGCATATGTTTTTTTCCATTAGAGAATTTGCTTTTGCGAGTGAACCAGAATCAGGCCCTTAGTCCAAGCTTAGGTTTAAATATACAGCACCTCTATTTATCCAGCTATAAATATATGCCAGGGTTAGGACCACTTGCTTTGATCATATTTGATCTCATATGATTCAGTATTTTACCAGCAGTAACCTGGTCATTCAAAACAATGACTCATGCACATACACACAGAGATAGCTAAGGAAAAGACAGCCAAAGCTGCTGCAACACATCTTCCCCTAGGCACGTGTAGTCTTAAGATTGCTATCCAGATAACAAAGAAATGGTGCCACACAAATAAATAATGGACTGCAGGGGGCAGTCACATACACAATCACTTTGGCGGCTATGTTGGTGTTGTTGAACCTACATATATGACTTTAGCAACTTTCAGTGGACACCCTTTCAGATGACATATGGCATCATACTTGCCTACCTGACCCTCTCCATGTGGGAGAAAATGCTCTGTTCCTGGACTTCCCTGGTAATGTATGATTGCCAGCACCTGTGGTGAGCTAGGTAAAGGTGTTTCACCACAGGTGATGGCATGCCTACATTACCAGGGAAGCACAGGAACAGAACATTTTCTCCCGCATGGAGAGGGTCAGGTAGGCAAGTATGTATGGCATATTATCAAATAGAACACTGATTGTTCTGTACTGGTACTGCCTCAACCACACCACACACCTCTTCTGCGACCCTTACCACCACCTCCAACATTTAGTGTGGCGAGCCCCGCAAGGGGACACGGATTACTTTACATGTTTGCCGCATCCCCTCGCCACACTATATAAAATCAACTCCACGCCGATGTGGATAGTGCGGGTATGAAAAGGTCAGGAGGACGCCTTTCACCGCCTCTCAGTGGATAGTGGCGTGGAGAGTGGGGGGAGGGGGGGTTTAGGAACACATTCACACCAGCCATACCATACATCTGAAACAGTAATGAGGACATGTGTTAACGATAAACTGTAAATTTACTTAATAATTATTAATCAATGAAACACAATAATTAATGACATTTATGAACAGTAATCCAGAGAAGTAACAAGAAAAATGACAATTCATGATGAAAAAAACAGAAAAATGCAGTCACTATGAAGGCAGTGAATTTGCCTTGGGTAGGAGTGTCAGAGCATGCAGAATACGGGCAAAGGGATTCGCAGCATCCAGACTCTTCCTCCACATGAGCTCTTGGAGGTATGACTCCAAAATGTTGCCGGGACGTTCCTCTATGCCGCTTGTTCCTCCATTTGCATGCCCCCCACAGCCGCTCTATATTTTGTGTGTGAACCCCTGATTCTGGGTCAACAAAGTTATAGCGATGGTTCACTTTTGTATAGATCAGGCATGTCCAAACTATGGCCCTCCAGCTGTTGTAAAACTTCAAGTCGCATCATGTCTTGCCACAGTTTTAAAACTATTGCAAGGCATGCTGGGATGTGTAGTTCCACAACAGCTGGAGGGCCAGAGTTTGGACACGCCTGGTATAGATGATAGACAATGTCTAAAGCTGGGTACACATCTATACAATCCCTATTTCTTGCAACCGTTCGGCCGACCGTTCTCCCGTCGGATCCAGTCGACACGCGCGTACACACCTGTACAATTTTACTTGCGACGTTTAAAGTACTCCCTTCCAAACAGTCGCAAGAAAAAGATTGTACCACCGTACACACTGTCTCGATTTGGGCTATTGACACGTCACATGTGACCAAAATTATCATAATTGGCTGGGTTAGGGCATACATCTAGGGTACACATCTATACAATCCCTATTTCTTGCAACCGTTCGGCCGACCGTACTCCCGTCGGATCCAGTCGACACGCGCGTACACACCTGTACAATTTTACTTGCGACGTTTGATGTACTCCCTTCCAAACAGTCGCAAGAAAAAGATTGTACCACCGTACACACTGTCTCGATTTGGGCTATTGACACGTCACATGTGACCAAAATTATCATAATTGGCTGGGTTAGGGCATAATTATAGCTGTCACCCTTTTACCTATTAAAAAAAAAACCCGGCGTGGGGTCCCCCCCCCGACTTTCTCGGCTCCTGATTGGCCAGAAATCATTCTGAGTAGAGACGCAGAGGAAGAAGGATCTCTGCGTCTCAAGTGTACAGCAGAGGCGGAGCGGGTACCACTGCAGCCGGGAGCAGCGCGACTTCAACAGAAGATGCCGGGGTGGTCGCCACAGGAGCAGGTGAGTAGGATTTCCTTCCCCAGGTAACCCTTTGGATTACTACGGTTCCAGGACCCCGGACTCTTCAGCCCTGGAGCCCCAGACCCGGACCAGCCCCGGAACCAAGCCACCAGACCGGACCCTGGGACCTACCTACGGGATCAAGATAGGTAAGTATCAGTGTGTTTGTGTAATGTATGTATTAAACTTTTTTTTTTCTAATGTGTCAGTGTGTATTTATTTAACTATTTTTTTTACTGTGGAACTACAAGACCCAGCGGGCCCTTTAATGACCCGCAGGCTGGGACTTGTGGTTCTCCAAGTCCCAGCTTGCGGGGGAGGCTTGCTGGGACTCATAGTTCCACAGTTTAAAACAATAGTTTTTTCATCTATTTTTACACAAAGATCAGCTCGATGCCCACCGCCCAGGGGCATCGAGGACAGCACCAGGCTTCAGCCTGGTCAGGTAAATCCTGGAGGGGGGGACCCCTTAATTGGGGGGGTCCCCACTCCCCCAGGGCCCCTGGCCAGGCTGACCGGTCAGAGGGCTGAATGCTTTGGCCGCGGGACCTTATATAATAAGTGTCCCCCCGGCTGTGGCATTACCCTGCTGGCTGGTTTGGCCTGGGGCTGGTTCATAAAATATGGGGGACCCCTTGTCATTTTGTCCGCCGTATTTTGGGAACCAGCCCCGGACCTGGAGCCTGGGGCTGGTTTTAAAAAATCAGCGAAGCCCTATTTGTCGGGTTTCCTGATTTTTTAATACCAGCCCCGGCTCTTTCAGCCTGGTGCTGGTTACGGCTGTGGGGGGGACCCCACGCCGGTTTTTTTTTTAGTCACCCTGCCAGAGAGGATGCAGCTATAGAACACCCACATGGGCGTTCCAGCTTTGGCAGTATAGTCGCAAGGACGGCTGCATATCGGTCGAACGTGCCTACACACTGCACTTTTGTACCGATATGGGGCCGTCCTGTCGGATGAAAATTAAACAGCAAAGAACCGTCGACCGACCGAGTATGGACAGTCAAGACAGTTTTTTTCCGTTTATCGCTCGTATGGGACAGCGTACACACATATACAATTGAACGCCTGTCCGACCCAGAACGGAAGAACGGCCCGACAATTGTATATATGTGTACCCAGCTTAAGTCAACAGTCACTAAGTAGACCACTAATGGTTGACAGTGACTAGGTTGACACCTAAGAACAGTCGACATACCCTAGGTCGACATTGACATAAGGTCGATATGGACATGATCACCGCAAATTTTTCATGTCTTTTGGTATCTATGTCAACTTATGTTGACATGGTCACCTTATAAGTGTGCTGCGTCCCCTTTCATGGCTTGCTGCACTCACCACACTATTATAATCTCACTCTATGCCCATTTGGACAGTAAAGTATGAAAAAAACACCTTTTAAAAAAAATAATTGAAAAATAAATGTTTACCTTATTCATGTCGACCATGTCAATATTGACCTTAAGCTTGTTTCGACCTCTTGTCAATGTCAACCTAGGGTATGTTGGTCATTCTTAGGTGCCGACCTAGTCACTGTTGACCATTAGTGGTCGACACAGTGGATGTCGACCTAGACATCGTCGACCCAGGGACCTCACACTGTAAAAGCTATCCACTATAAATATTTACAATGCTAAAACAAAATATAAATCAATCTCATGTATTACTGACACTCCAGTCCCAGTCCTCCATATCATTTCCAGCCATCTCACTTCCGGGTTGATGTCTGTGATTAGCATTCCATATTGCAGGTCATTCACATCAGTGGAAAAGCATCATTCTCTCCATAATGTACCGTATTTACTCGAGTATAAGTCGACCCGAATATAAGCCGAGGCACCTAATTTTACAACAAAAAAACTGGGAAAACTTATACCTCTTTCAGACAGAAAAATCCCCAAAACCCAGGTATTTCCCGGATACAAAAACTTGGGTACAACTAGGCAGCAAGGGGCTGACCCCCTTTCACACAGGAGCAAAAACCCGGGTATTTCCCGTGTCGACCCCTTTCACACAGAAGCCAGATTTTTCCTGCAAAACTCTGTGTGTCATAAGAAAAGGACAGTTTTAAAGGCACACAGAGATGAGATCATGAAAAGTGGGAGGTGTCTGCTCACTGCATTGCATTAAACATGGCTGACAAGTTGCAGAACCTGGAGGTCATGAGTGCTCTGTGTGTTTTGCTGCTTACAGCAAATCAGAGCATTATGCAGATGCTTACACTGTGCTACCTGGCACAGTGTTATGCCAGGAGGAGGAAGGCACAATTTTTGGTGGAGAGGGCTTCCACTCGATGCAGGTATTTTCACTGGAGGAGAGCCCTGATTTTGTCCAGTGTTGCGCTGCACGCCACTGCCACACCCGCTCAGCCAATCAGGGAAGCTGAAAAGATCAGCCAATCACGCAGCGCCATGCTGCACAGACAATCAGCATGATTTTTTTAATAGTCGGGAGAAAAACACGGGTCAGACCCTTTCACACAGCCGCAAACACGTGTCTGACACGGGAAAAACCCAGGTAAATACCTGGGTCGAAGTCCCGGAACTTTAGACCCGTGTTGACCCTTTCAGACAGAAGAAAAACCCAGGTCGACACGGCAAGAGCAGGGAAATTCCCGGGTCTTTTTTTCTGTCTGAAAGGGGTATTATTGACTCAAGTGGGACCCTCACTCGAGTATAAGCCGAGGGGGGCTTTTTCAGCATAAAAAATGTTCTGAAAAAGTAGGCTTATACTCGAGTATATATGGTATACACAACTGTTTCCGGTATGTTCCCCCGGAAGTGCAGCCTGAGTGGTGAAGAAGCGGTCCTTATATATATAATGTCCCAGGCTTAGATGACCATTTTGTTGTTCTCCATCCGGTTTTTCATAAATAACATAAAAAATGAAATAAAATAGAGTCCAATAGTTCATAATAACATGATAAAATCTCTTAAGAAATAAGGACAGAATAAAATGCATATCCGACAATCTTCATGGGAACTGACTGGAAAACAACAAGGAATCGCTAAATGAACCATTTGAGCTCCGAGTCCTTGCTGAGCGCTGTGGGAATCAGTGTTTTTGAATTAAATATCATTTTAATTTCTTGTGCTAATCTTTTAGCCATATTTTCCCTCTAACATCATACTTCATTTTCTCAACTCTTTGAGTGCCAACATTGCTGTTAGAGATGTGCAAAATATATACGGTAAAAATGCCAGCCTCGCTCACCGCGAGGCTGGGCGCAATATTTAACGAAGATTCCTTTAATTGAGTTCAGGTCATTTGCTGGCAATAACTAAAGTGATTCATATTTCTCGACTACTGATTTAAGATTCAAGTGCTATGCAATCTTTGCTAACTCTGAACTATTTACATACAATTCATACAGGGGGAGATTCTCTAAGCTAAAAATGCGGTAAAAACTATTGGCAGAGTGTCTATAAGTACGTGCAGGGTGGTTGTTAAACACACACTCCGAAGATATAACCAACTGAAGGATTTATTCAAGTGGCAGGCTTGTAGATTACAACAGTACTTTTGCAGTTAACTTCAGGCAGTAATACAACTGGTACATTGGCAATCACAGTGTCTGGTTGTTACTTAGCTGTAGCGTTTGGCTTATGCAGGGTTAATGACAGTTAGCTGGTTTACGCTGGCGGTATCTCTCCCAGTCTCGCTGCTGCCAATGATGATGGATCTCCCTGTGCAAAGGTCACGCTTGTAACGGGATTACAGCGGGGCTTGCTCCTATGCGCTCCGGTGCACGTGGAGCTACAAACAGCATGGACGGAGTCACACACGCTCTCTCTCTGAGGCACACACTACGCGGGGACTTCCTAACAGGAAAAGGACGCTGCCAGCAGGGTCAGGGGTCTCTGCCCTGCTATTCGCTTAAGCGAGCTGTCACTCAGGGTGACGCCTAGCTACGTTGCTGCAAGGGGACAAGGCAGACTGTAAGCCTTACACTAGACAGTGTATGGAGACAGGCGCTGAGCGCTGCAATCTAACACTCCCCCTCGCTCAAGGCTGTCTTCGGCTACATAAAAGAACTTAATACAATGCTTTGTCCTTTTGTAGTACCTGTAACCGAAAATATGGTTAGAGAGAAAAGACATTCAGAACATCAAAACTTCAAATCAACATTTTGAACTTAGACAAGTCCACAGTCCTTCACGAACTTAATAAGCAAGTTTCTCGACAGTCCTTTAGTAAGCATGTCAGCGACATTCTGTTCACTTGCAATGTGTTCAACATCGATGGACTTGTTCTCCACTAGTTCTCTGATGAAGTGGTGTCTTATCGCAATGTGCTTCGACCTTCCATGATGCTTGGTAGTACAGGAAAGATCTATTGCTCCCCTGTTGTCACATGCGATACTGATAGTCTCTTCTTCATAAAGTAGACCTAACTCACACAAAGTCTCTTTGATCCAGAGTGCTTCTTTTGATGTCTCTGTAAGAGCCATGTATTCGGCCTCAGTTGTTGAGAGAGCAACTGTTGGTTGTTTTCTACTCGCCCAACTAACTGCTGCTCCGGCCAGTGTGAACAGGTAACCGGTGTGGGAACGACGATCATCTTCATCTGCTCCCCAGTCGGCATCGCAGAAGACTTTCAAATTTGAATTGCTTGTCTTGGCGAATTTTAATTTCAAGGAACTTGTACCTTTTAGGTATCTCAGAATCCTCTTCACTGCGATCCAGTGTTGTCTTCCAGGATTTATTGCAAATTGGCTCACCCGACTGACTGCATGAGTGATGTCTGGACGGGTTCCAATACTTGCATACATAAGACTTCCAACCACGTTCTTGTAAGGAACATCTTGCATTTCCTCTGCTTCTTCTTGTGTGGTTGGTGACATACCTTTTGTAATCTTGATGCTTTTGTCAATTGGTGTATTTACTGACTTGGAGTCTGCCATCCCATACTTCAAGATTGTTGCCTCGATGTACATTTGTTGGTCGACTGTGACTGTTCCCTTTTGCAAGTTTTGAACAATTCTCATGCCCAACAGATGATTGGCTGGACCTAAGTCTTTCAACTTGAATCTCTGTTTCAGTTGATCTCTCACACTTGTGATGTGATCTTCGTGACCTGCTATAAGTATATCATCCACATAGACTGCTATGATGAACAACTTTTCTCCTAGAGTTTTGTGATAAAGGCAGTGGTCAGTCTCTGATCTAATAAAATTCATTTCAAGTAGTACTGTGTCCAATTTTATGTACCAGCAACGACGACTCTGCTTCAGGCCGTATATGGATTTCTTCAGAAGACACACCTTTTCTGTCTGAAGTTCATCCTCATTATAATGATCTGGCGATTCCATATAGATTTCTTCAAGTAGCTCTGTGTCTATTTCAGATTTCCATTTCGCCCAATCACTGCACGCTTTCGCTTCTCTAATACTCTGAGGTTCACTGAAAGCAATGTTCGCATATTCTTCCTCATATCTTCTGGCTGGTATGCCCTTGTTACTCCTTATAGAAGCTCTGTTCGTTGGTTCGCTTCCTTCTTCAGTATTTTCTGTTTCAGGTATGCTTTCTATTTCACACACCTCTACTAGTGCTTGCTTTTCTTGTTCTTTTGCTTTTGTGGGTGATGCTGTTTCTTGAAATATCACATCTCTTGATTTCAGAAGACGTCTGTTCTCTGCATCCCAGAGCCTGTACCCTTTGCTCTCCTCACAATAGCCTAGCAATATGCACTGTCTTGATTTTGGGTCAAGTTTCTTCCTTTTCTCCTTTGGTATATGCGCATAAGCTCTGCTCCCAAAGACACGGAGATGACTGATGTCTGGCTTCTTCCCAGACCAGGCCTCTAAGGGGGTTTTCCCTTTCACGGCCACCGTAGGTGTTCTGTTTTTCAGGTATACTGCAGTAGATACAGCTTCTGCCCAAAAACTCTTCTCAAGGCCAGCATCGTTCACCATCGCTCGTGCTCTTTCAACGATTGTTCTGTTCGCCCTTTCACTTACGCCATTCTGTTCAGGCGTATAGGCCATCGTTAGCTGATGCTTTATGCCATGCCCTTTTAGGAAGTCGGTTACTTCTCCATTTTCGTACTCTCCCCCATTGTCGGATCTCAGGACCTTTAGCTTTAGGCCCGTCTGAGTCTCCACTAGGTTCTTGTACTCCACAATTTTCTTGATCACCTCACTTTTCTTCCTTATGAAGTATACGTGTGTCATTCTTGTGGCATCATCGATGAGAGTCATGAAGTATTTGTAACCACTGGTTGACTCCTCTTCCATTGGTCCGCACACATCTGTGTGCACCAGAGCTAACTGTGTTTCTGCTCTGCTCGCTGACTTGGGAAATGGGTTGCGGGTCTGCTTGCCTTTTATGCAACTCTCGCACACAGGTCTTCCGGTGTCTTTCACTGTGATTCCTGTTGCCATCCCATCAGCTAGTTTCTGGACATTATCATATCCTAAGTGTCCCAAACGTCTGTGCCAGAGTTCCATCGACTCATTTTCAGCAGAGGCTGCCAAAGCTACACATTCATCTGTGTCTAGGACGTATAGTTGGTTGCATCGGGTTGCTGAAGCAATTACAGTCCCTCTTTTATTATGCACCATACACCTGCCCTTTGCAAACTGGACTCTGTAGCCTTTTGCCTCAAGTACGCTGATAGCGATGAGGTTACTTCCCAATTCTGGTACATACAGGACGTCTTGAATATCTGTGACTACTGTCTGTCCCTCAATTCTTAGTCTCACTGTGATTGTCCCAACATTTGATGCAGTAAGGACCTTTTCACCAATCCCGGTAACTGTTGTGGGTGTACACTGTGTTAAAGAATTGAACCACTCCTTGTTGCAGCTGAAGTGTCTAGAGGCTCCCGAGTCCATGTACCAGAGATCCCTCCTTGGCTTGTCTGTTACATTCAGTGCTGACTCGTTCTTCTTATCATGCCGCTTGTGCATGCCACTAGTGTTCTTCATCCTGCATTCTGAAGCCTTGTGCCTTACTTTGTGGCACACATAGCATTTGAATGTGCATTTCTTGGGTTTCGCACCCTTTGCTACTAAGGCAGAACCCTCAGCTATGGCATCCTTGTGGATTCTCTCTTGGAATTGTAGTAGCTTGGCTCTCACAACTTCAGTTGTAAGCTTGGTTTCATTTGACTCCAGTGCGACAACTAGGAAGTCAAATTCTTCTGTCAAGTTCTGCAGCATTACCATCGCCACTTCTTCCTCATCCACTTTTGCTCCTACACATGCCAATTGCTGAGCTATCGATAGTATCTTATCAATATAATCGTTCATGTCCTTGCATGCATTCAGCTTTGTTCCATACAGTGTGCGTCTCAGACTTATCCTTCTCATTAAGCCTTTATTCTCATAAGCACCTTGTAGAGTTGTCCACATGTCCTTAGCGGACTCCTTCCCACAGATAGTAGAATAAACATGCTGCTCCACAGCCAGGCCTATTGTGCCAATGGCCTTGTCTACCTCTTCTGGGTTTGGACTATCTCCTGGGGCTATTGTGACTTTCCATAGCTTCTCCCTCTTAAGCTGCATTTCCATAGCGAACTTCCATGTAGTATAATTCTCTGAGCCTTTGAGCTTTGGAAAGTTCATGCTATGCCCTGTACTGTGCATTCTCGTTAACTCTTCCACAAATGGCAATTCAGAAATAATTCCTTTGTGTTCTTTTATGTACTGCGCTAGCACTTTGTCTTTAGGGGGTTAATCTTCGCGCACGTGACGTGCTGGGCCCATAACCTATTGGCAGAGTGTCTATAAGTACGTGCAGGGTGGTTGTTAAACACACACTCCGAAGATATAACCAACTGAAGGATTTATTCAAGTGGCAGGCTTGTAGATTACAACAGTACTTTTGCAGTTAACTTCAGGCAGTAATACAACTGGTACATTGGCAATCACAGTGTCTGGTTGTTACTTAGCTGTAGCGTTTGGCTTATGCAGGGTTAATGACAGTTAGCTGGTTTACGCTGGCGGTATCTCTCCCAGTCTCGCTGCTGCCAATGATGATGGATCTCCCTGTGCAAAGGTCACGCTTGTAACGGGATTACAGCGGGGCTTGCTCCTATGCGCTCCGGTGCACGTGGAGCTACAAACAGCATGGACGGAGTCACACACGCTCTCTCTCTGAGGCACACACTACGCGGGGACTTCCTAACAGGAAAAGGACGCTGCCAGCAGGGTCAGGGGTCTCTGCCCTGCTATTCGCTTAAGCGAGCTGTCACTCAGGGTGACGCCTAGCTACGTTGCTGCAAGGGGACAAGGCAGACTGTAAGCCTTACACTAGACAGTGTATGGAGACAGGCGCTGAGCGCTGCAATCTAACAAAAACCCCGTTATCGGGGTTTTTACCGCATTTTGGGATGCTTTAAGCATCCCCCGCCGGGTTACCGCGGCGGGGGGGCATCGCCAGAAAAATCTGGCGATGCCCCATAGAAGCCAATGGGCTTCTACCGCAACCCTCCGCCGCCCCCCCCCCCCCACCGCCCCGCATCGCCCCCTCCCCCCTCACCTGTGTCCGGGCAGCGCAGCGCTGCCCGGACCTGTGACCTCCTCCCTGCACTGATCCTCTTCCGGGTGCAGGGAGGAGGAGAGCCCGGCGCAGCAGCAGCAGCGCCGGGTGTGGGAGGGAGGGGAGAGCCGCCGGGACCTGCTGGGACCCGGCGACTCTCACCGCAAAGGACAGCTCTTAACGCAAGAGCTGTCCTTTGCCTTAATTATCGCATATGTTACAGCATATGCGATAATTAAATATGCGATGGGCGGCGAAGGGGGGCGGAGATTCTTAGAGAATCTCCCCCACAGTCTGCATTCGATTTGCACTATATGGCCATTGCTGCCCTGTCTATCTGGGTTTCGATTTGTGCTGTCACGGGAGCGTGCATCGGGATTGCAAGGTATGCATACGACAGTGGCGTGCGGTGGGGTGAGGCAGGTGAGGCACAGCCTTTCCTGTCATACTAGCGCATATGCCAGCGTTTTGAATTCATAAAGTATCTAAAAAATACATATAATTTATAAAAAAAAATCTTATTTTTATTATTCTAATAATTTTTATAGTCAAAACGCTGGAGTAAAAAGTCTATGGCAGGTGAGGCAGTGCCTTTTCTCACATCTCTTATCAAGACTCAGTCAATCTCTAGCTGTACACACTGCTGCACATGTGTATCAGGGCCGGCGCTACCCGCTCAGCAGAGAATGCAAAGCAGGTAGGCGCAGGACAGGAGAGGCGCCATTGTCCCTGCTCTGCATCCCCTGCTGTCTCTGAGGCTGCTGCTGCGCCTGTCACACTGCAGGGCACGCAGCAGCGCCGGAGGCACAGAGTTCCCTCCAGGCTGGCTCATAAACATCAGGGCAGCAGTACGTACTAAAAGGGGCGGGGCTACACGGACGGAGGGGCGGGGCTACACAGACGGAGGGGGGGGGGGGGGGGGCTATGATGGAGCAAGACTGAAGAGAGACACAGGAGAGGCTGAGCTGCCAGGACAGCAGACTAAAGTGTGAGTGTACTAATGTTGGCAAATGGTGTGGGCACGTGTATAGGCAGGCAGCATTACCAATGTTAGCAACTGGTGTGAGCATTTGTGTAGACAGCATTACTAATGTCGGCAACTGGTGTGAGCATTTGTGTAGGCAGCATTACTAATGTCGGCAACTGATGTGGGCATGTGTATAGGTAGTGCTACTAATGTCGGCAACTGGTGTGAGCATGTGTATAGTCAGCGCTACTAATGTCGGCAACTGGTGTGGACACATGTATAGGCAGCGCTACTAGTGTCTGCAACTGGTGTGGGCATGTGTATAGTCAGCGCTACTAATGTCAGCAACTGGTGTGGGCACGTGTATAGTCAGCGCTACTAATGTCAGCAACTGGTGTGAGCATGTGTGTAGACATCGCTACTAATGTCAGCAACTGGTGTGAGCATGTGTGTAGACATCACTACTAATGTTGGCAACTGATGTAGGCATGTGTATAGTCAGCGGTACTAATGTCAGCAACTGGTGTGGGCACGTGTATAGTCAGCGCTACTAATGTCAGCAACTGGTGTGAGCATGTGTATAGTCAGCGCTACTAATGTCGGCAACTGGTGTGGACACATGTATAGGCAGCGCTACTAGTGTCTGCAACTGGTGTGGGCATGTGTATAGTCAGCGCTACTAATGTCAGCAACTGGTGTGGGCACGTGTATAGTCAGCGCTACTAATGTCAGCAACTGGTGTGAGCATGTGTGTAGACATCGCTACTAATGTCAGCAACTGGTGTGAGCATGTGTGTAGACATCACTACTAATGTTGGCAACTGATGTAGGCATGTGTATAGTCAGCGGTACTAATGTCAGCAACTGGTGTGGGCACGTGTATAGTCAGCGCTACTAATGTCAGCAACTGGTGTGAGCATGTGTGTAGACAGCGCTACTAATGTCAGCAACTGGTGTGGGCACATGTATAGTCAGCGCTATTAATGTCGGCAACTGGTGTGGGCACGTGTATAGTCACAGTGGCGGATTCAGGGGGGGGGGGGGCACCTGGGCACGTGCCCCCCGGGAACCGGAGATATCACCTGGCAAAGCTGTAACATTTTTTCCCCATAGGATAATATGGGACCAGTCAATTCCGACCCCCACCCGGTTCCGACGGCTGCCAGTTCCCCCCCTGGCATCACAGGAGCTTGTGGTTGAAGTCATTCAATTCCAAATAGCTGGGCCTTCAATATGATACCAGGATAGTCCATATCGGTCAATTGGTTCCAGAGATATAGCATGTAAATCGATTTTATTTTTATTTTTGAAATGTAATTTCATGGCTGTTCATGTTCTTTGAGGGCAGATTACTCTGGAACCAAACGTTCCAGATTCACTGGACCAAAATCATTCAAAGCCCACTCAAAAGTTCTTCAATATGATACTTGTCTCATGTAAATAGGTCAGTTAGTTCCGAAGATATAGCCGGTTAAATGAGATAACTGGTTAAAGGGGGGGGGGGGGTGGTTTTCTCTCCCCCTCACACCAGAAAATGCAGGGACTAGGCTGGTGTAAAAGGGGCCAATGGGAACGCATTTTCTGGTGTGAAATGGGTATTATTTCAAATAGCTGGGACCTGCAGTGCTCGGAATACAGCCAGGCTCTGCCACTGTCAGTGGCTATCACTTCTGCCTGGCGGCGGCTGTCCCCCATTTACCACGAGCATGTATTCCCCGTTGGCAATGAGCATGTAATCCCACATGGCAATGAGCATGGAACCTCTAGCAATGAGCATGGAACCCTTGGCAATGAGCATGTAGATAAGCAGCACTTACTGTATGTAGCATAATTTTTAATAGGCATTATGGTGTTTGGCATAATACATAATGGACATCATGCCGTGTAACTTAACGTGCAATGGACATTATGGTGTAAATGTTTAATGCGCGCCTTTGGTGGACAATGTCCCTGTTTATGAAGCGTATTGTGAATTTTGTCTTAATCTGTGTGGCATTATGTGAATTCTGGCTCAATCCATGTGGCATTATGTGAATTTTGTCTCAATCCGTGTGGCATTATGTGAATTTTGGCTCAATCCGTGTGGCATAATGTGAATTTTGGCTCAATCCATGTGGCATTATGTGAATTTTGGCTCAATCCATATGGCATTTTATGAATTTGGCTCAATCCGTGTGGCATTATGTGAATTTTGACACAATCCATGTGGCATTATATGAATTTTGGCTCAATCCATTTGGCATTATGTGAATTTTGGCTCAATCCATTTGGCATTATGTGAATTTTGGCTCAATCCGTGTGTTATTATGTAAATTTTGGCTCAATCCGTGTGGCATTATGTGAATTTTGACACAATCCATGTGGCATTGTTTGAATTTTGACTCATTCCATTTGGCATCATGTGTAAGGGGCAAGTATAATGGGGTCTAGTATTTTTTGCATAATGTGTAGAAGTTGTATATGGTGTTGTACACTACACTCAAGGACATGCCCCCTGTTGAGTGGCCACACCCCCTTTTCCAGAGCACGCCTTCGGCGCGCGCACAACTACATCCTTCACTTTTGTTGCCATGTTGGGCCTGTGCACTTTAAATGCCAGGGCCTATTTTTAATCCCATTGCCACCCTCTCTCTGCTGCTCTCTTAGCATGTACACTGGCACCACTAACACTGGCCCTCCCCCACCTAAACCCTCTTTTATCATGGTGCCCCCCCTGTAATTTTATCCTGGATCCGCCCCTGTATAGTCAGCGCTACTAATGTCGTCAACTGCTGTGGGCACGTGTATAGTTAGCGCTACTAATGTCGGCAACTGCTGTGGGCACGTGTAAAGTCAGCGCTACTAATGTCAGCAACTGGTGTGGGCACGTGTATAGTTAGCGCTACTAATGTCTGCAACTGGTGTGGGCACGTGTATAGTCAGCGCTACTAATGTCGGCAACTGGTGTGAGCATGTGTGTAGACAGAGCTAGTGATGTCGGCAACTGGTGTGGACACATGTATAGGCAGTGCTACTGCTGTTGGCAACTGGTGTGGGTATATGGTTACACAGTGCTACTAATGTCGGCAACTGGTGTGGGCATATGTTTACACAGTAGCGCCTTGAGTCCTGTTGGAGAAAGTGTGCTATATAAATTCTACTTACTTACTTACTTACAGTGCTACTAATGTCGGCAACTGGTGTGGGCATATGGTTACACAGTGCTACTAATGTTGGCAACTGGTGTGAGCACTACGTATAAGCAGAGCAACTACTTTTGGCAACTGGTGTGGGCGTTCTGAATAAGCAGCTCTTCAAATGTGGGTATATCCAGGAGTATTCGGAGCATTATGTGTAGCATAATGTGTGTCAATATCATATGGGCATTACGGTGCTTGGCATATTTTGTAAGGAGAATTACGGTGTGTGGCATAATGTGTAATGGGCATTATGGTATGCTGCATATTGTGTAAGGGGCATCATGATGTGTGACATAATGTATAATGTGTAATGGGCATTACTTTATTTATAATGTGCCTTACTGTGTGTGGTATAATGTGTAATGGGCATTATGGTGTGCTGCATATTGTGTAAGGGGCATCATGATGTGTGACATAATGTATAATGTGTAATGGGCATTACTTTATTTATAATGTGCCTTACTGTGTGTGGTATAATGTGTAATGGGCATTGAGGTGTGAAGCATAATGTGTTATGGGGATTACAGTGTAATTGGTACTTTTATGTGAAGATGCCCATTCCCCATAAAGCTACGCTCCTACATTTTTGCGCGCTCCTACGGCGCAAACTCTCCCTGTTTTTTTAACTCATGGCACCAAAATGGGTAGTTACAGCTGTGTAAGGTGAGTAATATTGTGCTACTATGTGGTGTAATTTGGAGTGGGAGTACTATTGTGTGGCCATTCCCCTTCCTTGAGAGATCACACATTTTTCTTTTGGTGTGTGCTGTCCCTTTGTAAAGCTTGGGTGGGCGCATATTTATAGTTTGCAGGAGGGCGCCGAACCCCCTAGCACCGGCCCTGATGTGTATAATGCTGGTATGTACCCCATGGCTTATATATTGTGTGCATATCTGGCTCTGGTACTTACCAGGGACTCTTGAGCCATTTACCTCACCGCACGTCCATGCCATACGATCTGCATGCGACTTCTGATATCAAATCTCACACAACCTTACAATCTGGTACTATCAGCAACTACATATCCAACACCTCGACAGAAAGAAAACCAGCCCCATGGAAAGCTGCAAGTGCATTCCGAAAATACCACTATTCAATATCCTGTCGCAAATCCATATGCAATTCACAAACCATCAAATTATTTTTTCAGTCTGTGCAAATGTGAGTAAGGGGCACATTTATCAAGATCGCATTTACAATGCGATCTGGGCGGAATATTACCGCCCAGGATCGCATTGTAAAATGCGATCATATCACCTGAATGTATTAAGTTTGACGGTGCAGGGACAGGGCTCCGAAAGGAGCCTGTCCCTGCGATGCCCGGAGCCGGAAGCCGGGGGGTCTGCGCATGCGCGGTTATGCGCTGACCCCCGCGACCCCGCTGATCGCACTGCCGCCCGGGCAGTGCGTTGTGTAGCCAAAGGCTACAATGGGCTATCACCATCCCAGAATGGCGATAGCCCAGGGGTGCGAAGCCGGGCTGCCCGATGTTGATACACCGGGCAGCTTCGTATCCCCCATAGAAACCTATGGGGGATGTGGCCGGCAGCGCTGCAGGGGGGATCGCAGCAGGGATCGGTGAGGGGAAGCACGAGGGCCAGCCTATGCCCTACCTCCATGCAGCATACATCTACCCAACCATGTGCTATTCCTGTAATGTGTACCTCCGCAGATTGCACACCCTGCCAGCGCTGGCCTATGCAGTACACCCAGATTGTTGCCTCAGATGGTTTCTCTGTGGGCAGGAGGTGCTTCATGTGGATGTTTCTGTGCATGGTTTATCATACTACTACACAAGTATTTGCTTTCCAATATATGTATTGGATCCTTGTATGGCTCGCCTCCTACAGTGTTACCTTCATAGTGCGCCCACCATGGCTGCCTCATTTGGTGCATTTGTGGATGGGATCAAAAATACATGGACCTGAGTCTACACTGAAATCTCCCATTTTGTGTCATATCTTCTAGGGGTAAGCTATTCCACCCATAGTAATCCTATGCAGTGCGCCTAAAATGGCTGCCGTACCTGAAACCTTGTCAGGGTGGAGTACACAAACCATGGAAGTTATCATCCAAAATGCTTGCCCAATCCTACATTATGCTTACTGTTTGCTCAAGGTTTTTGTCTGTGTCTTGTCTGTTACTGTGCTACTAACATCCTCTACATTATGTGCATTGCTTTTTAATGTCTGTAAAGCGCCTTGAGTCCTGTTGGAGAAAATGCGCTATATAAATTAAACTTACTTACATACTGAATGTCGTCCAGTGTGTCCAGCATTAGGTCCATTCATTGTACAATTTTGCCTCAAAGTAAAAATAGCAGATTGTGATGAATATCTGCATACCTCCCAACATTTGAAGTTCGGCAGCCAGGACAAAGCGTGTGTCACGTTCTTAGTGGCACCAGCTGTAGAATAACGGAGGCTAGGTGCTTTAACGTATGGGGGTTGCATCCACGACAGAAGGGAGTGAAACAATTAGGATAAAATGAATTTGGTTTAATAAAGATATTGAAAGACAATGATATTGATGGCACAAATGATATATGGCAGATTATGCAAATGTAAAAAGTCAATAGTCCAATATGTTATTGTAGAATATGATGATGCTTGGTACTTGCAAGAATATTGTAATGTTGCTTGAAGAGTTGAAGAATAAACGAAGAAGAAAGGAGTTGATTGGATAATTGAAGATTGGATGATTGGGTTGAAGATTGGATGATTGTATGGAGGATTGAAGATTGGAGGATTGGATTGAAGATTGGATGATTGGATTAAGGATTGGATTGAAGATTGGATTGAGGATTGAATGATTGGATTGAAGATTGGATGATTAAGTTGAAGATTGGATGATGAAAGAATAACAAAGAATATGAATGAAGAAGACTTGTCCTTGCTGAATAGGATCGTGGCTGCAAACAGAGGTGACCATGGGAAATAACCATTGGGAATATGAAGCAAAGTAATACCCCTTTGGAGGGCTAACCTTGCTGGATCCTCATTGGCGGCAATGGAGTCCGTGGTACTTGAAGAAGCATAAGACGATCAGCAGGAAGACTTCCTTGAAGACGCTCAGGAGTGTAGTGGAAAACTACAGAGCCAGGCTGGAGCAATGATGCTTAGGGTTAGACATCAATGTACTGACTGCCGGTCTAACCCGGCCAGTCAGTACTTAACAGGTGGACTGTGCAGCGATAGGTCAGGCAATTGACAAGGGAGGCGGAGACGCACAGGAGAGGCTGAGGGAACCAACAAGATGGCGCCCGCCAGAGAGGGCGAGATATTTCAGCCGGCCAGGACTGTACACAGCTGCGCAAACGCTGGCAATCAGTCACAGAGCTAACCAAGCACAAACACAAATGGCGGCACGCCACTCATACCCTGCATGGAACCAGAGCACACATCACCGGTGTCACCACGCGGTGACAGCGCGGACACATGTACCCCACCGGGACCAGGGACATAAGCAGAGGTGAGCGCCATGGTATCATAAGTGCAGCTAGAGAGCCTAGGGCTGGGCACAGCACAGGGGATTTGGGTAAACGCCATGGTGGATGTGACAGCGTGCGCCTAAGACACGCAGTAGGAAATTTGGGGGGCATGGCCTATCGGTAAGGGTGTGTAATGCCCCCTGTTAGCTGCTGTGGGGGCATGCCCAGCAGCTCCGTGAGCTGCTGGCTATGCCCCCAGCCCCTCTGGCTACATGAATAGACACTGTGCGCATCCCAACTGCCCCCCCCCCCCCCTGCCTTGGGACACTGCTGGCCCCAGGAGGGACGCAATAAGTGGGACAGTTGGGAGGTATGTTGTTGTTATTTTTGTTTTCAATAGAAGAAATGATGAATGAATACTTATTTTCGTTGCTACAGAGGTGGAGTAGTCTACAGACAGTATTATCTGTGTTGGAAAAAGATTTTAGACAATGAAACTGCTGTTATAATATGATAATAATTACTGAAACAACTGTGAAAAAGGAATATTGTCTGCAACTAGACTCAAATGAAACATTCTGTCTCATCCTCAGTTGCTTTTCATCTATAATCTTTCCATCGTACTACTTTTACTTTCAGATCAAGCATGCTGAGAACATATTCAGACTATAAAACACTTCTTTGTTATTTATCTGCACTGAAATAGCAAAAAGAAAACACATGTATAATAAAATAACATAAAAATAATATTCTATTCTAAGTGCTTTAAACAAATTCTAGATTATTTTCCTAATTTGTTAGTAGCTTTGACTCACAAAACATTCATTCATTATTGTTCTGAGACCATTTGTCATGTAGCCTGTTTAAAATGCTAAATGTTTCTTCAACTGGTCCGTTACCATAGTAAACAGGCATCTGCTAAACTCAGAGCACTCCCTTGTTGAAACTGGTGAATTCAATAACTTCTCGCTTTTAAAAAAGTTGAAAAAACAACAACAAATATTTAAAAAAAAATAACTATTGTGCTGCAATATAAGTGCCATCCTATTACCTGAGGACTGTATCTATGTGAAAAACAGGTACATGCTGTAGTGAGGATTATTCAGAGTTGTAGTGTAAGCGAATCAATTATCAAATGAGTGCACATGCGTACGGATCAAAGCGCACATGCGCAAGGCCGAACAGTGACAAAAATCAGCGATTACTTCTTCTTGCAATCCCCTCACAATTTAACTGACAGGAAGCCACCGTTTGTGGGTGGGACACCTTCCATTTTATGGGCGTGTCAAAAATAACGCAGGCATGCCCAGGCATTTTTCCAGAGGGTATCCTCCTGTCTCTGGGCAGTATTCAATGAAAAAAATTTGCCGTGCATGGCGAGAGATTTTTTCTCTCGCCATGCACTCGCCCTGTTCCGGAGGGCTCGCTGCCACTCCTGCTCCCTCTATTCAATGTGGTTAAGACTCGCCGCCACTCGCGGCGAGTCTTAACCCCTGCAGCGGACGAGCATCCGCGGCAGGGAGCTGGCAGGGAGCCGTGGGACGGTGGCAGCCAGGAAGATTAAAGTCTCCCTGGCTGCCCCAGAACATATGTGGAGGGGAGGTGGGCTCCCCGGGACCCAGGCAGGACAAGCTGCCCCCCCCCTATAGCCAGCGGGGGACCCAGTATTCACTGCACCCGATCGTGCATATGTAATGATTGGGTGCAGTGAATATATGAATATCTAATGAGCGGCTCGAGAGCTCCGGCCCCCTGCTGGCTGCTCTGTGTAAAAAAATAAAAAATTAAATTTTTTTTTATTAAATATATATTCATGTGCTATAAGCACATGAATAAAAATAACATGCCCCTTCACAGAAAAAAAATCCTGATTTTTTGACACCAAAGAAAAAAAAAAAAACCTTTTAGTTTAAAAGTTCACATTTCAGCTCTCCATGAAAAGATGGAGAATTGCTACACGGAGAGATATGGCGAAAATCACTTATAAAGATGGCGAATATTTCACATTGAATAGGGTTGCTCGCTTTTGGAGAGCAAAATGCTCCGTCCAAGGCGAAAAAAGCACAAATTCGCCATAAAACAGAGCAAATTTGTCTCATTGAATACTGCCCTCTGTTGCGGACTTGTGAAGGGTCATAGTTGCTCACACTTGCACAGACTGGGATATCATTGGATGGACAGTGAGTTGCGTATGGATTTGCAGATCAGGGATCCATTCACAAATTCAGGGTTAATCATTTTTCCTTTTTTATTTCTTCCTTTAAATTTTTTTTCTCTCTCTATGGGCCTGATTTAGTCCTGCTCAATCATGCGCTTATTCACTCTGGCGCTTACTTACACCCGCCAGTCGTTCGCACCTACACTCATGCACGCTCTCTTTGTAACATAACGAAGCGTTCTTAACGTTACACAAAAGGGGAGTGCACAAAACGCCAATGTACACACACCAATCCATGTGCAAATATACGTATGCATACTTTACACACATTTACATAAATACGCACACGTTCACTATGGTATCGTGTACTCGGATATCTGCACACGCATACGCTCAAAAAGCCCTTGCTCTTTTGTGAAACATCACCTTTCATTGTTTTGATTGAAATCAATTAGGCCACTTTGAATCATCTAATTAAATATTGTTTTTTGTAAACATGTCCATTACCACTTTAAAAGCATTACTACTCAGTTTCTGCTTACTAAGCGTTTTTCCTGTTTTGCGTGTGTTCGCTTTTTTTATTTTTTTCAGGGGGGGGGGATTGTTACAATCTATTTCATACATTTTTTATAAATTTTTTTACAAAATGTTTACTTATTTAAATCTATATAATATAAATCATATCATATATATAAATCTATTTTTATATATGTTTGATGTATGGGTACTCTTTACCTAGAAGGGCGGCCGACGATGCGACCGACGCGATGCCCGCGATTTCCCATAGGGAACAATGTTAAATGTCCCAATTGACCCGATTTTCCTGTTCAATGTCTCAATTGACCCTATTTTTCCATAGGAAACAATGTTAAATGGCCCACAGAGGCCAAATAGGCACCCTGAAGTGTGAAATGGCCCCCACAATTGTTAACGCCACCCCACGATCAACGTGAACCCGAAGCGTGGCGAGCGCAGCGGTACGCGTCCTACGGCCTTTTTATACCCCCACTATCCACGTCGGCGTGGAGTTGAGAATAGAAAGTGTGGCGAGCGCAGCGAGCCACCGAGCCCGAAGCGTGGCCACGCTTCGGGCGCGGTGGCTCGCTGCGCTCGCCACACTTTCTATTCTCAACTCCACGCCGACGTGGATAGTGGGGATATGAAAAGGTCGTAGGACGCGTACCGCCGCCCCTCGCGGGCTCGCTGCGCTCGCCACGCTTTGGGTTCACGTTGATCGTGGGGTGGCGTTAACAATTGTGGGGGCCATTTCACACTTCAGGGTGCCTATTTGGCCTCTGTGGGCCATTTAACATTGTTTCCTATGAAAAATCGGGTCAATTGAGACATTTAACATGAAAATCGGGTCAATTGGGACATTTAACATTGTTCCCTATGGGAAATCGCGGGCATCGCGTCGGTCGCATCGCATGCGATTTTTTGACCGCATGCGATGCGACCGACGCGATTTTTTTTTACTAACGATGCCCACGATCAAAATCGTGGGCGCCCTGCTAGGTAAAGAGTACCGATGTATGTTTACTCTTAACACCTTCGGTGGTATGCCCGGAAATTTCTCGGCCTGAGCTGTGCTGCATGAGCGGGCTCTACTGAGAAATTTCTGGGCATGCTACTGTAAACCAAAGGTGCGCCAATGGTGCCTCCAGCTGTGAACCACTGGTGCACCACCATCCTCCTATCGCTGATAAACTCCCCCCGTTGTCAATACTCCCTGCCATCACCCCATCACAGATCCTCCCACTCAGCGAGAATCAGGGACGCTCTGGGAAGTTCGGCCGCGCTCAGCCGTTCATGTGTTCAGGCGTCTAAATACAAGAATGCCGAACAGATGAATGGTTGAGTGCCCGAACACCTGAGCACTCCCAATCCCCCAATCCCCAACCCCCCCCCCCCCCCCCCAATCGGACCTGGACCTTTGCATGCGGCCATAAACAGCCAAAGCTGGCAGCAGCAACCCCAGTGGAGCAGGGGCTGCTGCAGAAGGGGTTGCCCCCTATGTAGTGAATATTTCTGGGGCAGGGCAAGCCAGGTAGGAAAACGCACCACTCCAGGGGTTAAATGTGCTGTTAGGAAAAAGACTGCAGTTATGTTGTAACTAGTATCTGAGCAATTGGTTTATTTGTTTGACATTTATGTGTGTTGTGGTGTGTTTGTATATATATATATATATATATATATATAGACACTCAAATGAATTCATGCAGAGTAACGGGTTGTACACACGGAGAACTTTTAACAGGAGATTTTGACTAGATAGTCAAACTCTCCATGAAGAAGGTGAGCCAAAATCTCCCTATTTTTCTCCTGCTTAGTCAATATTGTCTAGCAGAGATTGCTTAGCATACAGGCAAGGCAATTTTGACTAGATCATTGACTATCATTGCTTAGACAAAATCGCTTAGTCAAAATCTCCAGTGCATCTAGCCAAAATCTCTCCAAAAATTGCTTAGTCAAAATTGTCCATTAGCCAAAATCTCTCCGTGTGTACACCCCTAGAGATACAACCATGTGCACTGCCACACACACACACCAACACATACACATGACCAAACACCTGCATGCACACAGACAGAGAAAAGCCATATGTGGATTATTATTATTTTTTTAACAGTTATTTGTATAGCACACAGAGAATATTTGAGCATTCATATCATTCCCTGCCCGGTGGAGCTTAAAATCTATATTCCCTACCAAATATACACGCACACACATTCATTCTAGGGTTAATATTGGGAGTCAATAAACCTACCAGTACTGTATATCTTTGGAATGTGGGAGGAAACCAGAGTACCGGGAGTAAACCCACCAAGCACGGGGAGAATATACAAAATCTGCACAGTGAGGGCCATGGTGGGAATCTAACCCATGACCTCAGTGCTGGGAGGCAGTAATACTAAGCATCAGTGCCAGATTAAGCCTTCGGGGGGCCCGGGGCACTTTACACAGGGGGGCCCACTTGCACATGTCATTACTGGCCGCAAACTGCATGGGAGAATATTACTCTGTCAAAACACAGAGTAAAGGCAGTATAAACTTGGTCAATGGGTAACTTCAGGGGATATATATATATATATATATATATACATACATACATATATACATACATACATACCACATTAAAAGTCTGTGTTTGTCCCTCTGCACCTTACTCTGTAGGACTGTAGAAAACCTCACAGACTCAGTGCTGCCTCTGATTAAAAACCCTCCCATGACTAGGCTGCTGCTGCTGTCCTACATGGGCTTGAGAAGCATGTAATGAGCTCCACTAATCAGAGCTCAGCACAAACCTCTTAGCCTCTGCCCTGTTGTGCAAAGTGTCATGGTACTTAGGGGGTTATTCTGATTCACTCGGAAAGGCACAATCACTCTCTAATGGACAAAACCATATGCACTGCAAGTGGGGCTGATGTAACATTTGCAGAGAGAGTTAAATTTGGGTGTTTTATTGTTTCTGTGCAGGGTAAATACTGGCTGCTTTATTTTTACACTGCAATATAGATATCAGTTTGAAGTACACCCCCCACCCAAATCTAACTATCCCTGCACATGTTACATCAGCCCCACCTGCAGTGCATATAGTTTTGTCCATTAGAGAGTGATTGTGCCTTTCCGAGTGAATCAGAATAACCCCCTTAGTCAACTCCCAGTAATGCACTGCACACTTGTGCAGTCGGTGTGCCTTGGCTCCTGATGCTTAGCACCATTAATCATTGTCACAGTGGAAGATAGATGAAACTGCAGCACTACCCCACTACCATGCATATAACCTTTAGCTAAAAAAAAAAAATACATGCCAGCCACAGGGGGCCCCTAGCTGGAGGGGAGCCCAGGGGTACTGCCCTCCCCTTTAATCCGGCCATGCTAACCATTACACAGGGCACAGGTGTGCCCCACAGTGCCAGAAACAGGAATGTCCCACAGTGCCAGAAACAAGTATGCCCCACAGTGCCAGGTATGCCCCCACAGTGCCAGTTTCCCAGCAGCACAACTCACCGTTGTTGCTGCTGCTGCTGCCAGGGAGAGGAAAGTTCGGCATCCTCCTGCAGTGCTGTCGCTGTCTGTGTGTGGGAGCTGCCTCGCGGTCCAGTCTGGAGAACTCCTATGGCGGGTGAAGCTGCGGTGATGGCGGAGTGCAGCACGTGGCCCGGACAGACGCATGTAGAAGGCACAAAATGTTCTCCTGCAATGCCCAGTGACCTCCTCACGCTGCAAGAAAGTGACCTCCGGCTGCATAGTGAGTCACTTTGCAGCTGGAGATCACTTTCTTGCAGCTTTGACCTCCCGCCGCCAACCGAGCACCCCTATTATGTTGGCGGCGCAGCAAGAGTTCACTTTCTTGTGGGGTTGACCTCCGGCCGCCAAGCGAGCACCACTATTACCTCAGCAGAGCAGAAGAAGATCAGTTTCTTGCTGCGCCGTCAAGCGAGCTACTGATATTAACCCGGTGAGACGCGAGACTCTGTGCCCAGAAACTTTTCATACCTTTTGCTACTGTATGGACTATTCCCAGGCACCCACACGTATGGGGCGACCCAGGAAGCCTCGCGCCTTATAAACTGTGTTAGGGACGTTTTGTGGTTTGCCAGAAATCATCTCATACTGCAGAGGGAGAGAATGGCCGTTCAGGACTGCCACAGCCTGATCAGAGACTATTCCATTCAGGATAGCCCTGAGGAAGAAGAGAACTAAGCCCCTTCTGCTGGTCTTCTCCCCTTGTTTTACTGTTTTATAAGACTTTGGGACCGTGGCCTTTTCCCCCTCACTTCACAATGTCTGTTGTTTTGTTTATGTCTTTTTATTTATTGCCCTCAACCTTATACAGTATGTGTCTGTCTGGTCAATAAAGCTTTGGGCTTGTGAATCCCCCTCCCTCACCCCCTACCCTCCACACCCATAGTCTTGTATTGTTACGATGCCTGCCGAGGCACTGGGTGGAACTATAGGAGGGAAAGGTTAGAAGGTCAGGCGTGAGCCCGTAGCTGGGACCGCTGTTCAGGACGGCCACAGCTAAACCTATGCTGACTCTGTTGAGTCCCCCGGGCAGATGGAACACCCCTGCAGGTGCTAGGCTTCGCCTGTAGCTGCCGCGTCCGAAGGAGCCGGTTAAGCCTGCTCCGACCCCGATGCAGCCAGGAGTTAGGAAATGACAAGGGGTGAGCGATCGTCAGGGGGTGGCTCAAAAGGATATTCTGACTACAGGGCCTAGCTGGAAAAGTACCCCTGACTACCGGCACCAGGCCAAGGACGGGAATAGCGACCCAGTCGTAGACACCAGAGACGAAAATGGGGATAACGGAACTGGGGTACACAAAAGGCAAGAGACTCCCCAACGCAGGGTACAGATGGAAAGGGGTGGACCCCTGCCTAACGGGAACTCGGGAGACAGACAAAGGAAGAACCGGAAAGGACAAAGGAACAGAAGAGACCGGACAGAACTACGGACCCACGGAGGGAGAGAGAAGCCACGGAGGGCTATGGAGGAAAAAGCAAAATACCCGGGATCCACTGGAGGACTTACGTGACCCACGGAAGGATGTAGAAAAGTGGATCAACCGCAAGGAAGGCCCAGGAAGGATGGAGCTATCAGCAGCCACGGAAGGATGGGAATGGAAGAAGGTGCAAGCACAGGACTGCAGGGACACAGCTCTTCAAGCAAACAGGAGACCAGGAACCAACTCTCACAGAACAGGAGGGTGAGATGCTGATGGCCGAGGACACCAGGGACCGGGAGTTACAGCTGGTAGCTGAGAACTATAACCGGCGTCTGTGCCCAGCAGACGCCGGCTATTTATTTGAATCAGGCGCCGCCTGCGTGCAGCGAGGCGGCCGCGCACCCTGACGCCGGGCGGAAGTTCGGGGACATTGCCTAGCAACGCCCCGACGCCCGAGCTCAGAGCGAGGCTCGGGACGCTGCCAGGCAACGTCCCCGGCCTCCCTGCTCAGCCGCACATCCGCCGACCGTCCGGGTGCTGGGGGTCCCAGACGGCGGCGCGCAACAGTACCCCCCCTTGAGGAGGGGTTAACAACCCCTTACCACCGGGCTTATACAGGAATTGTCTGAAAAAAAACCTTTTAAGGTTGGGCGAATGTAAGTCCCTGTCAGGAACCCAGGACCTCTCCTCAGGACCGAACTCCCTCCAATGCACAAGAAACTGCAGAGAACCTCTCACCAGTCTGGAGTCAAGGATCTTTTCTACCAGAAACTGCTGTTGTCCCTGCACAGTCACCGGGGCAGAGCCACTTTTGATATTGCGAAGGAACTTCTGCGAAAAGACCACGGGTTTCAGCAGCGAAGCATGAAAGGTATTTGCAATTCTGAGGGACTTAGGTAGAGAGAGACGAAATGCTACCGGATTAACCCTCTTGACAATCCTAAAAGGACCAATAAATCGAGGTCCCAATCTCGCCTAGGGTTGGTGAAGCCTGATATTACGGGTAGACAGCCACACCCAGTCACCCACCTTAAGACGGCAAGGACGTCGGGATTTGTCCGCAAATACCTTCTCCTTAAAAGAAGCTTCTTTAACCCCTTCCCGACATATGACGTACATGTACGTCATATGTCGGTTGCGGGGGAATCAAGCCAGCTCACGGAGTGAGCTGGCTTGAAAGAGAGCAGGTAATGGCTGTATATTACAGACAGGTACCTGCTCTCACGGCCACGAGCGGCGAGTTCGCCGATCGTGGCCGTTTAACCCTTTAAGCACCGCGGGCAAAGCGCCCGCAGTGCTTTAATAGCTGATCGGAGGGGGGTCGCCCCCCTCCGGCGCCGATCGGGGCCCCCCGCGGCGAGATCGGAGGGTGCCAATCGGTTGCCATGGCAGCCAGGGGTCTAATGTAGACCCCTGTGCTGGCCATGTCAGCATTCCTATTACATCCTGCCTGAGGCAGGATGTAATAGGAAGTGCTGAAAATCACTATGTTCAGCCATAGAGCTCTATGGCTGAACCTAGTACAGGCGATCGCGCCCCCTAGTGGTCAAGTACACTAGGGGGCCTTGTAGTAAAAGTTAAAAAAAAAAAAATAAGTTTAAAAATAAAAAAAAATAAAAAAATATTAAAAGTTCAAATCACCCCCCTTTCCCCATTTCACAAATAAAAATAAATAAAAAATAAAAAAAATAAACATATTTGGTATCGCCGCGTTCCTAAAAGTCCGACCTATTAAAATATAACATTAGTTATCCCGCACGGTTAAAGGCGTAAACGGGAAAAAATTCCCAACGCCAAAACTACGTTTTTTGGTCGCATCGCCTACCCAAAAAAATTTAAATAAAAGAGATCAGAAAGTCGCACATATCCCATAATGGTATTAATTAAAAAGTACACTTCAGCCCGCAAAAAATGAGCCCTCACCCAGGTCCGTAGGTGGAAAAATAAAAAAGTTATAAGCCGCAGAACATGGCGAAGCGACGCAAATTAGAAAAACCGTAAAATTTTCTATTTTTTTTTTTAGTGGTAAAACGTAACGAAAACTATATAAGTTTGGTATCACCGGAATCGTAACGACCCATAGAATAAAGATAACCCATCATTTTAAACGAACTATGAACTCCCGTCGGGAAGGGGTTATGGGCCCTGTGGACCGTCCTCCAGATGACTCTAAGTCGAGAGGCAGCCGAGGAAGTGGATCTGGGGGCATCAGGTCCCAAAGAGTTGGCCCGCGGATGGAATCCATAAACTGCGAAAAATGGAGAGGTCTTAGAGGCCGAATGATGTGCGTTGTTATACGCGAATTCGGCTAGCGGTAGAAAATTTGCCCAATCATCTTGCAATTTGAATACAAAACACCTTAAGTATTGTTTGAGAGACTGATTCAGACGCTCCGTTTGGCCGTTGGCCTGCGGATGAAATGCAGAAGTGAGACTGGTCTTCACCTTTAAGGCAGAAAAGAACAGTCTCCAAAATTGGGCCACGATCGGAAACGATATCACTGGGTAACCCATGTAACCTAAAGACATTCTGCAAGAACAGAGTGACCAGCGCCCTGGCCGAGGGTAACTGTCTTAAGGCCACAAAGTGTGCCATCTTAGAGAACCTATCAATAACGACCCAGATGACCTGACATTGGGACGAGACCGGGAGTCCTACAATAAAATCCATGGCCAAATGAGACCAAGGTCTAGTAGGTATGGCTAAGGGTACCAATTCTCCTACCGGTCGCGAGCGTGGAACTTTATGCCGAGCACAGTCCAGTCAAGACAAAACAAATTCTTTGGTGTCTCGCGACATCCCGGGCCACCAGACAACACGAGAGAGAAGAGCAAGAGTTTTAAACACTCCTGGATGACCTGCAATCCTGGAATCATGACACTCAGCCAAAACTCTGCGTCTTAAAGATGGAGGAACGAATAACTTGTTCTCCGGAGTTTGGGTAGGAGCTTGCCCCTGAGCTTGGCGAAGAAGACCCTCCAACGTCTGACTTACTCCAGCATGAATACAGGATGCTGATATAATGGGTTCTTTGCTAAACCTACTCTCATGTTGGGGAAGAAAACATCGGGACAGAGCGTCCGCTCTAATGTTCTTCGACCCTGGCCTGTAGGAAATAATGAAATTGAAGCGCATGAAGAAGAGAGCCCATCGGGCTTGCCGGGCATTCAATCTCTTAGCTGATTCGATATACTGCAGATTCTTATGATCCGTCAAGACAAGAATCTGATGGGCAGCCCCTTCCAGCCAATGTCGCCATTCGTCAAAGGCCCACTTGATGGCGAGTAGCTCCCTGTTATCCACATCATAGTTGGACTCAGCCTGGGAAAACTTCCTGGACATGTAGGCACAAGGGTGTGACTCCAGAGACTCAGGATCCTTTTGGGACAGAACAGCCCCAGCCCCTACTTCCGAGGCATCCACTTCAACAATGAAAGGCAGGTCGGGATTGGGATGCTTCAGGACTGGGGCCGTAATGAAGGCTTGCTTCAGGGTCCTGAAAGCTTGTTCCACCTGAGGGGTCCATACAGAGGGGTCGGCCCCTTTCTTGGTCAGGGCCACCAAAGGCGCCACAATGGAGGAGAACGAATGGATGAAGCGCCTGTAATAATTAGCGAACCCGAGAAACCGCTGGACCGCCTTCAAGTTGGTGGGCCGGACCCAATCCGTAATGGCTTGCAATTTCTTAGGGTCCATTTGAAACCCTCAAGAAGAAATTATGTACCCTAAAAAGGATACCTGGGTTACCTCGAACTCGCATTTTTCGAGTTTCGCGAATAACTGATTCTCCCTTAGTTTCTGTAGGACCAGACGCACTTGGGTTCTATGCGAATCCACGTCCTGCGAAAAAATTAAAATATCGTCTAAATAGACGACCACGAATTTGCCCAAAAATTCATGAAGGACATCGTTAATCAGGTCCTGAAAGACGGCTGGGGCGTTGGAGAGGCCAAATGGCATGACCAAATATTCATAGTGCCCTGTTTGCGTACTGAAAGCCGTCTTCCACTCATCCCCTTCCTTGATCCTTATGAGGTTATAGGCCCCCCTCAGATCGATCTTGGTAAAAATGGTTGCGGACTGGAGCTGGTCAAAGAGTACCGCAATCAAGGGGAGAGGATAGGTGTTCTTCACCGTGATTTTATTCAGGGCACGGAAGTCAATACAGGGTCTTAATGAACCATCTTTTTTTGCCACAAAAAAGAATCCGGCACTGAGAGGAGACTTGGATGGCCGAATGAACCCCTTAGAAAGACTTTCCCGTACGTATTCATCCATAGCCTTAGTCTCGGGAACGGACAAGGCGTACAGTCTGCCCTTGGGCAAGGGAGCATTTGGGATTAGCTGAATGGCACAATCGTACGGGCGATGTGGCAGCAGACTATGAGCTTTACCCTTAGAGAATACATCTGAAAAGTCCTGATAAGGAAGGGGAATATTGGAAAGTGAGACTGAACCTAAAGGGAGAGAGGTGTTAAAACAGTGCGCACAACAGTACGGGCTCCAACGAGCAATCTCCCCTAGATTCCAATCAACGACGGGGTTATGTCTCTTCAACCAAGGGAACCCCAAGACTATGGGCACGGATGGGCAAGAGGTTAACAGAAAGGACATCTCCTCTTGATGAAATATGCCGATGGTCAGCAGCAAAGGAGGAGTCTGAAAAGATATGGCTCCGTTGGAGAGGATACTACCCAGGGGCGGATTGGCCCACCGGGAAACCGGGTAATATCCCGGTGGGCCGGTCTATAAGTGACCAGAACAGGCCGCTCGCCTCCATGGCTGGGCCGCGGACCGCTCGACTACAGCGTTTAGCGGCCGCGGCCGCAGCATCACTTGCCACAACAAATATGGCCGCGGCTGTCTGCGGCACTGAGAGATTTAAAGATGGCCGCGGGAGGGCTTCTGCGCATGCGCAGCTCCACGCAGCTCCTCCCGCGGCTCTTATGCAGAGGTGGCCAGACGCCAGAAAATCGATCGCGGGTGCGCGGGTGACGTCACCGCGCACCCGGCCACTGAGTACACTACAAACTGACTCAGCGCCTACAATTGTGAGTGGCTGCAGCGTGGGTGGGACGGCTGAGACAGTTGACTGACAGACTGAGTGAGCAGCTGAAGAGGGGGAAGGCGGAAGCAGCATAAAGTGTAAGGGACTGTTATCTTTTTCTTTGGGATTGGGATTTGGCCTCTGTTTAAAAAAAAAAAATGGTACTTGTGAGTTATCCGGGCTGCTGATTTTTTCATCGCGCCCGAAATCGTGGGCATCGCATCGGTCGTGGCCGTTATAAGGAGCCGCGACGCGATGCCCACGATTTCCCATAGACAGTAATGTTAAAAGACACGATGGACCCGATTTCCGACACGATTTCCCATAGACAGTAATGTTAAAAGACGCGATGGACCCGATTTCCCATAGACAGCAATGTTAAAATAAAATTACAATGTGAAATTGGCCAATATGTTTTTAAAAAAAATGTTTCATGGCCCCCCACCACCGTTAACGCCACCCCGCTATTGACGCCAACCCGAAGCGTGGCGAGCGCAGCGAGCCCGCGAGGGGCGGCGATACGCGTCCTCCGACCTTTTCACGCCCTACTATCCACTAGGGCGTGGAGTGAGAATAGAATAGTGTGGCGAGCGCAGCGAGCCACCGAGCCCGAAGCGTGGCGAGGGGATGCGGACACCTTCACAGGTATCCGCGTGCCCTTGCGGGCTTCACAGGTGTCCGCGTCCCCTCGCGGGGCTCGCTGCGCTCGCCACGCTTCGGGCTCGGTGGCTCGCTGCGCTCGCCACACTATTCTATTCTCACTCCACGCCCTAGTGGATAGTAGGGCATGAAAAGGTCGGAGGACACGTACCGCCGCCCCTCGCGGGCTCGCTGCGCTCGCCACGCTTCGGGTTGGCGTCAATAGCGGGGTGGCGTTAACGGTGGTGGGGGGCCATGAAACATTTTTTTTAAACATATTGCCCAATTTCACATTGTAATTTTATTTTAACATTGCTGTCTATGGGAAATCGGGTCCATCGCGTCTTTTAACATTACTGTCTATGGGAAATCGGGTCCATCGTGTCTTTTAACATTACTGTCTATGGGAAATCGTGGGCATCGCGTCGCGGCCCCTTATAACGGCCACGACCGACGCGATGCCCCCGATTTGGAGCTAAATCGTGGGCATCGCGTCGGTCGGGTGTCCTTAAGTTAACCAAACTTAAGGACAAAATCGGCAGCCCGGATAACTCACAAGTACCAAAAAAATATATATATCTGGGTTTAATATATATGTATATGTACTGCATGTGGGAGGGGGGTTCTTTTTGCTGTTATTATGCGGAGGGGGTGTGTGTGATGGGGTCTCTTCACACGTGTAAGTGCTTATAAGTTGCTGCATGTGATGAAGTTTTGTGCCCCCCTTATGTGTGTGTATATATATTTTTTTTTTAAAGGGGCACAAAACTCCATCACAGGCAGCAACTATAGGTGCCCATACACGCACCGATCCCGGTGGTGCGATGCTATACGATGAGATGCCCGTTCCGCGGCACCTCATCGCACAGTACAAAAAGTATGTGCTACACATACTTTTTGTACTGTCTTTTTATCGCATTGCATTGCATGCACTAGGCATGCGATGGATGCTAGTTTAGCCCAGAACGCACGCCGGGATCGGTGCGTGTATGGGCACCTTTACACTTGTGAAGAGACGACCCCCCCCCCCCGCGCATAACAGCATATAGACCCCCCTCCCACCGCATAACAGAATTTTGCTGGATTCTGTTCTTCTCTCGACCCTCAGAAGCAGGGCATCATGGTGTGTGGCATATGTATAATGGGCATCACGGTGTGTGGCATATGTATGATGGGCATTACGGTGTGTGGCATATGTATGATGGGCATTACGGTGTGCGGCATATGTATAATAGGCATCACGGTGTGTGGCATATGTATGATGGGCTTTACGGTGTGTGGCATATGTATGATGGGCTTTACAGGGTGCGGCATATGTATAATGCCATCAGGGTGTGCGGCATATGTATAATGGCATCAAGGTGTGTGGCATATGTATAATGGCATCAAGGTGTGTGGCATATGTATAATGGCATCAAGGTGTGTGGCATATGTATAATGGCATCAGGGTGTGCGGCATATGTATAATGGCATCAAGGTGTGCGGCATATGTATAATGGCATCAGGGTGTGCGGATGGGTATAATGGTGCATCACGTTGTGTGGCATGGGTATAATGGCATCAGGGTGTACAGCATATGTATAATGGCATCAGGGTGTGCGGCATAGGTATAATGGCATCACGGTGTGTGGCATATGTATAATGGAGCATCACGGTGTGTGGCATATGTATGATGGGCATTACGGTGTGCGGCATATGTATAATGGGCATCACGTTGTGTGGCATATGTATGATGGGCATCATGGTGTGCGGCATATGTATAATGCCATCAAGGTGTGCGGCATATGTATAATGGCATCAAGGTATGTGGCATATGTATAATGGCATCACGGTGTGTGGCATATGTATAATGGCATCAAGGTGTGTGGCATATGTATAATGGCATCAGGGTGTGCGGATGGGTATAATGGTGCATCATGTTGTGTGGCTTGGGTATAATGGCATCACGGTGTGTGGCATATGTATAATGGCATCACGGTGTGTGGCATATGTATAATGGCATCAGGGTGTGTGGCATATGTATAATGGCATCAGGGTGTGTGGCATATGTAAAATGGGATCAGGGTGTGTGGCATATGTATAATGGCATCAGGGTGTGTGGCATATGTATAATGGCATCAGGGTGTGTGGCATAGGTATAATGGCATCACGGTGTGTGGCATATGTATAATGGAGCATCACGGTGTGTGGCATATGTATGATGGGCATTACGGTGTGCGGCATATGTATAATGGGCATCACGGTGTGTGGCATATGTATGATGGGCATTACGGTGTGCGGCATATGTATGATGGGCATCACGGTGTGCAGAATATGTATAATACCATCAGGGTGTGTGGCATATGTATAATGGCATCAAGGTGTGTGGCATATGTATAATGGCATCAGGGTGTGCGGATGGGTATAATGGTGCATCACGTTGTGTGGCATGGGTGTAATGGCATCAGGGTGTGTGGCATATGTATAATGGCATCACGGTGTGTGGCATATGTATAATGGAGCATCACGGTGTGCGGCATATGTATAATGGCATCACGGTGTGTGGCATATGTATAATGGCATCACGGTGTGTGGCATATGTATAATGGCATCAGGGTGTGCGGCATATGTATAATGGCATAAAGGTGTGTGGCATATGTGTAATGGAGCATAAGGGGGTGCGGCATATGTATATGGGCATAAAGGTGTGGCATATGTGTAATGGAGCATCAAGGGGTGTGGCATATGAATGGCATGACGGTGTGTGGCATATGTATAATGGCATCACAGTGTGAGGTATATGTATAATGGGCCTTGGTGAAATAGGCCACGCCCCGTACTGATAGGCCACACCCCCAAAAATTTGGCGCGCCTGCGGCGCGCAACAGCCCCCCCTTTAGGGCTACTTCGAGATATTTCCCGGGCTGGTTTTAATTCCCACTCCGCCCCTGATACTACCGTCTAGACCCCGTAGGGTAACAGGTATGGGGAGCTTAAGGCAGGGAACACCCAAACTCTGGGCTACAGAAAAATCCAAAAAATTTCCGGCCGCACCACTGTCAATAAACACAGACCCGGAAAAAGTGTCCCCCTGAAAAGAGATGCACCCTGGTACTAATAAAGAGTTGAGAGAGGAAAAAAGCTGGAGGCCTAAGTGAACCCTCTCCTCGTTCACTTGGCCCGGGCTTTTACTGTTCCCACAATAGAGACACAGACCCAAGCCCAGTCCGCGGGCCCTTTCCTCCGGGGTAATGTGGGCCGCCCCAAGCTGCATAGGCTCCTCGCTTTCCTCAGGACCAGTGGGGACATAGGGGATTGGGCGAGTCAGAGAACCCCGTTCAGACCTCCGCTCACGGAGGCGACGGTCGATCTTGATGGATAACTCCATTAACTTATCAAGGGACTTAGGTGTGGGGTACTGAATGAGACAGTCTTTGATATCTTCAGACAAACCACAGCGAAATTGACTTCGCAACGCAGGATCATTCCATCCACAGTCGTTAGACAAGCGGCGGAATTCTGTGCAATAGACCTCTGCCGGATCCTTCCCTTGTTTAAGGGCCCGGAGATGAGTCTCTGCAGAGGCTTCCCTGTCGGGGTCATCGTATAACAATCCCAGGGAACTAAAAAAGTTGTCAACCGAGGACAAGGCTGGACTATCGGAAGGTAGCCCAAAGGCCCAAGTTTGAGGGTCCCCCTGAAGTAAGGAGATAACTAGACCAACACGCTGAGCTTCAGACCCCGAGGACCACGGTCGAAGCTGAAAGTACAATTTGCAGCTTTCGCGGAAATTGAAAAAGGTTTTGCGATCCCCAGAGAATCGGTCTGGCAGATTCATCTTAGGTTCTTGAACCCCAGGTTCAGGCGGACGCAACCTCTGCTCTTGTGAAGCTACCTTTAAGGTCAAGTCTCGTACCATCTGGGTTAAACCCTGGATTTGGTCCGAAAATGTTTGAGCTGAGGGATTCATTACCACAACACTGAAAAACCCACAACAACAACAGGAAAGATGGTTATATACACCAACTATATAACCAGTCAGAAGTATTTTTTGTGCCGGTTATAATGTTACGATGCCTGCCGAGGCACTGGGTGGAACTATAGGAGGGAAAGGTTAGAAGGTCAGGCGTGAGCCCGTAGCTGGGACCGCTGTTCAGGACGGCCACAGCGAAACCTACGCTGACTCTGTTGAGTCCCCCGGGCAGATGGAACACCCCTGCAGGTGCTAGGCTTCGCCTGTAGCCGCCGTGTCCGAAGGAGCCGGTTAAGCCTGCTCCGACCCCGATGCAGCCAGGAGTTAGGAAATGACAAGGGGTGAGCGATCGTCAGGGGGTGGCTCAAAAGGATATTCTGACTACAGGGCCTAGCTGGAAAAGTACCCCTGACTACGGGCACCAGGCCAAGGACGGAAATAGCGACCCAGTCACAGACACCAGAGACGAAAATGGGGATAACGGAACTGGGGTACACAAAAGGCAAGAGACTCCCCAACGCAGGGTACAGATGGAAAGGGGTGGACCCCTGCCTAACGGGAACTCGGGAGACAGACAAAGGAAGAACCGGAAAGGACAAAGGAACAGAAGAGACCGGACAGAACTACGGACCCACGGAGGGAGAGAGAAGCCACGGAGGGCTATGGAGGGAAATGCAAAATACCCGGGCTCCACTGGAGGACTTACGTGACCCACGGAAGGATGGAGAAAAGTGGATCAACCGCAAGGAAGGCCCAGGAAGGATGGAGTTATCAGCAGCCACGGAAGGATGGGAATGGAAGAAGGTGCAAGCACAGGACTGCAGGGACACAGCTCTTCAAGTAAACAGGAGACCAGGAACCAACTCTCACAGAACAGGAGGGTGAGATGCTGATGGCCGAGGACACCAGGGACCGGGAGTTACAGCTGGTAGCTGAGAACTATAACCGGCGTCTGTGCCCAGCAAACGCCGGCTATTTATTTGAATCAGGCGCCGCCTGCGTGCAGCGAGGCAGCCGCGCACCCTGACGCCTGAGCTCAGAGCGAGGCTTGGGACGCTGCCAGGCAACCTGATCCACCGACCATCCGGGTGCTGGGGGTCCCGGACGGCGGCGCGCAACATGTATACTGTTTTGTAATGTTACCATTAGAATGCGTAGTACATAGTATAGCCTATAGTGTAATTTTATGCTGTATGTTGTAATATGTACTATACTGTATGCATGTGTGCTGTGGCTGTGCTTCAACACAGTATGTATGTTTTGAATGTTATCGTCTGTTTTTTGCTTTCTTTATCAAAAAATGGGAATCTTTATACATCTGCTGACACCACTCCCTGTCTCTCTCTTGCGCCTCCCTCTCTCCCTCCACCCCTGTCTCTCTCCTCTTTCTCCTACCTCCTCTCTCTCTCTTGCTCCAACATCTTTCTTCTGCCCCCCTATGGGTCAATGGCAGGGGGGGGGGGGGGGGGGCGCAGAGTTTGAGTACCCTTGGTGAGCGAAAGCTTCCGGTAAGCTCAATGGATTGGAACATGAGTGAGTGGAGTCCGGAGCATAGAGTCACCAAGCAGGCTTCACCTCGGGTGGTGCTCTCTCTGACAAACTCTGTGATCATACTGCTAGAGCAGAGGTAACACAGGTCCCCCCATCAAAAACAGGTGGCACTAGAGTTGGTTTCTTAATAAGACTTCATAGACTGCTGGTAAGAAAATTGCAGCTTTATACATACCACCCAACTGTCCCTGTTTTCGCAGGACCATCGAACGATCCCTCATCCCACCCGGAGCTGGCATTGTCTCGTGGCGGGGGGGCATTTGGGATCCCCCCAGCTAGTCACTGTGGCAGAGTAGTGGAGAATAGAAGCTGTGCACATGCGCACAGTGTCAATTCAGTAAGACAGTGGGGCTGGGGGCATGCCAGCAGCTGACATGCCAGAGCTGGCCATGCCCCTCACAGTGGTGAAAATGGGGCATGTCCTCATGGGAGTGATGTGATTTGTAGCCCATGCCCCAAATTTCAAGCGTGGTTGGGTCCCCAAATTTGAAAAAAGTTGTGAGGTATGGTTATAATGTTTATATAATGAGGTATATACAGGCACATGTCTTTGTAGTCCTAACCCACTACAAGCAGGTCCGGTGTGAATTTTCTACGCACCCAAGGCAATCTCTGTAGTTATGAGCCTTGGTCCTGCGCATGCACATACTCCCAGCTTCTATGGGCTGTTTAGGCTGCAAAAATGGACTGTGCAGGCAAGACTATATAGTAAGGATGGCCATCGTTGCCATTGCCTTGGATGGTTGCCATCGATGGCAATTCTACAACGGGCCATCGATAGTGCTAAACTATGCAATGGATGACCATCGATATTTTTACATATCGATGGTCATCCATTGTGTTTGATTGATTGGCCTGTGCCATATTGTAGTTTTAGCATTCCCTAACAGCAGGGCTATTTTTGTGGCGGAACGGTCCGGAACGCCGTTCCTGAAGTTCAACTGAAAAATGACCTCACCAGGAACGGCGTTCCGGAAGTTCAACGCCGGATGCAGGCTGCACGCACAGAGATTATCTGCAATGATAATCTCTGTTTCCGCGGTGGCAAGGAAGATGTACTTCCTGCCACCGCCCCTTGGCCTCCTTCTCCATGGATGCGCCTGACGTCCGTGTCAGTGCGCGTCCATGGTGACTTCTGCGCCCTCCGAGACACGCTGTCCCGCCCGGCGCCCGCCCGCCTCTCTTGTTGCTCTCTCCCGCCGGGCGCCCTCCCGCCTCTCTTGCTCCTCTCTCCCACCCACCTGTCTGAAGCGCCCCCAGGATCCACTCTCCCTCCGCCTGCCTGCCTAAGGGAGCTTACTCTCCAGTCCCATCTGATCCCTCAAGCCGAGCGGCAGCCTCAATTGGTACAGTAATTTACTGAACATCACTGATTAATGCAATTTTATCTTTAACACTGCTGTTGCTGTCTGAAACATCTCAGTGTGGCAGCATGGGCATCTTGGTGTGGGCCATATGTTTGGGCATCTCTGTGTGGGCTACATGGGCATCTCTGTGTGGGCCTTATATATAATGGGCGTCTCTGTGTGGGCCTTATGTATAACGGGCATCTGTGTGTGGCATATGTATAACGGGCATCTCTGTGTGTGGCATATGCATAATGGGCATCTCTGTGTGTGGCATATGTATAATAACTGTTACGGAGCGGGGTATATGTATAATGAGCATCACGGTGTGGGGCATATGTATAATGGGCTTGACGGTGTGGGGCATATGTATAATGGACATCATGGTGTGGGCCTTATGTATAACGTGCATCTCTGTGAGTGGCATATGTATAACGGGCATCTCTGGGAGTGGCATATGTATAACGGGCATCTCTGTGAGTGACATATGTATAACGGGCATCTCTGTGAGTGGCATATGTATAACGGGCATCTCTGTGTGCGGCATATGTATAATAAGCGTTACAGTGTGGGGCATATGTATAATGGCATCACGGTGTGGGGCATATGTATAATGGGCATCACGGTGTGTGGCATATGTATAATGCAAATCTCTGTGTGTGGCATATGTATAATAAGCGTGACGGAGTGAGGAATTATGTTTTTCTTTTTTTCTCTCTCACTTTTTTTTATGTAATGCCCGCCCCTTTTGTAGCTCCTCCCACATCACCGCCCACTTTCTGCCCCCGCCCACAGTTCCTGAACCTATTTTCCTATAAAAATAGCACTGCCTAACAGAAAAACTGTAGCAAGGCATGCTAGTATGTGTAGTTTCACAGCAGCTGGAGGGCCATAGTTTGGACATGCCTGGTGTACAGGGCACCCAGCGATTTCAAACCGATACACTCTGGATCGCATCGGGATTGAATAGAAAGTAAATTGCACCGTGTGTATACTACTTAAGGTGCCCATACACGTTACAATTATTGTATACAATATCGCATCTCATCCCATCTCGGTTTTGCGATGAGATGAGATCTAGTGCAAAAAGTATGTGCTGCACATACTTTTTGTACTAGATCTCATCTCATCGCAAAACTGAGATGCGATCAGATGCGATAATGTATACAATATTGTATACAATAATTGTAACGTGTATATAGGCACCTTTAGAGTGAAACCACAGTTCAGTAGCTGCATCACCTATCTCGCATTAAACAAACCCCACAGTGTCAGCTAGAAGTAAAAAGCTATCACAAGAGTGACAGAGATCCTTTTTAAGAGATCCTGATATACCATCAGTCCATTTGAGTACTTAAACCAAAGACAGTTAGCAATGTGCTCAAGAATTTGATTAGCAGCACGGCTGGGTTCCTAAGCAGATAGCTGCCAAGAACATGGATGTTATGTTATCGATAGTCTCCGATGGCATAGTTGGTTACTATCGATAGCAACGAACAGTTTCGCCATCGGTGACTTTCTTCGTTGTAAACCCACCGATGGCCATCCCCGTCTCACTAATCCACGTTAGCCCAACAGACGGGCACCCAACAGCGGGTACATGCGCAGTCAGTGTACACTAGTAACCACGCCTCTCTAGTCTCCCACCAGCCAATCGGGCGTTGTGGTGGTGTGGAGAGGGTTTGTTCTCGCGAGATGTCTGAGGCTATGTCCCATTTCAAACTGAACAGAGCAGCAAGCGCAAGCGCCGGTTACCGGCGGACGAGAGCGAAGGCACCAGCACTAGTAGCAGGCAACGGGGGAACGGCAGCCGGCAGGTAGTATACCCCTCTATACTCCCCGTGTATATGTGCGCGACCTGTGACTTGTTCTCGACCACGGTGCTGTAAAGTCAGTAGATATTTCCATGTGTACTGTTAGTATGGTGCTTTGACAGATGTACTGTACAGTATGTGACATGAAGGGTGGGGGTTGCGGCTGAGCGCTGCTTGCCTTCTGTAGTGGCAGCACGGATAGAAAACCATTATCTGGAATCCGTAGTTGCTGGTTTAACTACAGTCTCTAGTACCTGGGAATATTTGTTTTGATACAAGGTAAATGCTCTGAGCCTTAGCGGGTCAATATTATTATTATTTATTATTATTATTAGCGAGGAATTCCCAGTGTTAACGGCCACACTTTATGGTGTCCAGAATTCGCACACATGCTTGCTGCCCAATAGGTTAATGAGAGAATTTGTGAGCTTATTCTTGTTGACACACAGAGCTGCGTGTATTTTTAAGCCCGCCATTCGCATTGCTGCCTGCCCCACTTCGCACAGCTGCGAATGGATGTTTTGCATAAACATCCATTTGCAGCCTAGGGGTCGAGGATCACATCATTAGATGTATGCCGACCATCGATTGATGTGGAACATACACGCAAAAGTAAGACACTCTCTGGTGCCTTAGTTTTGCGTTTCCCTGGACGAGCATAGGTCAGGCACTTGACATCCGGTGACGTCAGCTGCCCGCCCCCAGCAGCCGTGTCACTGCCTCATTTCCCTGGGAATGCTCAGCGTTTTCATGGCAACACCCATGAAACGCTGGGTGTTCCCATGGGTGCGGCTATCCGCCGCTGCCTCACGCCCGCACTGTTGGGTACGAATGGGATGGTGAACTTGAACTGTGTATGCGCAGACATCGGGAGGGCATAGTCAACCAAAATAAGGTCCCAGAGCTTTAACAAGCCTTTAAAGGGTGCAATATCAGGTGTAGTTTAAACCCGCAGGACAGCATTTCTCACCCATTGCAAATTTAGAGGATTAATCACCTAGATCTATACGGGTGCCGGACGACTCCCCGACAGTCAGTATTCCGACGTCGGAATCCCGACTGCTCCCTCGTGGGGGTCCACAACCCCAATAGAGGGAGAATAAAATAGGTGGCGAGCGCAGCTCGCCACCGTGCCCGCAGCGTGGTGAGTGCAGCGAGCCCGCAAGGGGCTTCATTGCACTCCCCACGCTGTGCAGTCGGGATTCCGATGTCTGACTGACTGTCGGAATCTTATACACACCCGATCTATACAGTTCTGACATCCTTGTTGCACACTGTCATTAGTTTTAAATTTTCCATATTCTAGGCAAATGGAAGAGTGCTTGCAGTACATATTTTGGCTACAAAATAATTATTGGGCACATTCTTAAGGTCCATACACAGTGGATGATTTTGCCCAGCGTGTATGGACAGAGATAATGGGGAAAATCGCTGGTCTAAAAATCACTGAGTGCATGCACACTACGATTTTCACCCACCTAAGCGTTTTTTTTTTTTCTTTTGTGGGGTGGAGACATTCCATAGCAGGACGCTATGAAAAGCTGTCCACCCAGTTGCTCATCTGCTGGTTGCTATCTGCGGTAGCGTGCATCAATGCTCACTGCTGGCCCATACACACTGGGTGGCTTTTGAGTTGAACGCAACTCCAAAGACAAAACTGAGCTGCTTTCAGCTCAATATCGCCCAGTGTGTATGGGCCTTATGGTGCGTACACACTGCTGCAATTAGTCATGAAATCGCTGGCAAAATGGTCGCTCAGTGACCATATTGCCAGTGATTTAATGTGCAGCAAGCGATAAATGGCTGGGAGCGCGCTCCCGCGGCCAGCCCTTCATGGTCGCTGGTCGCAGGAGCTTGCTCCTCCGATTCTCCCTAAAAGTTGCTGGTGCACAAAGCACTGTGCACCAGCGACAAGCGACACCTACTATGTCCAGCGCTGGCCGGGATCCGCCCACCCTCCCAGTCACAGCGTGACACGCCGGCCGGGACCCGCCCACCTTCCCTGTCACAGTGTGAAACACGGCCCCCCCCTGCTTCCTCCTCCGTCCCTGCCCGCGCATACAGCACAGAAGCTGCTGCGCAAATCTCCCCCCCACTGTGCCAGCACCCACACCTCCACACCCACAGCCGCACTAGTCAGTGCATAGGCTGTGTTTAGAGGGCATTGGTGTTGGGCAGCATGATTATGTTCATGCTGCCCATCGATGGTGATTTGCACCATCGGTGGGCAGCATGAGCATTACCATGCTGCCCCACACCAATAGTATGTGGGCTCAATATAAATGAAGGGGGCATTGGTGTCGGGGTGGCAGGGGCCGCACGGCCGTCTTGTGCCCCCACACCCCTGGCAGGAGCGGGGCACTAGCGGCTGCTGCTGCTAGATTATCCTGCCCATACAAAGATGACCCCTGCTACATCTGTATATACACCATATACACTTTTATTCCCTTCCAGAAGGACTTCCCACAACCCATGTCAATCATAAATGAATTTAAATAGAGGGTAAAAAAAATCTAGTCAAAATTGCTAGCAATTTTCAGGGAAAATTGCTGGTCCCTCTGAAAAACTGGAAACTGAGCAATATATTGCTGAGAAATATATTGCGGAGATATATTGCAAGTACACTGAGCAATATATTACTCAGCAATATATTGCTAGCAATATATCTCCCCCGTGTGTACACACCATTAAGTCTACAAATACATATCACACCATGCCTACCATGTGTCTTATTTGGCTACTCTCTGTATTTATTATTATGGTTTATTTACATTGTGCCACCAGGGCTCTACAGCGCCTAACAATACATAAAAGAGCAAGAAGAAAATAATTACAGTACAAGGCAATTTAGGACAAGTATATGGTAAATAAAGACAGTTGCATCAGGGGACATGACACTGAAGAAATTATTACAGTGGCAGATGTATAGTTCATTGGGGCCTACACAAGGGGCAATTACAGCCCCATTTCTAAGCAATCTAACTAGATCACTTAGAAATGACACACTGATCGCTCTGTGTGTATGGACGATGGTGATGCGTGGTCCTGCACATCCCTTTCACCAGACTAGATATGTCTTCCCAGAGAACATGGGCATGACAGATCACTCAGCACACACCCCCCTGCTGCAGCACTGAACGATGCTAGATTGCTCAGCACAGAGACTCAACTCATCCCGTGTGTAGGCCCCATAAGAAAAGAGCATGAGGAGAGAGGGCCCTGTTCATGAGAGCTAACATTTTAAATTGAAGGGGCAGACAGAAAGGAATGACACACAAAGGGTAGAAGTGAGCATAATATACAGTTTGAAATTACTATAAAGCTGCTTAATAAAAGAGAATGTATTCTCGTGTATGAAAGTGCATATTGCTACATTGTGGTAGTACTGGTCACCAGCTTGTTGGATTTTCAGCCTGTCCTTCAATCGATAGAAACCATTGATGGTCAGTTGCCCGATGTTCACACGTTATCCAGTGCTGTGTCTTTAGACACAACAGTTCATCACAAAAGCATACAATCGGTGTCTTTCTTCTATAGATGTCTACTGCTGCTCTTACATATTCTCGCACAGCAGCTGCAACCAAAGATGCAGCTGCTGTATATTGAGAGTTATTTGATTTTTGCTGAATGACTTTTTTTACTTTTCTAGTTTCAGGTATCAAATTAACTAGGTGATTCAACGCGCCCTACGGGCGCTCTTCACACCGTCGTGAGGGGCTGCGCCCCCTTAATTTGTGAACGTTTGTATTGTGAGAAATATGGTTATAATTGTATGAAAAATGCCTGTATTGCAACTTGAGTTATAGGTGAAATGTGTTAAATAGAAAGCATATGATTTGGAAGGGGGTGTGTATTGCTTTGTTGAATTAAAAAGCGCTTAGAGTAAGATGTACATTGATAGTGTGGAGGGTACAGTGACATTTGTGGGTGGGTGTGTGGGGGGGGGGGAGGTGTGTGTGTGTGCAATAGTATAGTAGGGTGTTTTTGAGTCAGCGCCTCCCCGCTGGTGGAGGTCACGACACAGGAAAACAGGAGGCTGGGTGGTGATAGGGGTGTGTGGGCATAAGGGGGACTAAAGAGGAGGTGGGGGACACTGTGCAGCTTCATGGTCGCTGGGTGAGGGTCCAGCGTGGCAGTACAGGACGGTGCCCCTGAGTCAGTGTCTCCTGCTACTGGGTGGGAGTTAGGGTGCATGAGAGCAGGAAACAGGGGGTGAGTGTGGGTCGGGGTGACAATAGGATAGATCACTCCGAGACACACCTCCCGGCGCTAGGCAGTTTTAGTATGTTCAGATAGATTGGTTTGATAAATAATATGGTTTTACAGCTGCAGCATGCACTTCTGTGAGCCAGTCTAGACTCACACAAGAGAGAAATTGGGGAAGGGGGGGGGGGGGGGGGGGGGGTTGAAGTGGATTGCGCTGCTGGTTGGAAAAAATATATATTTGAAACAACACACTGATTGGCTGAGTAAAAATGAATGCTGGGCACACTGTTACTTTCGTAATTCTATATGGAAAGAATATAAATCAGTAAAACATATACATACATTTATTACATAAAAACAATACTATAATGTTCATGAGATAATTTTAGTATTGTTTTTATGTAATAAATGTATGTATATGTTTTACTGATTTATATTCTTTCCATATAAAATTTACAAAAGTAACAGTGTGTCCAGCATTCATTTTTACTCAGCCAATCGGTGTGTTGTTTCAAATATATATTTTTTTCCAATCAGCAGCGCAATCCACTTTAAACCCTTGCATGAGAGCAGGAGGCTGGGTGGTAAAGCATGATAGGGGAATGTGGGCAACACAGGGTGAGCGGGTCCCCACTGGCGGAAGTAACAGGGCAGGAGGCAGGGCAGTGATAGTGGTGTGTGGGCATGAGGGGTAGTAAAGGTTTTTGGCTGTTGCAGAGTAGGGATGGGCATTCGTGCAGACGCCATCGATGGTTGGCATTGATGGCGATTTTGCACCATGCCATAGATAGTAGTAACATATTACTTGGATAACCATCGATTTTTGTAGCTATCGATGGTCATCCATTATATCTGACTGAACAGGCCGTGGGTCAATCAGAACTCGGTGACGGGACTTCCGGGTGTGGGGGGCGGAGCTATGCTCCGTGTTCCGGCACCTTAAAAAAATTTGGAACTTGATCGGTTCTCCTTTGCCATTGATGTAGGGAAACCATTTGGTCCTCCCACATAGATGGCAAAAGTATTAAACATCGGCCATAATCCATCGATTTGAAATCATTGCTGGTCGATGGGCATCCCTAGAACTGGAGGATGGTGGGGGACAGGATGCAGCTCCCAGCAGTGGGTGAACGTCTCCTCGCACTGGGAGGGAGTAAGGGGGTGGATGAGAGCAGGAGGCTGTATAATAGTGGTATGTGGGCAAGACATTGATAAAAGTTGTGGCGCTGGTGCAGAGGACTGTGGGGGAACCAGCAGCGCAGCAGCCAGGGCCGGATTTCCCACCTAGGGGCGGCACCTGCTTGTGGCGGTACAGGATCCCCCATTCTCACGGGGGTATGTGAAATGCAGGAGCGGGGTCACGGGAGTCTGCTGGGGGGGGAGGGGGATGCCGGAAAGGGGCCAGGGGGGTTTGCAAATTGCGGGGGGGGGGGTTTGCGGGGATCTGCGATTAGCGGGAGGGGCCGTGAATCGCTGGAAGGGGGGGTCCGCAAATTGCGGGAGGGGGGTTGTGGGGGTCAGTGAATTGCGGGAGGGGCGCGGGGATCCGTGAATGAAGGGAGGTCATGCAGGGGGTCATGAATCGTGGGGCGGTGTGAATCGCGGGAGGTGTGTGAATTGCGGGAGGGGTGTGTCACGGGAGGTGCCGTGGGGGTCCGTGAATCGCGGGAGGGGGTCCACAAATCGCAGGAGGGGGGTGCGGGGGGTGCTGTGAATCACGGGAGGGGGCGGGGTCCGCAAATTTCTGGGGGGGGGGGGGCGCAAATCGCAGGAGGGGGGGCCGTGAATCGCGGGAAGGGGTTCGCGGGAGGTGCCGTGAATAGCGGGGGTCCGCGAATCCCGGTAGGGGGCTTGGGTCCGCAAATCACGGGAGGGGGCCCGCCGTGAATCATGGGGGGGGTGTCACGGGGGGGGGGGGGTCACGCGAATCATGGGAGGGGGGGGTGTCGCGGGGGGGTCACACGAATCGTGGGAGGGGGTGTGTCGCAGGGGGGGGTTCTGGCAGAGGGTGGGGGGTGCGGGAGTAATGGTGGATGGTGGCTGTGGAGTAATGGTGGGCGTGTACTGAGCCCTGGCTGGGCGGGGGGAGGTGATGTCAAGGGTGTGCGGTGTGTAGAACGTTATACACATAGAACACTTTCCCTGGGGGGGCGGGTTTGTGTATCCTGCTGGGCGAGAACGTTATATACACAAGGGATGAGTGACAGATCTGGCTAAATATATAAGAGATTATCCTGGTGCATCCTCGATGCCCTGCACCAGCAAAATACCTAACATGGGGCCTTATTTTGGTTCATTCTTTCTGACAAAATCCTTCTTAGATGGACAAAACCATGTGCACTGCAGGGGGGGCAGATGTAACATGTGCAGAGAGAATTAGATTTGGGTGAGTAATTTTGTTTCTGTGCAGGGAAAATACTGGCTGCTTTATTTTTACACTGCAATATAGATCTCACTTTGAAGTAAAACCCCACCCAAATCTAATTCTCTCTGCACATGTTACATCTGCCCCACCTGCAGTGCACATGGTTTTGCCCATCTAAGAAGGATTTTGTCAGAAAGAATGAACCAAAATAAGGCCCATGCTGACAGGGTCTGTTGGCTGCAACTGTAGCACTGAAGTATGAGGATGCATCTGGAGCACTCTCCTGTCTGTGGTCACAGTGGTGGGATGAGGAGACCTGTGTCCTAAAGCTATGTTCTATTTGTGTTGTGAGGGACCTATACATATCACATAGCTCCCACTTGTTTCTTTCACCTGGTTATGGTATAGCGGATTAACACTGTCTAGATCATGTTATGGTCAGACCAGTCTATTTAGGTTATAGTTAACCGTATCTAAATCGACGGGAGTGGGATCGACATGAGTATTTCATGTGGCTATGTTGACATGGACACTGTATAAGTGCATGGTGTCCCCTCGCATGGCTCACTAGGGTTACCACCTCCTCCCTTTAATTCCGGACACATTAATTACACAGGTTCTGTGGCTGGCTGATTTCAAGCCACAGAACCTGTGTAATTAATGTGTCCGGAATTAAAGGAATGAGGTGGTAACCCTACTCACTGTGCTCGCCATGCTTCGGGCACACTTGTATAATAATAATAATAATAATAATCAAATTCAATGTCCATTTTACAGTAAAGTGTGAACCTGTGCCAAAAAAAGTAGAAAACCTCATGGAGACCATGTGACCCTCGAACACTACCTCTACTCACAATCTAGATGCGGTTGACTATCTTTAGGCATCTAACTAGACGCGTTTGATGAAACATGGTCAAATATAACATGGTTGATCTAGACATCATAGATTCATCGAAACGGTCACCTTTAATGGCAGCATTAGTCCTTTGTCACAAAGCTAATTCCTGTGATTGTCACTCTGTTAAACTGGGCCTATGACAGGGATGGGCAATTATTTCAGTAATTTTTTTGAGGGCCACACAAAATAGCATTGCAGGGACATGCCCCTTTTGCCAATGACCACGCCCAGGGGCAGATCTAGAACAAAAGGACAACTGGGGACCATGACAGGAAAAGGTTGGGGGGGGGGGGTATTGCCAGTGATGGGAGTGTGCCCCGGCGATAAATTGCCGGGTGCGCGCTCCCGCTTTCAGCTGATTACCTCTGCAGCACCGCCGGCAGAGATTTCTTTTCATCAGCGACCATCTCTGGTCGCTGATGAAAAGGAGACACTAAGCAATATATCTCCCCCGTGTGTACACAGCTTAATGGATTAGAGAAGCAGGGAGTGGCAGGTGAGATCATGAGAGACTGATGAATAGTAGAGGCATAGGGTCATACATATATACATACATGTACTGACTCTCATTCATCCAAACATACCCTGACTCACACATCCATCCATCCATACATACACTGATGCTCTCTTACATACATACATATATACATTTCACCCCACCCCCACACCAAGGCACAATAAATAAGACCACTACCACCTTAGTCAGCCACTACTGGGGGCACAATTGTTTACAAATGGCATCTTACCTCTGGCTGGGGCGTGGACTGCTGTTGCTGGATTATAGTTCCGCCGGCTCATTCAACCTCTGGCATTGGCTCCGGCTGCCGGCTCATTCAACCTCTGGCATTGGCTCCGGCTGCCGGCTCATTCAACCTCTGGCATTGGCTCCGGCTGCCGGCTCATTCAACCTCTGGCATTGGCTCCGGCTGCCGGCTCATGGAGTCCCCTGTGTGGGCGGCTGCCGGCTCATGGAGTCCCCTGTGTGGGCGGCTGCCGGCTCATGGAGTCCCCTGTGTGGGCGGCTGCCGGCTCATGGAGTCCCCTGTGTGGGCGGCTGCCGGCTCATGGAGTCCCCTGTGTGGGCGGCTGCCGGCTCATGGAGTCCCCTGTGTGGGCGGCTGCCGGCTCATGGAGTCCCCTGTGTGGGCGGCTGCCGGCTCATGGAGTCCCCTGTGTGGGCGGCTGCCGGCTCATGGAGTCCCCGACATGTGCAGGCACAGTTGAGCTGCTGTCGTGGAATGCTTTCCCTTGGTGATAGCGGCTTAGTGCTGCTGCTGATGAGGAGCAGGATCTCAGTGCAGGGGTGGCTTGCTGAACCACACATTCAAGTGTGCCACTAACAGTAGATCCTGCTACTTCCGCCGACTGGGGAGACTGGACTCTCTGCGTCTCTCTCCTTTGGACACTGCTCCGCACTTCCAGGTTTGCCGAGATCCCACTGTAATCTGGGTTTCGATCTGCACTTAGGTCGACAGTCATTAGGTCAACACCATTGGGTTGACAGGTGGGAAGGTTAACAGGGGTTTAGGTCGGAAGGTCGACATGGTTTTTTTTTACTGTTTTTTTGACCCGAATGTCGACACAGTCGACATGGACACAGTTGGAAGTCCACCACAGCCCCTCTCTTTGCTTGCTATGCTTCGGGCACATTGCCTCCCTGCGCTCGGCACACTCGTTTATTCTCCCACCACGCCCTAGTGGATGGTAGGGCATAAAATACAGCATGTCGACTCAAAAAACAGTAAAAAAAAAACATGTCGACCTAACGCTGTGTCGACACTGTCTCCTGTCGACCAAACGGTGTCGTCTTAATGACTGTCGACCTAAGTGCAGTCTACAATACGACCGTATCCCCTGTGATCTTGTGAGCGTAGTGTACGCAAGGACAAGCAGCTCTGCCAATCGGGTTGCTTGTCATTGCGCAATGGTGGGGGGCAGCGGGCCATGCGGGATCGTTTTGTGGGCCGTAAATTGCCCACCCCTGGCCTATGACTTTTTCTGACTGATATGCAACCTGCAACACTGCTCCCCATCTGAAACTGTGAGCTTTCAGCATCAATTTGCAATTACCTGTTAAGTCCAATTTCCGATAACGATCTTCTACTCTTTGGATAAAAATATTCCTTATACTTTACCACGGACAGAAGCTTTTCTAATATACTTTGTACTACTGAGCTTTCATATGTCTTTTATTTACAGAAAACTATGAAACTAGTAATTATTGTATGCTATGTAGTATTGCACGCAGTACAATGAAACAATGGTAAAGGGAAAGATGACCACTTCTGTACCAACCAATATCGAGAATAAGTGTAAGGATCATTGGATAGACAGCAACTAGGTCGACATGCTGTAAGGTTGACACAAGCATTAGGTCGACATGGGGAAGGTTGACCGTCAAAAGGTCAACGTGTGTTTTTTTTTATTTTTTTTTGTCACGAACTTCGACACAGTCAACATGGACATTAGCACCACGTCCCCTTGCATGACTCGCTGCTTCTGGCACTGTTTTTATTCTCCTATAAATTTTCTCTGGATTAGACCCTAAAACTCATAATCCAATGAAGTGGTGAAGTGTGCAGCGCCTGAAATCCTCTGTGTTAAGTATATAAGACAGATGTAATCCTTTGTCTAAGTGTTAGAAGCACCCATTGCTGTATGCTGCCTTATGTTGAGCTAAAGTGACATAATGATGATTTCTTCTTCAGGGACATCGAGTTGTAGGTGGATCCAGAGGACCGGGCATTAATCTCCAAAGTTTTTGGGCTTCCCAGCATGCCTGGATCCTTTAATCCTATAACCCCGCCTCCTAGCACATGCATGGCCTTCACTTTTTTGTTGGTGCCTGCAGGAAGCGGGTGCACCAGTTTTCTCTCCTGAGATTGCCTCAGGCAAATCCCAAGCTTTTCTTTTTATAAACTTATTTTTACACTGAACACGCAGCTTCAGTAGCCATAGCAACTCTCATCTGACGCTGCTGCTTTGACACCTCCGCCGGCATTCATTACCTCCTGCAAGCTCCGGCTAATTAGGTAGAGCGGACAGAGGAGCCGCACAAGCAACTAGCAACGCCTGAGTGACCACTCCTCTGGGACAGCGTGGCTGGAGATCTGGGAGGGTATGAGATGCTCTCTCCGGAGAGTGGAGAAATCGCTGTCTGTTACCACCCCCATACCATCCAGGTTACTAAGCGCAGGCGGAAATCACTCCCCATTAGTCAGGGGATTGATCTCCATTTTAGCAGGCTCGCATACCCATGGGGGAAGCCCAGCAAGGGGGAGGTGTCATCTAGCTTTAGGCGTGAGTTCACTCCGGTGCTCCTGTTGGGATGCTGTATCACATGAGTCTTCATTCCAGGTCAGGTACATGGCCTGGACAGAATGCCACGGAGCACTATACCTTGGTACACTGTGACAGTTCCCAGGTTGCATTGCGGCAGATCCTATGTTACATTGTGGGTACTGCCCAGGATGCAATGCAGCCACTCCAGCATAAAAAAGCAATATAAATGTATAATATTAAAACAATTAAATAAAAATAAATAAATAAAATTAATTTCAATGCTCCCAATGGCATACATTCCTCCCCCCCCCCCCCCCCCCCCCACCCCCCCCAAAAAAAAAAAAAAAATCTGTCAGGTTCACTTAAAGCCTTGCTACAAAGCTACTTTTAAAGTACTGTGTTGATAAACAACATCTTGTGATCCAGTTATTCTATCTTCATGGTGCACGTAAATAGCTATTTGAAAAACCTGCAAGATCAGATATTTTGTGGTCAGAGCAGACTCTGTAATATTTCATCTAACCATAGTTAATCATACATGTGTGAGTAGTTTTTTACAAACTATTTTTCAAATAGATGTTATTACTCAGGAAGCCTAGAGTACATTTAAAGAGTAAAGCTTTATAGGCTATCTTTTGACCCTTGTTCTGGACATGCAGCATACAGTACATTTTCACTTCCCTTTAGCAATGCGAGGGCTTTATTTGCTGCAGGATTTTCCACTGGTCCATCTGTTTTAGCTGGCACCTCAGTAATGTCTGACGCCCTTCTAGATCCCATTGGGGAAGTGGCATGGGCTGCGCACACTCGCTCCTAATGCCGGTTATCCAAAAAGGAGAATCTGTTTGTGCTGTCCATATACCCTATGACTAACAATGTGGTTGGAGCGCATCCTTCAGTACATGCACCTCCCTCACTACGAGCAGCCATTAAGCTTTGAATAGTAATTTACTTTGTGCAAAAATGTACTGGTAGGTTAGTTCGCTCCAACAAAAATGAATTCTAGTGTACATGGGCAGACAAGGTATTGACGTGTGTTTCTGTCTAATCCAATATCTCTGCATGGTTTGGTAAAACTCCCCCATGGTCTATTTATTGAGTTGGTGTTAATATTGCAGACTAACATCAGATTGTTTCATATGCTGCATAAGATGACAAAAGAGCAAAGGGTTTGCACCCATGTTACCCATATGGATATGGGATGAGGATACGTCTTGGACAGAGTACCAGGCTAGGGTTCTCAATCCAACACCTGGAAAATGTTCAACTACCCTTTCCAGTATCAATTATTATTATTATTATTATTATTATTTTTTTAATGATTTGGATCATTTTTGAATATACACATTTATAAATTGATTTTTGTTAATACAACTTTTATAGTGGGTACAGACGTGCACTTTTACTAGAAATTCAATCCCAATTCGAACAGGATCAAATCGAATGATACGCAGAATGCATTCGATTTGACTATAAAGTACAGATCTATACTATATAGTCTTGCCTGTCAAGACTATTTTTTTCTACGATTCGCATGCCAGCCAAGACCTTGGGATTTCATCCCTCTCCCTTCAGATAGACGGGCTGTTTTTTTTCTAGCACCTCCCCATTCCTGTATAAATCCACTCTCCTCCCCCTTCCTCCTTGTCTTTTTTTCCTGTCTCCTAGTTTTCAGTTAGGACTAGGCAGATTAGGTTTGTTTTCTAGCAGGGCTTACCTCTTATTACAGGCGTTCACTCTGGGGCAAGTGCAAGATGGTAGCGTGACCCAGAGAGGGTTCCTGCCCATAATATTTACCTGAAAGTGTACCTTGGTTGGATTCTGTTCAGGTTGCAGATAAAGGCGTTCCATAATGGTTAAAAGGTCTACATGTAAGAGGTCCGGAATAGCAGAGCCTGACATCTGCTTGGCAGCGGCGTAAGTTTGGCTGCAAGGCAAACGCAGAGACTACAAGCCCCACAATCCATTGCGCTAATAGCGCAGATTTCTATTTGATTTTACACTACACAGGAGCACGCATTGGGATCCAATCTGCATTAAATATAGAAAAACAATTGTTCTATAAGCAAAATCGAATAGAAAAATAGGGCATATCTCATATAACTATGAGTGCCAACATCTGAGAGATGTGCAAAGTATCCGCTAAAAATGCCAGCAACGCTCATATTTGTATTATAAATTCAAATAAATGTGTTAAAATAAATGTTAAATACATTTTGGTTTAAGTTATAGATGTAGGAAATATAACGGGTTATTCTGATAATTAAAATGTTTGGCAATTTTCTCACAAATAGGCACTTGGCATTTAAAGGGTTAACCTATACTATGCTCATAGTGACTGTAGTATATCAAAGAGCAGTATGATTACCATATTGCTCAGCAGATGGTGAGTAAACACTTTAAACTGGATTCTACATTCTGAAGAGATTACCAGGTAATCTGCTATAATGGACATAGCAAACTGTGACGTACAGTTTAAGGGTTATATACATGGCAATTGATTTCGGAAAATACTGTGAAGCTTGCTAAATGTTTTTAAACTTGATGCAATAATGAAGTATGTAAGCAGACCTGTGTGTGTGTTTTTTTTTCCATTAATATAAGATTTCAAATCACTTTCTATCAATCTCAATTTGTTCTATCTAAATACAATGGCAAATTCAAGTTTCCGCCTTCACTTTTAACAGGCATTGCTTTAAATGTGTATTTACGCTTAATTCTAAAGTAAAACAAACTAGGAAGTTTATAAAGGGGGGTATTCAATCTGTGGGTCACGGCTGTCGAGCAGGCTGGACAACCTTGACCCAGTCCCGTTCTCGGTCAGCTCGACCTAGAACAAGCAGGCGGGACATTGAGAACCGTGAACTGCCGCAGGGCGAGAATGGGGCCTGGCCGGGAATAGTCGAGCTGCGGCCGTGAGCTCGGCAATTCCCGGCCGTTTTTGGCAGAACGAGCCCGACTGCTTGTGAAGTCGGGCTTGTTCTGCGAGATCACCTGCTCAATGCTGTCAAGGAAGACAGCATTGAATAGGGCCTGGCGGCCATCTCCCCCGACGGGAGATGCTCGCCGGTGATTGAATATCCCCCTTAATGTGTTCTGCAATCAATAAAAATACAAGAAAGCCATCACCAATAGATTAATACATCTAGATAAAAACAGTAGTGTAACACATTGGCGATGCTTATAGAAATCCAACCACCGCTATCCCTATTGGGACAATACTATTCCAAAAGAGTCTTGTCTACAGAATCGGCCTTCTCTGCAAAAAGAGACAAGGACCATAGTGAAAATAGAAACAAATCAGGCGCAAAAATAAAACAATTAAAAATATTATCCATCTAATAAAAGTAAATATGCAGCTCCTAGTTGTAATCTGGATTGTTACAAATATTTTTAAGAGCATAAGGGACCAAAAAAAGGGTACAATTTTAAGGACCATAGTGCAACACCGTAAATGAATGGTACTTTTTCTTCCATTTTGTCAGTTACACTCACTCACATGTGAATCCCTCTGGTCGGAATCCTGACAAGGGGGGGCAGTGTACCGCCCCCCCCCCCCCCTTGGGGGCTCTCTGCGCTCGCCACGCAGTGGGCCAGGAGCCTCGCTACGCTCGGCACACTATTTTATTCTCCCTCTATGGGTGTCCACGACAAAGGGACAAAGTGCCGGCATTGCGGAGGTCAGGATTCCCGCGTCTGTATTTGTCTGTCTGGATTCCAACCACCGGCCTTATGACCGCCCCACACTGCAACAGAATCACCTGTGGGGAAAGCAGTATTGGCGCACATAACGCACAGTTTCAAAAAAAAAATTATTCAGAAAACAGACACGTACAACTCATAATTTTGGATTGTTATTGTGCTTCTGTTTGTTTTAATTTAATATTCTTTATATGGTTTTCATTAAAAATGGAAAAATCTAATTTCTTCTTGTATTCATATTACAAATACGTTAAGTATTTACTCTGATAAATTTTGAGGCTTGCTGAATCAAATAAAATGAAATTCCTTTTTTTATTACATTAGGGATTTGACACAATGGACCAATCAGATGTTATATTAAGACTACAACGTAAATTAAAGGAGGCAGAAGAGCTGCGGGATCAGGCTGCGCAATATGGACTTCAGCTGTTGGAAAGTCAAAGTGACCTCCAAAATCAGTTGGAGGAGCAGCGCAATGAGATGACTGGTACTATTGAGGTAAAAGTTGTAATAAAAATCTGTAGCTATTCTTTTGAATGAATATTGAAGGGAAAGTTGTGTTTTTTTGTTTTTAAATAATTTTTTATAACATTGTTAAATTATTCACTGACGTCAATGATAAAGGCGAGTCAGGTGCTTAGTTAAAGACCAATCTGTAACCCCCCCCCCCCCAAAAAAAAATAAGTAATACCACTATGTCACTAGTACGGCCTCATCTACAATATTGTTTTTAGTTCTGTAAGTTGGATCTCCAGAAGGGATATATTCAAGACTGTACTAAGAAGGGCAATTAGAAAGGTGCATGGCCTGCGTGAACAAACTTACCCAGGAAGTCTAAAAGACAGTAATATGTATACTTTGGAGCAGAGAAAGGGAAAGGTGGGACACTAGAAATATTCATATCATAAGTTTAACATTAAAAGAAAAACCTTTTTTAAATGTACGGGAAGTATTAGAAAATAAATAAGGACATGCACTGAAAATGGAGGGAACTGGGTTCAGAGGAAAAATTTCCTCACAGAAAGGGTAGCCAACTAGTGGAAGGGTCTCCCATCAGAGGTGAGAGAGACTAATACGGTAGAGCAATTTAAACATTTATGGGATAGTAATAAGGTTAGGAAAGAGGCAGACTAAATGGGCCAGGTGGTTCTTATTTGTTGTCAAATTCTGTTATGTTCATATACTATTTTTAGATCGTTAAATGTATAAAGTTTCATTAAAAAAATAATTGTTGTTGTTGCAAACATCTGTTTGCAACTACAAATAATATTTTATATATTTGAAGTGTCACATCAAGTTTTTCTATTCAGTTTTGTTGCATTAGATTGCATCTAAGATGTGCATTTGAGGAAGGCACTATGAAGCTCACTCGCGCAGCATGGTGTATGAGGCTAAAGTACATCTATACTTAAACTTTTATCGCCTCTCTTCCGGTGTTCAACTGTACATCTCTTGATGGTAATTGGCTTGTACATCTAGGGTCTGATTCTTAAGATAACAGGTTATCTTGAACATTTTAAGCTGTATATCAAAAGTTTAATTGAATAAAATATATTGATTAAAAAAAGAAAGATAACAGGTTTTATTATTATTAATTTTGAGAGGAGTTTTCTTCATATTAAGTCCTAAGGAGTAACTAAGCATAAAGCAAGCCCTTGGGATGAGAACAGAATTGTTACTTTCCGTGAGTTCTGTACTGGTTTTGTTGCTTTAACAAACCTATTTTTTTTTATTTAATGTTACAGAACCTGGAACAAGAAAAGTACTCGCTCCAACGAGAGGTTGAACTTAAAAATCGCATGCTAGAAAGTCTGACCTCTGAATGGGAAAATGTAAAACAGCAACAGAAGGTTAAACTTGAACAGATACAAGAACAACTTGAGAGGAACCATAATCGTGAAGTTGGTGAACTGAAAGATAAGGTAAGGAATACAGATTGTCAGGGGTGTAACTAGAAGTAGGAAAAACACATATAAACAAATGATTATTTTCATTGAAAACATGTATGTGCGAATGAATTTTCAGACTTATTTTAAATGATCAGGTATTGACTTGCGAGGCCTCCTCATTCAAAGTCAGTCCTAACCATCAAGGGTTATTGCCAGTACTAGCGCTATTCTTGATGACCAGACCAAAACAGTTCAGTAATTTGGCATTGATTACAGTCTTGTCTGTGTTTGTCCATGCTACTTCTGACCAGCCAAAAGAGTTGGAGAAGATGCACCGTTACATTTTGAGATCCGACCAGGGGACCGGTCCGAGGAACACTAACTAGTGAAGGGATAAAAGAAGATCCCCACGTTGGAAAGTTCTGTGTGTCTTTTTAGAGGAGGAAAAAAAGGGCAGTTGGGTGCAGAGACCCGTGACGAGGATGAGCCATCTACACAGATGGGGGAAATGTAATAGGATGAGAGAATCAGAAAGTGAGAGATTTGGTAAGAAATCTCCAGTTTTTTTAAAGCGGCAATCCTTTACACTGCAAAACAAGTTTGATTTTGCAGTGTAAATGATTGCCACTTTAAAAAACTGGAGATTTCTTACCAAATCTCTCACTTTCTGATTCTCTTATCCTATTACATTTCCCCCATTGTAGCCTCCTTTGAGAAAAGGATTTTCAGCTGATCATTAAGTTAGTAATGAGGGACCTGCAGCGTGCCAATGATCCTGCCAGCAAACTTATTCTTCCTTTATTGGCAGACCTCTACCTGTGACTAAGAAGTATGATTGACTATGTAGAAAATATCAAGTTGGTTGGTAATGTAAAGTGGACACGTCAATATTTAGTGAATTGGATAAAAGGAGAAATATTCACTATCCAAATGAGTTCTTTAACCTAGTAATAAAGTAGATTAATCGAACCATATTCCTTTTTTTTTTTTAAAGGTGAACTATGTACATTCTTCTGTTTTTATACTTTTTGTTCAGATGGAGAAGCTAAAAGCTGAATTAGATGAAGCAAGACTGAGTGAGAAACAACTTAAACACCAGTTAGACCATCAGTCTGAGGTGTTGGCTAATAAATCTGAGGAGCTGCGGATGATGTCTGAGCGGGCACATGAAACCATGTCTTCTGAAATGTCTACCCTACAGGTTGAGATATATGAACTCGAAAGTGAAAAAGTGAGTAATTAATGTTTTGGGAGGGGACATATGTCGTGTTTATATTTATATACCTGAACCATTTACATTTAAGAGATGTATTTATTTTTTATTTTTTTTAATCCACGTTACAATAAACAAGTTTGTTCTTTTTAGTATGGTTAAAACTAAAGTTTTAATTAGCTAAGTAGCCACTTCACTTGCCATGTAACCACTATTACTATAGATCAGTGTTTCCCAACATTGCTCCTCAAGGTACACTTGAGGAGTTTAGGTGGTACTTTTATGTTAGCTGGGCGCCCCTTACGTAGTTTGCGTAGTGGTGTATTGAGAATACCAATACACCACTATGCTGGCTACGTAAACTACGTAACTGGAGCTCAGCTAATACATAAAGGGTCATATCCCCACTATCCACGTCATACCCCCAGTGTCCGCGTGGAGTTAATTTTCGAAAGTGTGGCGAGCCACCGAAGCGTGGCGAGCACACGTGGATACGCGGCCCCTCACGGGGCTCGCTGCGCTTGCCATGCTTCGGGCTCGCTGTGCTCGCCACACTTTCTAAAATGACTCCACGCCTACGTGGATAGTGGGGATATGATTGTGTAAGTGTGTGTGTGTGTAGTGTGCATGATACTTACCATCCATGATGTCCCCGGCTCGCCGCTGTCCCGCCCGCCATGACGGTCTTCCCCTGCGCCAGGCTTGTACGCTATTAGTGTAGTGCCGCTGGGGGAGCTGGGAAACCATGTGATGCTCCCCCAGCGGTGATTACGCTAAATCGCCGCCATTGCTGCACTGCCGCCTAGATGTTTCACCCCCGCCCGGCTGGCGCTGAATCCCCGCTGCCCGTCCTTCAACACGAACAATGTAAGTAAACCCCCCCCCCCCCTGTCTGCCCGGCTGCCCCCGCTCGCTGCACAATCCGCGCCCGATATTAGCTGGCCACCCGGAAAATGGCTACGCTGACAATGTAGCTAAAGCTACGTTGTCAGTATAGCGTAGACGGGCGCCCGGCTAACATAAGTACCGTTTAAGTATAGTCATCTGTGCAGTGGACTTTCTATTATATTGATCTGTATCTGTGCTCAAGCATAGAAATCTATAAACCCTGTACTGTTAACGTGCATTGAAGAAAATGTGTTTTGAAAGCTATTTTGCCCACACATAAGTTGATAATATTGCTCTTGGCCAGTAAGCACATTTACTATGAGTACATCACTTATTAAATATGCATGTGTTTTTGTTTTATTCTACGTGTTACCATAGGCAAATTTAGAAGAAGAAATCAATAAATTACAGTATCGTGAACAACAATTGATTTTGACCAATACCAACCAAAGTCGACATGTTGAACGTCTGCTGATGGAAAAGGAGGATCGAGAAAAAGAAGCTTCTGGTTACTGCAATACCTTAGAGGTAGTGCATGTGTGTGTGTGTGTGTGTGTGTGTGTCTTTATGCAATCTTTTCATGCAGTTACATTTTTTATTTTCCTATTAAAAAAATCTGCTTGTGACTTGTAGGGACATGTATGTATATTTATTTCTGCTGATTTAGCAGGTCGCACTGCTTTGCTAACTCAATATTCTTGAATAAATTGGAGGCATAACCGGAAGACACCCAGCCATGGCGTCGTCATATGTAATATGCTGTTCTTGTATGCATTAATTATTGAAAACATAGAATGTTGGCTTTCTTGTTTTAAAGGGATATTTGTATAATGTCTAGATACAGATGAAGATGATTCTTGAATCAGTATTGGGAGCATATGAAATGTGTGGAAGAGGATGATGCACAACTTAGGTACTAGGCACAATAATATACTTGTGAAATACAGAGGCACCACCAGATGGTCTAGCACCTCTTTTAATCAGAACAAATTAATCAGGCGTCGGAGGAAGAGCTCTGCTGTGGCAGTCACACTGCGAGAGGTTTAGGTGGTGATGGGGTGTTAAGGGGAAACTGTCGGGATTGTGCTGATATAACCACTCTCATTGTTGCTCCAACATACTCCACGTGCACCATTCCCTCCTAGAAAGCCATTTGATGGTGCAGCATTGAGATGCAGCGCTACTGGTGCAACTTGTTGTACCAAACTGGCACTAATGGCCATATCGGAGCAACAATGAACGCAACTAAATCTTTGTGGACTTCAAAAATTGCCTTGGTACTTTATCCTGTCTTCCATAGATACTTTATTCGATTATAAAAGAGCATGGTGCACAATCGTGTATAGGATATGTTTGCACACATGTAAGGAATGCATACATAAAAGGAAAAACATAAATTAATGTTGACAAAAGATAAGAGGGAGAAATCGCACACCTGTGCAGTGCTCCAAACTCTATGCAGGAATATCACTGCAAAGAAGTGTACGAATATCACACTCTAATATAGTGCACCTGCGCTCAGTCAAGTCTGAGAGCTCTGTATGCCATATAATTTTATAAGTGCATCTATTCGTAACAGAACATGTTTCACTTGCTCCAGATGCCCAAACAATGCCAATCAGATTGTTTGAAATTTAAGGGAGAAGGTAGTTTAAAATTCACATCTAATTTGTAATACCAAGGTCATGCCCAGGATTTGCCACCTCCTGTATACATGTGAGTGAGAGTTAGATGTATGTATGTTTTGCCACCATTGCCTACATTGAAATTACCACTTTAATGAGCTAGTAGTGAAGTATATTCTCAAAGATCTTTTCTGTTGTGGTTTTTTTTTTTTTTCCAACAAACTACAGAAAGTACGTGAAGCGAACAAAGAGCTACAGGTTCAACTTGACCAAGCACTGCAGCAGGCCCAAGACCCTAACAGTAAAGGCAATTCATTGTTTGCTGAGGTATGTCTGTGTAAACAGTATGTAGAAGAAAGATGTGCATTATACTTTCAAGGACTGAGGAGAAAATGGCTCAGTCGGTAGATAAAGGAAACAAAACTTTTTTTAAGTATATAAATGAAAGGAGAAAATCAAATGGAGGAATAATAAGACTGCGGACAGACACTGAGAATTTGGTGGAGGGAGACAAGGCAATTGCAGATCATCTAAATAATTACTTTTGCTCTGTATTCACTTTAGAAGGAGAAGGGAAGGGACCACAGTTAAGTTGCAAGGACATTCATAAAAATAAGGTAAATGGAGGTACATTTACTAGGGAGAAAGTCCTAACAGAACTTTCAAGACTGAAAGTGGATAAATCAATGGGGCCAGACGGAGTGCATCCAAGGATACTAAAAGAACTAAAAGATGTGTTGGTAGCGCCATTAACAGATTTATTCAATCAGTCACTAGATACAGGTGCAGTTCCAGAGGACTGGAGAAAAGCAAATGTAGTTCCACTGCACAAAAGCGGAAGCAAAGAAGAAGCAAGTAACTACAGACCAGTGAGCCTTACATCAGTAGTAGGGAAAATAATGGAAACACTATTAAAAGAAAGAATAGTGGAATATCTTAAATTAAACAACTTACAGGATCCAAAACAGCATGGTTTTACTGCAGGGAGATCATGCCAAACAAGTCTCATTGACTTTTTTGACTCCGTGACCAAAATACTAGATGAAGGGGGGGCTGTAGATGTGGCATATCTAGACTTTAGTAAGGCATTTGACACTGTCCCACATCGCAGGCTGCTAAATAAACTTGAAAGTGTGGGATTGGATTATAAAACAATTAAATGGATAAGAACCTGGTTGCAGGATAGAAAACAGACAGTTGTCGTAAATGGAGTGCATTCTATGGAGGGACATGTTACCAGTGGAGTACCCCAGGGATCTGTACTTGGACCAGTGCTCTTTAATATCTTTGTTAGTGACATTGCAAATGGTATTGAAGGGAAAGTATGCCTTTTTGCAGATGATACAAAGATATGCAACAGAGTAGACACACCAGGAGGGGTAAATCAAATGACTGATGATCTAAGTAAACTTGAGAATTGGTCAAGAGAATGGCAACTACAGTTTAATGCTAAAAAATGCAAAATTATGCACTTGGGACTCAAAAACCCAAAGGCTCAATATAGTATCAAGGGTACTATAATGGAAACTACTGAGGAGGAAAGAGATCTAGGAGTCACTATTTCAAGTGACTTAAAGGCAGGGAGGCAATGTAACAAAGCAATGAGGAAGGCTAGTCAGATGCTTGGTTGCATAGGGAGAGGAATCAGTAGCAGAAAAAAAGACGTAATAATGCCACTTTATAGGTCATTGGTACGACCTCATCTGGAATACTGTGTCCAGTTCTGGAGGCCATATCTTCAGAAGGATATAAATACATTGGAGAGTGTACAAAGAAGGGCAACTAAAATGGTTCATGGCCTACATCACAAAACTTACCTGGATAGACTAAAAGATCTTAACATGTATAGTTTGGAGCAGAGAAGGGAAAGGGGGGACATGATAGAAATCTTCAAATATATCAAGGGTTTTAACATAGTACAGGTGGGAAATTTTCTTCAAAGGAAAACAAGTAATAAAACACGAGGACATGCACTGAAACTGGAGGTAGGTTCAGGGGAAATGTTAGAAAGAATTACTTCACAGAAAGGGTAGTGGATAAGTGGAATAGCCTCCCATCAGAGGTGGTAGAGGCTAAGACAGTAGAACAATTTAAACATGCTTGGGATAGGCATATGAATATCCTTACAAAGAAATAAGGATTAAAAAGGGTTGAGTTTACCTGAAGGGTAAAAAAGGGGCAGACTAGATGGGCCAAATGGTTCTTATCTGCCGTCAAATTCTATGTTTCTATGTTTCATATAATAAAAATACAATAGTATGATTCGTATGCTATTATAAGGACTGTAGCTGGTAATTTGCCTTGAAATCCCGTTGTTACTCCTTATGCCAATGTTGCCAGAACTATATTTCTTCTTCATACTTCATGGCAGCCATTACATTGGGTTCATCCCTCTCTCCCAATTAGACAGGTAGTTTTTTCCCCCAGGATCTAGCTCCTCCTCGTCCTCTCCCTATATAGCTGAGCACCTCCTTATTATCCATAGTCTTTTTCCTGTCTCCTCTGTCTGTAAACAGGTAGTTAGCTACAGTAAGTGTTTGTTATTTTAGAGTTCCAGCAAGCTGGTTATGCTGCTGGACTTTGGGCAGTGCAAGGATTGCGACGCTTTGCCCTATTAAAGTCCGGGCCGGTGGCATGGATTACATGTATTCCGCGTCCCCTCGCTGCGCTCGCCACGCTTCGGGCTCGGGTTCTCGCTGCACTCTCCACACTTTATAAAATCAACTTCACACCGACGTGGATGTAGTATGAACAGGTCGGGGGGATGCATAACGCGTCCCCTCGCGGGTCTTGCCACAATTAGGGCTGGCGTGGATAGTGGGGATTTGAAAAGGAGGCATTTGTCAGAATGTAATATGGAGCACTGACAAATGCCTCCTTTATTGTGCATAAGACGCACTTGCGCCCGCATACCCCCTTTGTGCACGAGACTCACGTGCTACTGAACCCCCTAACCCCGTCTCCCTGAAGCGGACACGGGCGGGGTTGCCGTACCCTGCCATAATAATTACTGAGACACACCTGTGTCTCAGACAGATGTAGCGCCTCTTCGCCGGCGCCCGCATGATCCCCTCTCCATCGGCGTCCGCAAGAGCAGGGGATCTGGCGGTTACCGGCGCTGTGTGAGAGGCGCTCACTAGGCTTGCCATGGATGCTGGAGACCGAGCTGGGCTGCCACTGAGTCGGTACGCTAGGCAGCCATTGTCCTGTCACTACCCTAGACAGCCGTTGGGCTGCCGTGGAGTCACTATGCTGACAGCGTAGCTTATCCTACGCTGAAAACATAGCGTAGCCGGGTGCAAGTACCAGAGGAAGAATGTGGATCGGTAGAAGTTTACTCTGATAAAGAAGGGTCTGGTGATTCTAGTGCAGAATCCGGTGAAATTTTGGAGGATGAGCGATTGTTTAACCTGGAATTGGTGGAGATGGTGTTAAAAAAAACCCTCTATAAAACTCTGAATTACAAACAGCCAGTAAAAACAGCGTTTGATGCCTTGTTTGAGGATAGATCAAATAAAGGCAGATGTTTTCCCGTACACAAAGTAGTCAAGGACATATTGAAAAAACAATGGCTTAATGTGGATAAACCAGTGGGTCAATTTAAGAGAGTTGATAAGATGTTTCCCATTGATGAGGACTTTTTAAAATGGTGTAGCATCCCAAAGATTGAGCGGCAGTGTCTGAGGTTACTACGCGGACGACTATTCCTTTAGAGGATGGAGCATCCTTAAAGGACGCAAAGGAGAAGAGAATGGAAAGCACCTTGAAAAGGTTACATATTTCTACCTCGGTTTCTATGAAATCAGGCGTGGCCATAGCCTCTCTTTCCAGAGCGCTTAGAATCTGGTGCACCTCGCTGCAAGAAGATGTACAAGATAGAACTTCACGTGAGCAGATCAGTAAGAATCTAGCCTAAGTCCAGTTAGCTGTGGACTATATTTGTGAGGCTTCTTTAGATGTGCTGGACTTTTTGGCTAAGTCACTAACATCAGGTGTTGTAGCCAGAAGGGCCCTATGGTTTAAGTCATGGGCTGCTGATTCCCACTCCAAAAACAAACTGGCCACTCTCCCATATGAAGAGACATTCATTTTTGGGAGCAAGTTGGATCAGATGATCCAGAGAATGTCGGGGGGCAAGTCTGTAAGATTGCCTCAGGACAGAAGGGGAAGAGTCTTGTTGCAGCAAGAGATTATACCATCCAATTTATTCAAGACCACGGGTGGCTGGTAAACTGTGAAAAGAGTTTGCTTATTCCTACACAAAAGATTAAATTCTTAGGAATACTGATAGACACCGTGTCCTTCCAGATATCGTTGTCTGAAAAAAGATGCAAAAAAGTCCAACAGCTAATTTTCTCAGTTCAGGGGAGCTCCCAGGTGTCATTAAGGACAGCAATGAGCTTGCTGTGCAAGGTGGAGGATGACACCATTGCAGTGGTTCCTCTTGAGCTACACGAAGAGGCAAATCGCCCTGGAATGAAGAATACAAATTCCAGATACAATAAAATATTCCCTTGCATGGTGGGAGAGCGAGTGGTTAAGGGCAAGAAAATTGTCACTGGAGAGTCCCCGATACGAAGTGATCACCACAGACGCCAATGCCATAGGCTGGGGGGCACTCGGCCTAGGTAAGACCTGTCAAGGGGTATGGCCACCTCAAGAGGCGGATATCTCATCCACGCACAGGGAGCTAAGAGCAGTCTGGCAAGCAATAAAATTATTCAGCGAAGATTTTACAGGATCTCACCTGCATATCTTTTCAGACGCTACAACAGTTTCATATATCAATCGGCAAGTAGGGACGCAAGGTCAAGTATTAGTGGGAGAAGTACAAAATATCATGACATGGGCAGAAGAAAGTCTTCAATCGATATCAGCACTGCATGTGCCAGGAGAAAACAATCAGGTGGCAGATTTCTTGGCGCATACTGAGGAAGCCAACGGCGAAACACGTGTATTGACGGACCCCAGCCAGAGCAGCAGCAGCGTTTCAGTGCCTATCAGCTCCCCCACCAGCCAGGACACCTCAACCTTCCACACCGGACCCCCGAGGTCCCCCCACATCTAAACGCCAGGACCAGGCGTTTCAGGTATTGGTGTCTCCTGTCCGCGCACAGCGGCAGAGTGACACCTAGTTTAACACAAACGCACAATTCAGTGCTAACTTGTTCAGGACATAAGTGTGTTCCATATATACCTTGAAGCCAGTATAACTAGCAACAGCGCAGGATCACTGTGCCTATCTTGTCTGCAGCAAACGCACAATTCAGTGCTAATTTATCCAGGACATAAACTTGTTCACTAGTCATCTTGAAACCTTCCAGATTAAGGACTGCCAGTATCACTGGCAATAGCATTGGGTTACTGTGCTTCTGCTTTCTTGCAGCAGCCTCCACTGAGATATTCTGTTTGTCAGGGGATATTATTGATAAGTGTCTATACCAGCACAAAGTGACATTGATTTATCTATGTGACATCATTTTTTGTTGAGTATTTCATTCATTTTTTCCAACAAGTGACTTATATATCCCACTGCTTGAATACAGGTGATCAATAAATTGGTGACCTCATCACCTGCATTGTGATTAAAATGTAACATTCTTAACGTCTTGATCCACTTCCCCCTCTCTCTGACTCTCACTCAACTCCTTTTCTCTCCCCGTTCCCCCATCTTCTTTTCTTTCTTCTTTTTTTTCGCCTCTCCTCTTTCCCCCCCCCCCTATTTAATAATTTTCTTCCTCCTTTCTTTTCTCTCCCCCCCCCCCCCCTCCCACGTATATACATTTTTTTTCACTTCCCAATTATTCCTCTACCTGTTAATTACCTCTGTATCGTTAAGGGCACCCACGGTTTACAATGAAGGTAAATCTCTGTTTCTATATACAGTTGTAATTTACCATTACCGGTCCTCGTGATTTCAGAAAACTACATGGTATATAGGTAGCTATAAATGCTCTAACTGCAGTTAACCAGGCAATTGCTGAATGGGAATTTGGTCCTAATTATACCACCATACCTCACTGGAACTGCCCAAAAACTTCCCGAACTTGGAAGCAAAGCAGTGAAGGGCCAGTTCAGTGTTTTAGTGGGAGACCCCTGAAGAAACACTGGTGTGGTATCTAAAAATTGGACAAACTTTATTCCACAATTTGATTGCACTGGATACGCCTACTGCATGAGCAATACAAGCTATAAATACCCAAAAGCTCCGCTGCTGGGGCAACCGATATCCCCCAAGGCAATTCCAGCCACCCAATTGAGGGATACAAACCATTCAACTTCGCCTACAATCACATTGTGTATATATACCAATGATGACAAGGAACTAATGCGCTGAATGGAGATTAACGTGTGAAAAAGCAATTAGTGCTAGCACACTACATTATATTAAAAAAAAAATGTCTCTATTAAATCTATCTGTTTTTCCATTCTATGTAAGGACTCTTGTTACCCTATTTTAATAAGGATCTCAATAAAAGTTAAATTTTAAATTAATATCATATTTACTAACAATAAGAGTGCGCCCACAAAGCTTTTTTCTTTCTTTGGTTCGCTTCTCCCAAGTGAACAAAAAAAACCCCTACTCAGTTATAATACTGAATTTTGGGGCGCACCACCAATCAATGACTATCAGAATCTACTACAGATAGTCCTCCACATTGGTTCTTTGATTAATACCTTATCATATCTCTCAGTCTGTGCGGGTTCAACCACACCCTCCCCACCAAGATTTCCTGAGTCGCAGAAGTGTGGTGCCAGAGGATTGGGAGCTGAAAGAGTCGGTGTTTCAGTTGATAAGTCATCATTCAACAGGAAACTTCCTCAATTCTTCTCCAGATACCCAATACAGAGATGGAAATTCTCCCTAGCGTATGTCTTCCCTCTGTTTTCTCTCATCCACAGAGGTTTGTGGAAGGTCAGAACAGAAAGGAGCCAAGTCATAATTGTGCTACCGTATTGGTCCAGGAGGGCTTGGTTCCCTATGGTGGAGAGCATGGCAATAGCGGATCCGTTGTTCCTGCTAGTATCTGTGGACCTCCTCAGTCAGGGTCCTGTCAATTGCCAAGAGCCTCAGAAGTTGTGTTTGACGGCTTGGAGATTGAGAAGCAACAGCAAATGAGTAAGATTCTGTCCCCTGAAGTTGTTAAAGTACTTCTTCAATCTAGGAAGGTGGTTTCATCAGCTATCTACTACAGAATATGAAAGATATTTGCAAAGTGGTCCAAGGGCAAGTTTTGTTTTCCTAAAGCAAATATATTGCATGTGTTACAATTCCTTTGTGATGGTTTCAACAAAGGGTTAGCAGTATCCACGCTGAAGGTACATATTTTGTCCTTGAGTGCATTACTGGATAGAAGACTTGCAGAACATAGGGCCTTATTCTAGTTCACTCTTAGAGGCAAATTCCTTCTCAGATGGACAAAACCATGTGCACTGCAGGGGGCAGATGTAATGGGTGCAGATAGAATTAGATTTGGGTGAGTTATTTTGTTTCGTTCAGGAATACTAACTGACTGCTTTATTTCTACACTGCAATATATATCTCACTTTGAAGAAAAACCCCACCCAAATCTAATTCTCTCTGCACATGTTATATCTGCCCCACCTGCAGTGCACATGGTTTTGTCCATTTGAGAAGGAATTTGCCTCTAAGAGTGAACTAGAATAAGGCCCATAGTCTGGTGAACAGATTTTGCCAGGCTATTAAGAGGTCTATGGTTCCTCAATGGGACCTTCATTTAGTTTTAAATGGATTAATGTTGGCTTCTTTTGAGCCATTGGATAGAGTCAGTTTGAAATTTCTGACATGGAAGGTTGCCTTCCTGGTGGCAGTTACGTCAGCTAGAAGAGTGGATGAGCTGCAGACCTTGTGCATGAAAGATCAATATCTGAAGATTTTTCCAGGACAGAGTGGTTCTTAGGACTAAGCCATCATTTCTGCCCAAAGTAGTATCCTCTTTCCATTTGAATCAAGAGATTGTGTTGCCGTGCTTTTGCCCGAATCCTTCGAACAAGAAGGAAGAGAACTTACATACTTCTTCTGTCGTCAGGGCCATCAAAATTTATTTGGATAGGTCTGTCAGTTTTAGGCAGACTGAAGCTTTATTTGTAATTCCACATGGAACAAAGAAAGGATTTGTTCCGTCGAAACAAACTATTTCAAGATGGCTCAAAGAAGTAATTTTGTTCACCTACAAGAAAGTAGGGTGTATGGTTCCAGAAGGAATTAAAGCACACTCAACAAGGGCAATGGCGGTTTTGTGGGCGAGAGAGGCAAAAGTTTCGGCCAAAGACATATGCCAGGTGGCCACTTGGTCATCACTGCACACCTTCTCCAAACATTATGCTCTGGATGTTTCCGAGACCCGATTTGGAAGTGAAGTATTGAGACAAGCTTTGGCTTGAGGTATTGTATAACCCTCCCTACTGCTTTGGTACATCCCAATGTAATGGCTGCCATGAGGTATGAAGAAGAAAGCAATGGATTATACTTACGATAATGCCTTTTTTCTTTGGAATACTTCATGGCAGCCCATATTTTTTAGCCCTCCCTGTCTGTGTTTTTCCCTAGGATCTGGGCGGAGAAATTCAAAGACTATGTATAATAGGGAGGTGCTCAGCTATATAGGGACAGGAAGAGGAGGAGCTAGATCTTAGGGGAAAAAAATACTTGTCTAATTGGGAGAGAGAGATGGATGAACCCAATGTAATGGCTGCCATGAAGTACTCAGAAGAAAAAGGCATTATCGTAAGTATAATCCGTTGCTTTTCCCAAGTTTAACCCCTTGAGTGGTGGGTTTTGCTGGGGCAGGACAAACCTACCAGGGAAGGCTTGTCCTGCCCCACTAAAACCCACCACAGAACATATGGCTACCCCGCACCGTCAATTCCCTCTTCCTCCTCATCTCACCTCCGGCGTACGCCGGAGCTCCCCTGCTGCTGACCCAGCCGGCATTCACAGCAGACAGAATGAGTCCCCCTGAACATCCTTGAGCATGCCTCCTACTCACTGCAACTAATGGCGGCAGGGCAGCTGCAGGGGAGCTACAGTGTACGATTGCTGGAGCGGAGGGGCGAGGGACAGAAGGGGCTAACACTGTCAGGGGGGGGGGGTGCCCGGAGAGGTGATGTGACCAGTGGTGCACAGCTGCCGTCACCATTGGTGCACACCTTCATATTGGTGGTAGGCGACAGCGCAGCTGAGCCTGTAAAATTTCCGAAGTGGTTAATGCAACTACACAGGCATATACTGGAACATATATTTCCACCTTTGCACGAAGTCCATTTAATTTAAAACTTTGTAAATCCACTCAAAACACATGCAAATTGACATTAGAAATCTACTATAATTTGTGAAGTGGGAGATTGATTTCATGGGAATGAGTCACTTGATACATTTAGGGCCACGCTTCTTGCACAAGGAAAAAAAACTTGTAGCATTGGACCTTTACACCTTGAGCTATTCTATTAGAATTTTTTTTTTTTTCCTTGTGCGGTAATAGTTTTATGTTGTGCAACATTCGGTTTGGGTGAGACCAGATTTGCCTAGAATACCATTATCCATTTTATCAGTCATTGTACTTTTTTCCCCCAGGTGGAAGACCGCAGAGCAGAAATGGAGCGACAGCTGATTAGCATGAAAGTTCAGTATCAGTCTCTTCAGAAACAGCATGCCTTCTCCAGACAGCAAATGCACAGAATGAAGGTATGACTGCCACAATAATGTTTTAGTGACATTAGTCTTAAGCAAAACAACCTTAATGGCCGCAGCTTTTCCATAATGTTGTAGCCACAGCACTTCTCACTTTTGGTATTTATTGGTTATGCTTGAGATTCTTTTGAAGTTCTTGGCAGTCCTGACTCTCCTGCTGTATGTGGTGCGAGTAGATTAGTTAGTGTGAATTTGTTCAAAGTGAAGGATGACGTGTGATGGAGTAGGGTGGCTGTAGACAGAGGACCCACCCTTTAAAGCTGGCAGAAGCATTATGAAGAGAAGTAAAGCCCCTTCATACACTATGCAACTTTTCCAAGGGGAGAAGTTGCACGCGATGCCCCTTGAACTGACCAGGAGCTTCCGGATGGCAGGATCACATACAATATATTGTATACGGTTCTTTTTGCATATATGTTATGTACTATGCGTTCCCATTCCCCGCTGCCGGGAGGCTGTCTTGATTCAGAGGTTGCAGCGCATCCAATCTCCGATCCAATATGCACTGGACACCGGATCAGATGTCAAACACGTGATTTTAACACTTTTCACCCGATTTCTCGATCCGTCGGAATCAGGTAAAAAGTGGCCAAATTGCACTAGTGTATGGCCAGGTTAAGGGGGTATTCAATGTCAGGGTCACGGCAGTCGAGCTTGCTCGACCGCCGTGACCCAGTCCCGTTCTCGGTCAGCTCGACCAAGAACACGCAGGCGGGATTCAATGTCCCGCCTGCCGGGGAGCGAAAAGGGGGCGTGGCCGCGAGTTGCGGCCGGGAAGAGGCGAGCTGCAGCCGGCAGCTCGTCACTTCCCGGCTGTTCCCGGCTGTTCTCGGCAGAACGAGCCCGACAGCTAGTGATGTCGGGCTCGTTCTGCCGAGATACCCTGCTCAATGCTGTCGGGGAAGACAGCATTGAATAGGGCCCGGCGGGCATCTCCCCGATGGGAGGTGCTCGCCGGAGATTGAATATGCCCCTTAGTCATTTGTTTTTTTTTCTTTGATCATCCTTTTGTGGGGCACTTTATCCAACAAAACTATAAGTCGGGTGGTCAGCCTCGTTTCAATGTTTACATCCAAATTAAATCTCCAAATTAGTTCTTAACAGAATGGGAGTTTTGGTTCAAAGTCCATTTAGACAATGCACCTCATGAAAAATGGAAACTATTCATAATAGATTGAAACCCTTATATGAATTCAATATAGGGATGTGCTTGGATAGATGCAAGGATCCACTTTATTATATATAGTGTGGAAAACCATAAATGTATGGGATAAAGTGGATCTTTGCATCTATCCAAGCACATCCCTATATTGAATTCATATAAGGGTTTCAATTTATTTATTATGAATAGTTTCCATTTTTCATGAGGTGCATTGTCTAAATGGACTTCGAACCAAAACTCCCATTCTGTTAAGAACTCATTTGGAGACTAAGTATTTTTGTAATTTGGATGTACACATTTAAACAAGGCTGAGCGCCAAACCTGTGGCTTTGTTGGTTATTGCATTCTGTGTAAAGATTAGGTATTGTCCTTTTGTACAGGTAGCAGCACCGACCTTTTGTTTGGGCTTAGGAACTTCTGAAATGCTTTTTTGTTTGCGAGTTATAGTAGTTTTGACAGTGTAAGAATCTGAAACTCCTCTCCCTCTATCCACTGATATGCTGGGAATCCATTTCTTTATAATTGGCTGCAGAAGCAGTGGGGGTTATTCTGGGTTATTCGCTAGGCTGCGAATTCGCAGCCTTGTGAGTCCACTGAACCCCGCCCGGCGAATGAACGCCCACGTGCCTCCCCCTCGAAGTGCCGGTTCGCCTGCACAGGCTGCGAATGGATAGGCTCCTCCCCCTCCTATGCCCTACCTCCGCTCTGAGGCTGCCAGTTTTGCGTTTGGTACTGGCAGGAGCCAGAGCACCTTTTAGTAACTGGGGGCTGCTTTATGTAGCCTAACTTTTATTTTATGATTTATTTTATAGTCTTACTAGATGGCAGCGCTGGGCTTCTAATAGACACCTTACCGAAAAAAACACACAAATAGAAACAGCGCTTGTGCAGAATAATTATACATATTTAATAAAGATAAAATAAACTCATAAAATTAATCATAAAATTCAGCAGCTATCAACTGGTTAAACAATCAGTTACCATATTGTATCCCCTCAAACTTCCTTACTATTGGTTAGTGCATGCATGCAAATTGAACTCCAAGCAATAAGCTTTTAGAAGATTAGTGGAATAGTTCTATTGGGGTAAGTCCAACCTATGTGCATATGGTGTTAGTGGCAATTCAGTTGGGGTAAGGGTAAGGGTCTCAGCCTCCAGACCCCGGTGGATCACTCCGACCGCTGGTGCAGTCCAAAAGTATGCCGTCTTATCCAAGAGTCACCACCAGTTCCGGTTGTACAGCTGCTGATTGTAGCCCCCGCACTCCTCTACGCGTTTCTCCGCCTCACAGAATACTCAGCGGCTTTCTCAGGAGATAGATGTTCGCCATAGTGCAGTTCTGGGATTTATAGTGCGTTCTTCCGAACTGTGCATGCGCCGGACACTCCGGCCGGGCTCAGTTTCCGCCTCACATCATTATGCATACCAGACCTCTTTATCGGGTCTTTTACGTTCCTTTCATAGGAAGTTAGGGGAGTTCTTATGCGTTCCAGACCTCCTTAGTGAGTACATTTTGCGTTCCACTTATATATGGCCATATAGCATGATATTAAGCATCGCTATTTTAACACAGTATTGTCTGTTCTTTTTTAGACATATAATGTTGTAATAATTAGGATATTGCACTTGGCTAACTATTTTCCGTATTTAGGGGAGTCATACTAATTTATAACTATACAAATATAACAATATATGAAAAGCCATTAATACTATATAAGAACATATACATTATAAGCGAGACATGTCAACGTCTATATCGGTGTCTTTCAACATCTAACACCAGATTATAAAACCATAGATATTCTAACCAACAATATTCATGAATACACATAAACAATATTGGTTCCATATAGACCCATCGTTGGTTCCACATGAAAACATTATTAATCGTATGGAACCACACTCAACGAACACATTTAATCTTTCACATAAATTACTGTTAAATATTCTATCTTATCACCAAGGACCAGGAAATATTTTCACAAACTTTATTCAATATTTAGTTTGTATACTTTACATATAACCTCCCCCCATCCAATTTGTTGTGATTGATCGCATGCGTTCCTGCTTCCCGCCTGTCTCACCGCCAGGAGGGAGCACCCAGATCTGGGGGTCGGACTGACAGCTGGTCCGACCACCTGCTCAGGTCCGATGTGCACGGGACCATCCATCAGACCAGACGACCTGTCCGGGACAGTCAGTTTGGTCACTTTTTTTTATTACAGATAACAAATTTTATTCTTCGGCACTCGTGAAACACACGGAGCAGCCAGGCACCAAACCTTTTGCCTCCTGGGCAACATAGGCTCCTCCCCCTCCTATGCCCTGCCTCCACTCTGAGGCTGCCAGTTTTGCGTTTTGTACTGGCAGGAGCCAGAGCACCTTTCAGTAACTGGCGGATGCTTTATGTAGCCTAACTTTTTTATTTTATGATTTATTTTATAGTCTTATTTTTACCCTAGATGGCAGCGCTGGGCTTCTAATAGACACCAGCCATCCTGCTTCATCACCCGGCGCCGGTGGATGCAGCACTGCACATCGGGGAGAGACTTCAACTGGGTCCCTGGGCACTGGAGGGACCGCAGCCGGATGCTGTGGACAGCAGATAATGGCGGCTTCCTGCGCACAGGGAGATGTCAGTGTCTCTCTGCGCATTGAGATGCCAGCAGCTCCGAGTGCAGTGGGGCGCTGGGCTGCACTGGCTGCAGGTGTCTGGCCACACCATTCTCCACCCTAGACCACCAGGGAAGCTGGCGGCAGTGCCAGATCCCCACCACTGTACTTGCACTGTGAGGGGTCCATTTCTCCGGAGATCTCTGTCAGTAGGAGGAGGAAGCTTTCACCGCTAGCTCCTCCCCCGGGGTTACTGGTGAAGATCTCCTCACAGGCTTCCCGCCAGGACCTTTCTTCCCTCTCTCAGACACAGCCAGTGACACGGAACGGACATTGCCCAGTCCGGAGTCTGTTTGTAGAGTTAGTGTTCCTGCCCCCGGGTGCCTCTCCTCCAAGCTTCAGCTGCTGCTGTTTGAGTTGAGCTGCATAGTGTGTACTGTGTGCTTGCACTGTTGGCTCTCCTTTTTAACACTTCGCTGCCTGTACTTTTATAAGGGTACACACGGTGAGATATGCACTATTTTTCAAAACTTTCTACTTGTCCCAGATCTGATCTTTTTCTTCAAAAGGGGTTAGAAGCCGGTTTACGGCTTTCTGCCTTGAAAGTCCAGATTTCGGCCTTGTTCATCCTGTTCAGGAGGATAAGGCTGTCCTCAGGACCAGACCAGGTCATCTTCCAAAGGTAGTGTCTAGGTTCCATGTGAACTTGGAAATTGTGGTCCTAGCCTTTCAAAGGGTCCAGGGTCTCTGCTGAGCAATCTTCCCTGGATGTAGTCCGTCCTCTTCATATCTCCTGTCCGAAGAACCAGGAATATTAGGAGATCTGATGTGCTGTTTATCCTGTACTGTTTTCACAAGCATGGTTGGCCTGCGACTAAGCAGACCATAGCCTGCTGGCTTCATTCTGTCATTTGGCAGGCATACCTGGACTCGTCTCTTCAGTTCCTTAAGGGGTTTGTGCTCATTCCACTAGGTTTGTGGGTGCTTCATGGACTGTTAGGGGTGGAGCAGATTTGTAGAGCGGCGACCTGGTTGTCCATTAATGCCTTTGTGCGTTTTTGTGCTTTTGACACTTTTGCTTCCCAAGACTCAGCCTTTGGGCTTAATGCAGCACAGGTGCTTCCCCACCCTTTGATGTGTTGCTTAAGGATGGTCCAGCATCAGCCCTGTGTCTCCTGAGTGCCGAAGAATACAGGGATATTTGTCTTACCTGTTAAATCTTTCTTTAAGGTACTCAGGAGACACAGGGATCCCTCCCTGCCACGCCTGCTTTAGTTTGGCATTTTCTGTTTATTTGTTCTGTAGTCGCTTTTGTTGTGTGGACTTGAATGTTGGTCTCCAGTGTTTTGGAGCTGTTTGAATGTAGTTCTCCTTTCTTTCTTTCTTTCTTTCTTTCTTTCTTTCTTTCTTTCTTTCTTTCTTTCTTTCTTTCTTTCTTTCTTTCTTTCTTTCTTTCTTTCCTTCCTTCCTTCCTTCCTTCCTTCCTTCCTTCCTTCCTTCCTTCCTTCCTTCCTTCCTTCCTTCCTTCCTTCCTTCCTTCCTTCCTTCCTTCCTTCCATCCTCCTGATTTGGGCTTGCTAACCAAAACTGATGGCCTCAGGGTAGATGTGGGGCATAGGAGGGGAAGGAGCCTGGGCAAAAGGTTTAACTGGTTTGGTGTCAGCCTACTCCATCTTCTACAACCCAGCTTTAGCTCTGTGTCTCCTGAGTGCCTTGAAGAAAGAGATTTAACTGGTAAGACATAAATCTCCCTTTGGTTCTGTTTTACATGAACCTCTCAGGGAAATTTTGGTTTTCCTTGGGTTCTAATTCATTTAAAAAGTAGGTAAACTGGGTAGACAGACATTATGGCAGCAGGCTGGAGCTAAACTTTGTATGAATAGACTTGCATTGCTCCCCGGTTGAACTTGAGGTGAGTGGTTCTGAAATTCTTATATGGAAACTATGGCCAGTGTCCGATTGTCTGCTTTAATTTACCTCACATTGAAAATGGTTCAAGGGCCCAAAAATATATCCAATTTCGTTCCAAGACCCATGCATTATCGCAAAAAAAGTGGCTCTCTTGAGGCATCCGAAGCATTATGCCCAATAACTCCAGCTTATCGGGGCTAACTGGATAGCCTCAGCCAAATATATTACCTACGATAAATTGCTACCTACAGCTAATTTGTCACCAGCCTATCTCTCTTGGTCATCCCTACAGTAAGTAGAGGTTCAGAATTTTGGGTTGATCTGGCATATCTCCATATATAATTCTTCACGAACATAGGGCTTTTCTAGTCAAAATCTTCCTTCCTGCTAAACATTTTTGTTCTGCTTCCATTTAACTCAATATTATTGTTATGATTATTATTATTATTCGGTCTTCGGAAGATAAATCATTTTTTATTTGCTGGATGATGTTAAGTCTTTGAACACTTATGTTTATAAGTCTCAAGAACTTTGCTATACTGTGACGCCTGCACAAGTTATTAGTCTGTATTTACTAATACCCTTTTCACATCGCAACTAATTACCGGGTACAAGCCGTTTTTATCCGGTAATTAGTGCGATGTGAAAGGCGGTTACGTGTCCCTTAAACGGGTAGCAACACAGCAATTTGAACTGGTAAGAAAGCAGAGTTCTTACCGGTTCTTTGCCGTTTTGCTTGGCGGTGGGAACAGGTTAAACGGGTCGAGCAACCCGTTTCCCTTTCACTCTGTGGAGGAGGCACCCAAGATGATGCGCCAACTCCCTGCCGCTCCCCCGATTGACGCCATCAAACCGGCGCTGTGGAGATGTGAACATCTCGAAATGCAGGTTCGCGCCGGGACTGACCCGTTTCAAAGTCCCAGTGCAAACCTTCATTTTGCAATATGAAAGCAGCATAGGACTATTCTTGCTTTCTTAAATAATTAATCAGTAGCAGAAAATGCCTTTCCTGAAAATGTGATAGCACATGCTACCAAAATGGCTTGTTCCTTGTCTGTAGCAGAGGTCATCTAACTTAGCAGGGCTATGATTTATGTGGTTACTGTCTGGTCAGGCTTGGGTTGCTTGGTTTTTCCCTCATTGGGATTATATAGCCTCATTGGGATTATATAGCCCCATTGGTGAGTGCTTTGTGGGCCATGTACTCCAAGCTGAGCAGATTCCTTGTCCACACTTCCCGACATTTACGGTACACAGTAGTTTTATTTCTAAGGTAGCGGTTTATAGATACATGTACAGATGTGTCTACATATATCTATTGCACATCTCATTGCACATTAAACAGTCCTTCTTTTCATGACCTGCCCTTGTTTTCCTGGGAAACACTATAGCACCAGGTGTTAGTGAGCCGGAAGTTCCCATTCAACTCTGCTCATGCCACGCATTTTGCAATGTATGGCGTATTTAGGATAGATGTATGAGAACGCATCTGTATGTGTTGTGCATCTTTAAGATTGTTCCCTGGGTGTGGGGTATACCAAATTGGACCTAGAAGGAATGAGCATTTTTGTACTTGAGTAAGTGCTTTTCTCTGTATCCATTTGGCCGACATGGTGTATTCCCCCTTCTTAGCTTGTTTACTGTATTTGCTGTTGTGTTATGTTTTTGTTATCTTAAGTGCTATTTTAGATAATAGTTAATGATGTATTGCATGGAGGGGCTATAGAAGGAGGGAATCTACATTGAAATGAGTTGTAAATGTTTGGGAGCCAGTTTCTGCACAGTGCTATCTATACACCAAGGTGTCCACTTTTTTTTTATATAGAAATGACTGTGGGTGTTATTTCACAGCTGCTTTGTGGTACATTACTGTCCATTTATTAATTAAGTTTTTGATGGCTTTCAAAACTTGTTTGAAATTCTTTTGTCCAATAGGTGCAAATAGCAACATTACTGCAGCTGAAGGGTAGTCATGCTGACCATGATCAGCTGGAGCGCTTGCAGTCAATGGTTGAACAAAAGAACAGTGAAATTGAGAAACTTCTTGTGAAAGTGCACCAACTGGAAAAATATCAGGTATGTCCCTAGAAAAAAAAAACCTAATCCTTGATTCAAAAGCATCTACAGTATACTTTGATTAGAATTGATATGATCAGGCTGCAGTCACGTGGGTATTCTAATTATAACCAAAGTCATTTATTAATTTTCAGAAAATGTAATAGGATGACAGAAATGATTGCATATTTATTTCTAATGTACCCTTTTTTTTTAATGTAGCAAGGTATTGAAAGTGGATCTGTGAAGAACAGCACTGATCCTTTGGTACAAGGTGATCATGTCTATTACGTGGATTTACTTAAAATGAAACTTGAGAATTCCAGGTGTGTAATACATCTATTATCACTCTTTGCAATCTTTTATTCCCAAGGCACCACAAGAGTTCTAGATCATCTTACTAAGTCAACTTAAAAATGACATGGGTATACAGTGTACAATAAAGAGTGATACAGACAAGTGTGGAGGGCTTCAGAGAAAATCTGAGTTTTAATGTTTCCTTGAAGTGTCATGTCTGATCCATGGTATTGAGTCCAGAGAATTGGGGAAGATGGGAGCAAGGGAAAGTCATCAGTGAGGAGGAAATGAATCATTGACTGAGTGAGCAGCAGATTGTGAGTGGGAGTCGAGATTTAGGAAGGTGAAGGTTGAGGGCTTACATACAGTTCAACTGTTGATCAAATATTTAAAGTACCTGATAAAGAACAAAAAACTCCTTCCAGACTGGTTAAACACCTTTATGGACATATCTGTTTTCTTGGATTGCAGATACTGTTAAATGTTTATCCTTATGGATGTTAGCTTTAGTGGAAGGATTTAGGGATAGGCTTGGGAAGGGGGAGTAAGGGTTAGGCACCGGTTGGGACATCTAGGGTCGGGGGGGGGAAATTGACGGAGCCACTGTTTGCATGCCCACTGCTGGGATATCATATGTATTCCATTTAAACATAGGTACTGTAGCTATAACAAAATCCTGTACTCTCACCCAAACTGCTCATCATGGCTGTCAGAAAATAGTACAGACCAAATTATGAAGATATGTATATATAAATGTTTTCCAGAATTCCTGGCAGTTGCTATAGCACCACTTTAACCTCATGCAGTAACAATATAATGAAAAGTCCCGTCTCTGGCCAGTATTCAATGCCGCTGTTGAAGCACGGCAGCGAACCCTGTTTAGGATTCGCCGGCATTCTTCGAGCTGGACGATTCGCAGCCAGCCGCCCCTCCGCCCTATTTAACGTGCCAGGGGCTCGCTGTCCCTGGTGGCGAATTTGTACCCCCCCAGCGAATGTCGCAGAGATGGCAGCCTCCCTGCCTGCACTGCAAGCTGCACACAGCAGCAGGGGGATAAGGAGGGCCCCGAGGACACAGGGAGAGTGCAGGGAGCGCTGCGCTGCAAGTTTATGCATACAAATAGCAAGACCCTTCAAATAATAAAATAGCTGATTTTTTTTTTTTTTTTTTTACACCAAAAAAAATAAAAAATAAGAACCTTTATTTTAAAAACACATTCTAATTCACCTGACAAATGTAAAACTGAGAAACCTGGTGAAAATCACGGAGAAAGCAGTTCTCCATTTGAGCATTGAATACACTCTCGGTGAATTGGAGTAAAAACCCTGTTGAAAACCACCAGCGAATTGTAGCGACTATTAAACGGCGAATTGGCAGACATTACCTGTTTGCTTTCAACGAACAGTCACTGTTGAATACAGCGAATTGCAATTTCCGGGAAAACATTTGCCGGAGAACGGGCAGATCCGCTGAAAATTGCGGTGAATCAGATGCATTGAATACTGGCCTAAGTGGTAAAGTACCGCTAATAGATACAATGGGGGAAATTTACTAAAGGAAATGTGTAAAAAATAGGTGTAAAAATAGGTGTATTTGTATCCAGAAATACACTTATTTTTGACATTTTCTATCCCGAAAATACGGCAATTCGTATTGATAGCACATCAGTACGAATTGCCGTATTTTCGGGATAGAAAATGTCAAAAATAAGTGTATTTCTGGATACAAATACACCTATTTTTACACCTATTTTTTACACATTTCCTTTAGTAAATTTCCCCGAATGTGTCCAATGAAATGATTATTATTGCAAAAGAACTGATACATAATAACATGAGTTTGCTATGCAATGCTAAACAAGAGTACTTTTTTTTTATTCTTGACAATATAAACATACAGTAATACAAAAGGATGAAAATAGAAAGTTAGGAGAAAAAATTTAATTTAAGAATAAGGGTCTATTTAGAATCAAATGAAGGTATTACAGGCAGTTTTCATTATTTCAGTATTTGTCTGACTGGTTCCTTCATGATTGGCAGATGGAATGTGGTCTTTGATTTTATATCGAAGATATTATTTATTTATTAACAGTTTCTTATATAGCGCAGCATATTCCGTTGCGCTTTACAAAGGGGACAGTGATACAACAAACAGGGTATTTACAGACAGTCAAAATGTAGGAGGGCCCTGCTCGCAAGCTTACAATCTATAGGGAAATAGGCATTGATACATAAGGATAGATACTGTATTCTTTATTGCATCGATTCCACCAGAATGCAAGGTTCTATGACTGGTTCTGGAATTTGATAAGCTTGCCTGAAGAGATTAGTTTTTAGGGAATGCTTACAGGTTTGGAGACTGGAGGAGAGTCTTATTGTGCTTGGTAGGGCATTCCACAGAGTGGGTGCAGCCCCGTAGAAAGTCCTGGGGGGTGATTTTGAGCGCTAGGGGCACGTGTGCTGTGTGATGTACAGAATGCTGCCCTCTGGTATAGGGTTGCCGCCCTTACAGAAAGCTTTAGCGAAGAAAAGAGAGCCAGTAGGCGCCTTCTGTACACTAAAAAATGTTTTAATCAACATACAAGTATCACAATTCACAAACACATAACCTGTACCTATGCATGCATGCAAAAGAGATAAAAGCTAAAAAATTAAAAATTAAATAAAAATAAAGTCTGCATCAGATAATTACAGAGTCCTGATTGGATGGTGTGGATGCCAGTAATTATAATCCCAACAAGGGTCCAGAGCTGTGCAAGATGTTAGTGTCCAGAGATGTAATACTGAACAATTTGTAATCCAAGGTAAGTAGACCACTTGCTTAGCACTCTCTGTTGGATGCCCGATATTAGTTGGTGGCGTCCGTACAGTGGAATACAGCACTATCACCCGCGGGGTCGACACGTCAGTATTGTTGGTATTCAATGCTGGGTAGTTGTCACTCCAGCAGACCCGATACTCGTGGATGCGAATAGACTAAATCCCCTGGTGTTACCTTCTCACTGTCATGAGCTTGCACCCAGTATGCTGTGTCGGCGTTACCGCACTGGCCTCAGTGTACGCGGCCGGCAGTAGTAGAACACGCCGCAGTGTCTGAAGGTGCTTATCTCGAGGATCAGGTCCTCGTTGGTGAACGTAGCCGGGGACCGGTGGTTAGAGGTCGGTCATGTGTCGCTGCTGTATCCCTTTGGGTGTCTGGCTGCAATGTCCACAATTGACTCTTCCCGAAAACACGTTTCGCTGCGCTCAGGCGGCTTTTTCAATTCAGGAATTGAATTGACCTCTAACCACCAGTCCCCGGCTACGTTCACCAACGAGGATCTGATCCCCGAGATAGGCACCTTCAGACACTGCGGCGTGTTCTACTACTGCCGGCTGCGTACACTGAGGCCAGTGCGGTAACGCCGACACAGCATACTGGGTGCAAGCTCATGACAGTGAGAAGGTAACACCAGGGGATTCAGTCTATTCGCATCCACGAGTATCGGGTCTGCTGGAGTGACAACTACCCAGCATTGAATACCGACAATACTGAAGTGTCGACCCCGCGGGTGATAGTGCTGTATTCCACAGTATGGACACCACCAACTAATATCGGGCATCCAACAGAGAGTGCTAAGCAAGTGGTCTACTTACCTTGGATTACAAATTGTTCAGTATTACATCTCTGGACACTAACATCTTGCACAGCTCTGGACCCTTGTTGGGATTATAATTACTGGCATCCACACCATCCAATCAGGACTCGGTAATTATCTGATGCAGACTTTTTACTTTATTTTTATTTAATTTTTTATTTTTTAGCTTTTATCTCTTTTGCATGCATGCATAGGTACATGTTATGTGTTTGTGAATTGTTATACTTGTATGTTGATTGTTGATTAAAACATTTTTTAGTGTACAGAAGGCGCCTACTGGCTCTCTTTTCTTCCGTAGAAAGTCCTGCAGTCAGGAATGAGAGCGAGTAATGAGTGTGGATGAGAGACGCAGATCTTGGGAGGAGCGTAGAGGTCGTGTTGGATGATATTTTGAGATAAGAGAAGATATGTATGTTGGTGTAGTTTGGTTTATGGCTTTGTGTGGAAGTAAAATAATTTTGTATTGAATACGGTAGAATACAGGTAACCAATGAAGTGACTGACAGAGTAGCTTTGCAGAAATGAACGTCTGGCTAGGAAGATTAGTCTTGCAGCTGCATTCATAATGGACTGTAGTGGTGAGAGTCTGTATTGGGGAAGGCCAATAAGGAGACTATTGCAATAATCAATGCATGAGATGATGAGAGCATGGATTAGTTTTTGCAGTGTCTTGTGTAAGGTAAGGGCGAATTTTAAATATGTTTTTTAGGTGCATGTGGCATGATTTTGAGACAGATTGAATGTGGGGTACAAAGGAAAGTTCTGAGTCAAGGATAACACCTAGGCAGCGAGCTTGATAGGTAGGAGTGATTGTCATCTTCTCATATTCTTCTAGATATTAATTGATGACCATGTTTAAAGTGGAGAGCCATCTGCTGGTCCATATTCTTACCCTCTATTCTATGCCTCTATCAGTTTGTGACCATGATTTCAGTAATGTTTTAGATTTTGTTTTTCTTAATGGAGATTGTGGAAAAAGTAAATGTAGTTCATGCTATGCACCCAAAATAGCCTTATATCTTTGCTGCATCCAAACAGCCTTATTTTGGTACGCCAGGTCGTGCAAGAATCTTCTAGCTGCCATTGTCTATTTGCAGAAAACACTTCTTCATCTGCGTTGAAATAGGACCACATCCTTGTGCAGCTTTGTCTCATATTTCATTTGATATGCTGCACTTTGGATGCGACTGACTCTGAATCTGTATATAAAGTGCTACAATGTATCGGCTGCTGTTTTTTTTTCTTATGCAAATTCTGCCCTGTATGCAGACTCATTTGTACACCGTATAAAAATGTCATAAATCAAGTTTATCAGCAGAGTCTTCACAAGAGCCCTAGTCGCATGGTGTTGTGGCTGAGACGCATTTTGTAGGAAAAAAAGAAAAGCCCAAAATTAGAGTTGCACAGGGCCTGACTGCTCACTCTTGCGCTGCATGTAACATTTAGGTTAGAGGTGTGAGGAAACATCTGTACATAATGGTTACCATTAACATTTCTGGTTTCATTGCAGTAAGGAAATTGAAAACCTAAAAGATGAATTATCTCTACAAAGGATGAAAGCCTTAGCAGAAAGCCAGCGCGTCCTGGAGCTGGAACGGAAGCTGTTTACTAACGATAGACATCTTAAGCTCTCCCAGGGTGAAAACATGAAGCTTCGCGTCGGCTTGGATGAACTAAAAATGAAATATGAACCTGATGGTACTAATCCCATATCTATAAGCTGTATCTGTCAGATAGCACAAGTGAGCTAGGCTCATCTGAATCTAGATTTAAGTTATTATTCATTCAAAATCTATTCCATTTACTGTATTTACAAGGAAGCAATGATTGTTTTTTGCATGATAGTAGAGCTACATGCTTGGTCCGTAACTTTGCACGTAGACTAGCTTAATTATCATCTTTAGTAATAACATGTTTATTTTAAAATGTAACATTTACTGAATAAAGCGTTTCCTTTCTCAACATGAAACAGAAATCATTAAATTGAAAACACAGAAACGAAGACGAGAGCAAATTCCACTTGATTGCCCACTAGATGACGTAGCCAGTGGTAACAGACCATCTGTCTGTACTACTGATCTTGTTCCCAGCATGAGTAAAGAAGAAAAAGAAAATGTAGCATTGACATTGGAAAGTAATGTCTGTACTCTGGAAGAGACGCATGCTGAGCAAGAAGTGTCTACTGTGCCCCCAAGCCAAGACAAAACCAGCGGTGATCAACCTGTGAAAGAACGGAAAAGAGTAAGAATAGTAGAAGACCTCCCGGATACCCAGACTTTAAGTAAGAGTGACACCGTAACAGCTCCGTCCAACAGGTCAGTTTCTCCTCCAATTCTTGAACACCGCATTCAAGAGAAACCTAGATCTATCTTCTCTCGATTTACGAACTATGCTATGAATCTCTTTCTGTTTCTCTTAAGCTTTGCATGGTGTCTGGTCCCTGCTCTTCGGCTTCCCAGACTTAAAATTTTCAGTCCATTTAAAAAACTTTAAATCACGCAATTTTTTTAAAAGAATGGAGTGTTTTTAGCTTTATATGTTGTGATTTCGATTTAACAAGTGCATGTACTCAAATCATGTATGTATGTTAATTCAGCTGTCCACGTTCAGTATTACTAATATTTATTTTAACTGAAGTCTTACGTAATATTTACTTTAAGTCTGGTTTTTTATGTTTATTTGTATGCACTTTTTCTTAAATTATTTTGTTTAATCTTTGTAAGCAGTGTTATTTTCAACCTTGCGTATGTATTAAAAAGTTCTAGTCCTCAAACACTCGTTAAAGAACGAACGTAAAACTTTTAATTTTAAATGTGTTTTTTCATTTCCCCAAGAAAGTTTAATGCAAATGAGAAATTAGTTCAGTCAGAATCAACCAAATGACTGACTTTTACCGTAAAACAGCTTCTGGAGTATAAAGTGTGATGGTGGATAGAAATTTTGAAGAAAAAACTATAACCGTGCCTGTTGCGTAGCAGTTAGAAAAGATAAAGAATTTAGGGGTAGATTTATTAAGCTCGGTGAAGTGATAAAGTGTCTGGTCTTCATCATCGGCCAATCCGCTCCTACCTGTCATTTTGCAAACCAAGCCTGTAACTTAACAGTTAGCTGATTGGCCGGTGATAAAGTACCAGCCACATTATCACTGCACCGAGCTGAATAATTCTGTCCCTGAATAACTGTAAATCTTAAGTTTTCATTATGGTTTGCTAGAAGCCTCAATAAAGCTAAATCTTTCTCTAATGGGCAAAACTATGCTGCACTGCAGATAGGGAAAATCTACGGTGCGTGGGGAGTTATTTTTGTTTCTGTGCAGTGTAAATACTTGCTGCTTTATTACACTGCAATTTTTAGATTTCAGTTTGAACACGCCTCCCCCGAATCTAAAGGTGCATATACACTTGGCGGTTTGGCCCAGCATGTATGCAGAGCAATGATGCTGAAATCGCTCAGTGCAAGCGGTTTTCGCCAAGTTGGATGGCTTTCCATAGCATGACACTATAAAAAGCCGTCCAACCCATCACTCATCTGCTGCTAATACAGCAGATGAGTGGCAATGGCCAGCGATGAATGCGGGAGTACGCATCAGTGCTCATCGCCAGGCCACACCCACTGGGTTGTTTTTAAGAGAGAGCTGCTTTCAGCTCAAAAGCTCCCACTGTGTATGAGCCTTAACTCTCTGTAAATGTTACATTTGCCCCATCTGCAGTGTAGCATGGTTTTGTCTATTAGAGAAAAACATTGCTTTTGAGATCCATGCTAAAGTTGTTCTTTTTTAGCATGATGCATATTGAAATCATCCCCATTCTCCGATGAGATAATGTATTGTACACACACATAGTATATCAGTTCATCCTGCAGTAAGGCTTAATGATGATGAAATGTGTAGAGCACATTCTAAAATGAATAACCTTCAAAAGCTTTCAGCAATCCATTTTATAATTATTATTTTTTTTCTTTTTTTTTAAAGGTTTGTCTTGCTTAAATTTTAACACTACAGTAGTACTTTCCATAACATTATTTATTATGATTTATAGAGGTACACTGATGCTGGGTATATACTGGTGTCACAGAGTTGGATATGAACGTGAAGTGATAACGGCAAATAGAAGTCTGTTAGCTAATAGTTTAGTTATTTACCCAAATCTCCCAGTACTTGCATAGCTTTCATAACGTAGAGTAACGTCATTATTAGAGGAAACAGGAAGTCCATATTTTTTCACTTCAGTTTACCTCTTCAGTAGTTTTTATTTTATTGCTGCTTTTTATGATATCTATGAACTTTTATCTTTAGATTTCTCATACTACCAGACATGCAGGGTGAACTGCTTTTTCTATGCCCATGCATGTAGCACTGTACTGCAAACTATTGGAAGCCAGCAATCACACCATTACAGTCTATGGCGGGCGCACATACGCAGCATGGGATGGATGAGCATGGCAACATCTGATTTTTTTTTTTAAGTAGTTCAATTAATCATTTAAAAAATACATCCGTTTTTCTGCTTTGCTATTATAAAGAAGAATCTATAGCAATGCTGTATTTAAGAAGTCTCCAGCTACATTTAGTTATGTTGACTATATGGACTTTCTATAATTCTTTTTTACATAAAACTCTAGAGTTGTAAAAAATAAAAAGAAGGAAATTTAATGTGGTGAAATAATTATACTTTAGATTTTTATTTTGTTATAATTCTAGTGCTGTACAACATAATCTACCATAAAGCTAATCTCCTCACCTAAAGCCACCACTGAATATAATAGAACACACTGTCTGTACTGCGATGTGCGTTATATGCACTGTTGGGGAAGCCAATCCCAGTATTGAGATCCTGAGATTTTGGGCGCAAAATCCGCATGCATATTGGTTGTGCATCTGTGCAGCATGATTTAACCAGCAGTTCTCTGCTCAGGAGCTGCCCGGCAACCAGGTTGTGCACTACTAGAAGGGCTGCTTAACGGGAAAGAAGCTAGATGTATGTGGACAAATCTGTAACACACAGTGACTTGCAGTATATAAACATTGCAGCATTACACAGAAAACTAAAGGTCTGTACACACTGGGCGACTATGCCCAGCGTGTATGGACAGCAATGATGGCGTCCATCGCTGCGAGGAAAGCCGCTCAGTGCATACACACTGAGTGGCTTTCCCCCTGCCTGGCGCCGACGGAGGGGGGAGGACGGTGTTGCATAGCAGAGCGCTATGCAAAGCCATCCTGAAAGCCGATGAACGGCTTTCCTGGCGATGTTGCGGGAGCGTGCAGCAGCACTCATCGCCGACCATACACACTGGGCGGATTTGAGCTGAAAGCCGCTCAAACCTGCTGTTTTGAGCGTCTTTCAGCTCAGTCGCCCAATGTGTATGGGCCTTAAGTAAGAGAATGAAAAGCATATGAGGGGAGAGGACCTTGCTTGAGATCTTACATTCTAAAGGGGAGGAGCATACAGATAGGGGTGACATAGATGGGGTAGACAGTGAGCAGAAACAAGAAATAGGATGAGAAGTGGCTGGGTTTGATGAAGTGGGTTTTGAGATCACTTTTGATGTTTTGTTAAGTGTCTGATAATGATCAGTGCAGCCAAAATCTAATCAGTAGGCAGCAGAGATGGCATGCATTTATATTGTGAGGGTGGGAAGAAGTGAAGGGAGGTTAAATTGGAGATGTTAATAGGAGAGGTGTGTTTGAGGGCTTGGTAAGTGTGAGAGAAGCATAAAATGGATTCTGAATGAGAAGAGGAACCAGCGTTGTGATTGTAAGAGGGGGATAGTATGTTTGGCGAGAGAAAAGATGACTTAAGCAACAGCATTAAGAACAGAAAGGAGTGGAGAGATATGGTAGTCAGGGAGGCCATATAGGTGGGGGTTACAGTAGTTCAATCTGGAGACGACCACCGAGTGGATCCTAGAAATATTTTTTGGATGGAAATGGCAGGACTGCGATTGGCAAAAAGGCAATGAACGTGGGGTTTTGAAGGTCCAGGATACGTATAAGTCGGTGTACTTAAGGGTCTAGAGGAGATAGTGGTGTTTTATAGATAATGTAACTGTGGGAGGTGAGGTCATGTAAGGGCATGGCTGCCATCAGAAATTGTGGGACCCGGGACTTACAAAGCATGGCTCTAGCCAGCCCCCCCAAATCTATTCTCTCCAGCGAGTCGTCCTTCTGTTTTCTCCTTCCAACCAGTACCCCCTATTTCTTGCTCCAGTCCAATCAGCCCAGATAGATTTAATTTCTCCTGCAAATCTCCTGGCTCCAATTTGAAAGTTACTCATCTTCTTAGTGTCCTTGCTGCTACACATGCAGGCCGCAGTTACTTTTCTTTAGTGGCGTGGCATGATGTCATGAAATCACGCACTCAAACAGCGTGCCCACCATCAACATCACCTTACTGCACTGGGGGCCATTTCACCATTCAGCATCTGGTGGTATGAGCAGCCCGGGACAATTGTCCTGACCATACCCCCTTGATAGCAGCCCTGTGTGGAAAGCTGATCAGCTCCATCTTAAACATCCCACTTTTAAGAAAGTGTTGAGACATGCAGAGAGCAGTATCATACAGACCAAGGTAGTGAAAGATTTGCAGGATGAATGGGTGGTCCACATTGTCAAAAGAAGCAGAGAGGTTGAGGACTATGAGCACAAAGTAGTGGCCTTTGGATTTTGCAGCAAGGAGGGCATTGCTGACTAACGTGAGGATTGTTTCAGTGGAGAGGACAAAAAACAGATTGAAATAGGTCAAGCAGGGAGTAAAACGAAGGAAAAGTAGTTAGACCAGTGGTTTCCAAACTGTGTGCCTAGGCACCCTGGGGTGCCTCAGGACACTTACAGGGGTGGCTTGGGTTGGTGGACCATGATCAATTCATATTAGTTATGTGTAATGTAACAGGCAAAAGCAGTGCTAGTGGCTGCCAATTGTAAAGTTGCATGCAGTAAAAAGATATAAGGTTTACAAATAATTGTTGGTATAGCTCCATGCTTCTTTAAGCCTTCCACCCTGTAGTCAGCGCCCTCCGTTGAGCTTCCGGCTGCTGGTGCTTCCAATCAAGCAGCATTCTCAGGAGTGCAGAACCCGGGCAGTAGGGTGGGGTCGGCCAGTAGTAAGGTGTTTCCCCGCCTCTATTATTAGTCATCGGCTTCCCCAGAATCCTCGATGTATGTGTAGGCTTTGATCAGCCTGTTTAAATAGCACCGTCTTTCGTAGTTAACGCCCGTATCAGTTGTGGGAACCAGGCCTCGTTCTCACTTCAGGTTTTACATGCCTCCGTTTCAGATAGAACGCATGCACATGCGTATTTCTTTTGGTCTCGGACCTTAAATTTTTTCCCCTTCACATTGATACTTTTGTTATACTTGTTGCTGTAGTTTGTAAATTTTGCAGTTCACTTTATATGTATCTGCTTTTGCTATGAAAGGGCCGCTAGCATATTTGTATAATCTCGCCATTTTATAGGTATAGTTTTTATTTGACATATTTTTTGTTTCAAATATATTTTAACCTGTCTGTATGTAAATAAATACACCACCGTTAGCCTTTTAAGGAACCAACGGTAGTATATTCATTGTTTCTTTTTTAGGAAAGAAGGAAATCCGATAATTTGTATTCAAAGAAAATGTATTCTCTTAATGTCTCCTATCAGAGACCGGGTCTTTTTCTGCATAAAGCATCCGGTGCACACATAAAGGGACATGTGTGGACATAGTACCTGCTTTATCAGTACCCGGAATCAGATATCGAGAATATCCTGTACACTTAGTGGCCGGGAATGAATACCCCCCCTATTTACGACAGGGGAAATAGTGGCAACCGCCTATTCAATGCTGTCTTTCCCGACCGCATTGAAGAGGCAGATCGACAGAATGGGCCAAACTTTAAAAGCAGTCGGGCACGTTTTGTTTTCGATTGCGGCCGAATATCGACAATCCACGGCCGTTTATGTGGACACGCCCACTTTTTGCCAATTGCGATGTGGGACATTGAATCGCGCCTTGTGATCTGCGGTCGAGCAAAATGAAAACTGGCCAGGGTTACGGCTGTCGGGCCGGATCGACAGTCGTGACCTGGGATCGAATACCCCCCTTTAGTACTTATATAAATAATTATACGTTATTACAGATTTTATTTGATCATTGCTCGATGGCTGTTCAATCATACCTTACTAGATGTACATTACATTATTCAAATGTTTATAATTCAGAAATATGTAATTGGTTATATTAACATTTCTAATGAATAAAGAACAACTAAGAGAGGCGGAGATAGAATCGGAAAGCTCTGAAGATGCGAAGCATGCTGGATATATTGTCTGTGCTCCATGATGCCAAAAGGTTTAAATTACACCATTGAACTGAATAACCTATGAAGGTCTCTCTCCTCCCCCCCCCTCCCCCATCTTCATACACCTTCCTAACCTTGTTCTTTATTCATTAGAAATTTTAATATCCACAACCAAGCTGGCGTCTACTTGGCTTCCGGAAATGGTTGTCATGCGACCCTTGAAATTTTGCGTCTTCGGTCATTTGGAATCTGTCCCTTGCTCTGTCCCCATGATTGATATCCGAGACCACATCATGATCCAACTTTACACTATTAATTTCCACAGAAAGTAAAAGTTCAGTACTCCCATCCACCTCCGGCTACCTCAGTGGTTATGGCCGATGATCCGAAGTATAAGTTTGCCATTATGATGCTCTGTATCCTCCTCCACTGGGTCACCAACAGCGCTCTGGCCTCTGAGCCTTGCCAGTTCCAGCTGATACTCATGTACATCAGCTTAACATTCCTTGAAGCACATTTTAGTGATTTGGAGAGTGTATGGATACATTTGATGTGTGAACAGGGCAAACCATTGTGGCCCAGGTTTGGTGAAATGTCACCAGCTAATAGAAGCTTGAGAGATGTAGCTGTAGGAGGTTAAATGTGGTGTGACAAGTACAGATCTCATGAGTATTAATAAATGAGGAGTGTAGAATTGAGGCAGCAATGTGTATTGTGCAGCGATAGTAAAGGATGTGATTGGTTTAGAGAGATACAACAGAGTAATTAGTGGTATGTACGTATGATTAAATACGCAGGTTAATTTAACTGAGGGTAAAAGGCAGGTCGTTGTATGGTAGTTCCCTAGCCACAAAGATGGAGGGTTCTGTCTGATTTTGTCCCTTGTCTGGAATTTTGTTATTCTACTTAACCCTTTTAATAAAACCCTTCTAATATAAAACCGCCGACCAGCCTAGTATCTCTTTAAGAACAGTTTCTATCCATATGTACTCAGTAGTTCTAATCAAAGGCTGAGCAAAATCCCCACCAATTACAAAACAGGCAATAAAACGTCACTAAAAGAAATATTGAGATAGCGGACTGGCAATATTTTAGGAAGTTGAAATAAGGTTTAAACTGACTACACACTTTTTAAATTACTGTTATAGATATTGCCAATATAATTATCAAATAGTCCTCATCCCAGTATTAAAGAGAGAACATAACCTCACTGCACAGACCCTGGCACAGATATAGTCACTATGCAAGTCCTGAATTATGTTCTTTCTTAACCCTTTCAAATAAAGCCTTTCTAATATTCTAAAACCTCTGACTTGCATACAGCTGACCAGCCTAGTATTAGAGGGAGGAAGATTCAGGGGAAATGTGAGGAAGAATTACTTCACAGAAAGAGTAGTAGATAAGTGGAATAGCCTCCCATCAGAGGTGGTAGAGGCAAATACAGTAGTACAATTTAAACATGCTTGGGATAGGCGTATTGATATCCTTACAAAAAAATAAGGATCAACTATGGTTTGAGGTAACATGTTTAAAAAAGGGGCAGACTAGATGGGTGGTTCTTATCTGCCGTCAAATTCTATGTTTCTATGTTTAGTATCTCTTTTTAAGAATGGTTTCACATTCATTTTGTTAACATGGGCATCCACACAAACCCCTAAAGTACAGCTATACAAAGTAACAGTCATAGTAATATAGTTACAATACATTTATTTATTTATTAACAGTTTCTTATATAGCGCAGCATATTCCGTTGCGCTTTACAATACATGAACATAAGCCATATAGAAGACCAGAATCCAATATATAGGCTCTGGTTGGTGGGCTGATGCTGTAGGGGCTGGGTGGGTGGGTAGGCGGGCTGATGCTGCGGGAGCTGGGTGAGTGGCTGGGCATAGTGGTGATGCTGCCTGGAGCCGGGTGGGTAGCCGGGCAGGAGCGCAGGACTCAAGCTAACGGTTTGGGTGGGTGGGTGGCTCAGGCTGTCTGTGCCTCGTCACCTCGTCGCGCTGCGCAGACCGCACTGCCGGTACGAGGGAAGCCGGGCATTAGACTACACATGCACAGTCTAATCCCGAAATCCCGGGGTTTTGGGGGCCAAATTTCAGTGATCCCGGTATTGGCCGCCCTAGTTATGGCTTTATGAACATAATGCTTACAGTTTGCAAAATGTAGTGTCTTTATAAAACAAAGGTATTCTGTTTATAGGGTGTATGTAGCAATTATCTCATTTTAGATCCTATCATTGTAAATTATTTTCACCTCTGTTTGCAACAATAAGAAATTTTAAGTATCATCCAATTGTATGAATCTTAACATGCAAGGTTAATGGGCCTGTCCCTGTGATGTGCTTGGAGTTAAGTGAACGCGTCAGTGGTCTCTTCACTCCTACATCCGACCACGCATATACAGTTGCCATTGCCAGGGAGGCTTCTAAAAAAGAACCATTTCCTTGTAGTTTGTGCTGCTAACACAATCTTCAGATGGTGTTGGCTGCAGGGGACAATTCCTTAGTGATTTGCATTCCAGAGCTTAACGAGCTTTGCAACCTAAATATAAACCGATGAGGGTACCGGCTGCTGTCTGATATGGAGGGGAATGCAAGAGATGTCGTCGACATCTGCTGCAATTAATACTATACATGGGACATTCGGTGTGTTTGTGGGATACTCCATAGGCCCCCCTATAAGAGTAAGCAACAGGGAAGTGTATATGATGGCATTATAAAGTAATCTTTTGTACTCTTCTTACTTAATATAAATTCTATTGTCTTAGCTGCAAATTTTTATTCATATTACACGCTATCAGGTTTGTATATAAGCTTGCAGTGCTCTCAAATGTGAATTAGATAGCCCATTGTCTATTGATGCTATATATATAATCGGTTGGATGCGAAGATAAATGTTTTCACTACATGTTGAGCTTCTGGCCAAAATCTCAGAATCGGTTACAAACTTTTTGAATGTTATTGAAATTAGAATGACTGTTTACCTGTAGGTTATCTGCTGAGGAGTGGAGATTTGGACAAGGAAAGACTGATGAGGAGACAGACTTCAGAAAGTGTGAGAGGAAATCAAGACACAGAGCTCCTCCTATTCTGCATGTGTCTTCCAAACCTTCTGCAGTAACACAATGCCCACAACAATAACACATTCTCTGCAGGTTTTATAGATTTTTTTTATTTAATATTCTAAACACACATGGCTATTTGGTGGAGTTATTATTGTGCAGAACAAGCCCTAAAAGCTTGGTATCCAGTCTGTTTTTGAAAAAACGACAGATATCTAGAGCAAGATTTAATTACATGTGAGCTTGGCAGGTTCCGTTGGCTGATTCTGCTTGGACCTCCACAGGCTGCAAACAGAATCCGTCTACTTAGATGCAACATGCAAAACCACCGGAACTGGTCATATTAAATTCTGCCCTATGGGATTGCCTTCATGTATTTTTTTTGTTTGTTTTATTCAACATACTGGATCCTAAGACACTCTGGTTTTCTTTGGATTTGTGTAAGTTAACTTTCTTATGCCCCCATTTAACAACATTGTTTTAAACAGAAAATCAGCAGTGAATCTGCCGCTGGCGAGAGGTGATGCTAAAACCTCCAGCAGCGCAGCTTTTGTAGTCCAAACAGTGCTGGTTGTGGAACAAGTGTTTTTTTTTCCAGCGAGTGAGAAAGACACGGCTTTTACCCGGCATTAAAATGCCGGGAACTGCCACGCTGGACCCCCGTTCTCACTGCAAGGCAAATTTGCCTTTAAACACGGGTTTTTCGGCAGTGTGAACAGGTCAACCCGTGTCTACATACTTGGATCTCAGACATGGGTAAAAAGAAGGGTTTTAAGCGTGTATGAGATCCGGGTATGCAACCTGTTCACACTGCCAAAAATCCTGGGTTAAAAGGCAAATTCCCGGGTCGACGTGCTAGACCTGTGAATTTCGCTGCAGTGAGAACGGGGTATTACTGAGGCATGCACATTGTTTTCCCTTTTGGCACATGTGCAGTTTATCCTACAAGGCTCCGTGCAGGTCTTCAAAGGCTGAATACTTCTTGTGAATGGCAGAGTTTCCTCCCATTTCCACTGTAGTCAATGTGGGTGAGGGGCAATAAAAAAAAATGGTAAGTACTAATGTACTCTTCAACTCTCCTCCTACATGCTGCACCATTCCATCCCAGGGCCCGTGCTTGTGTTGTCATCAATGTGCTTGACACCTACTGGCATTTAATGAGGTGATGGAGTGTATGTCTATAAGGATTCTCCTGATACACACACATGACTGGTTTCTTTTGAGGTTGCTGTGGGGGTGACGTTCCTTGAGGGTTGCTACTAGCATAGTGCCAGTGATTGCTACCACTTCCTAAATACCATTGGTTACAATAGCAATTTACATAATATTACAATTTACAAATATTTTAAAATAGCATTGGCTTAAAACAGCGCAAGGTGCTATGATGAATAAGAATTTACAGCAGACACCTGTTGATAAATGGGGGCATTTATTTAAAGTTCATTCCTGTATTGTTAATGTTCCCTCAGAATATTCACATTGTTTTATGTGTCAGGGTCATTTTGTTTGATGTCGTTTCTGTAAATAAACAACAACAAAAATGGCACACTGTGAATATCCACTATTTCTTTGCTATGTACCGGGATAACTTTTATATTAATAATATTCAGTTTTTAATGATAATACAGTACAAATATGCAATATTCTACATTGTAAGGTGTTTTATTTGTTTTTAATGTTAATAAAGTATTGGTTAACTAATATAAACCCTTTTTCGAGTTTGTTTTTTCCTTTTCACGTGAATTTTTTTGCTTGTCTAGCAAATGCAAACATTCTGTACCCATTATTTTTTTAAGGTTACTGTGCTCATTAATGTACACCCCACACCTTCTATATGCATTATTATGGTTTATTATTATGATAATATGGTTTTGTATGAGTGGACATCTTTATTGGTTACTTTGTAGCCAGAATGTGCACAAGATAATTCATAAAAGTTGAACTGAGCTGTGTGTATCATTCTTTCAGATTAATATTTGTCTTGTGTAAACTATAACTGGTTTATGTGTGGCCATACAGTAAACCATTAATGTTGTAACTATTTGGCTGGTTGAAATACCTTACTAGAACAAGGACAACAATGGCTGTTTCAACTAGCAGGACCAACTAGCAGGACCCCCCCCCCGATTCAATTATTTAATCAAAAATAGACTGACACTCTAGCTACATACTTGAACTTAAGTTGCAGATATATGAGATGGGGGTATTTGCTGAGAGAGTAACGCTGGGTATACACCAGAATGAATTTTGACCGATTTGTATGTGAATTGGGCATGTTTTAGATTTGATTCCGATATGTGCCTCCACCGGTCGGTTTGAAGATCCTAACTGCTGCAGTAAGGATTTGTAAAAGATCCCTTCATCTGGGTACGATCGTCTCACAATCTGCTCATGATCATAGTCGCTCTGGTGTGTACCCTACATTAGAAGGAAGTTGTGTTACATCTTCTGTCAGTATTCTGCCCTGGCTGTTGCCAGACAACAGTTACAGCCAGTAGCGGCTCTTACTTTTTTGGAGGAGAGGGGCTGCTGCAATGTGTCCCCCTCTGCTGCTGCTGTCACCGCCGCCGCGATCCACTGCCGCTGGTCCCCTACACGGGGCCAGCGCATGCGCAGTAACTTCATACATACTGCGCATGCGCTGGCCCAAGTCTCTGGGGGCTGCCTTTGCAGCAGCCCATGGAGGCTTGATCGGGTTCCCGCGCATGCGCAGTATGGTCCGCAATACTGCGCATGTGCAGAACTCATTTTGGGGGCTGCCGCGCATTTGCACAGAGAGAGGCATCCCAGAGGGAGGGAACACCTCCCGATGGGATGCCTTGAGTGACTGGCAGTTCGGCCTTCCAATAGGAAGTCACTGCCAGTCACAGTGAAGCCAGAACAGTCTCACAGACTGCATCTGGCTTCACTTTAGGCAGAGACAGTGGCATATTTTACCGGGGGGGGGGGGCTGCAGCCCATAGGTAATAACCGCCACTGGCAGTTCTTCGTATCCACGGCCTTGCTCCTGTGTGTTTGTACAAACCTGTCACATAATTGGCTCATTAATTAGCTGCAGTTAATCTGTGTTTCAGGAGGCTTGTGTTTTTCCAGCCATCCTGATTGGTCCATGATCCCTATATGTTTCTGGTCTGCCTCTGTCCCAGTGCTGGACATAGCTTACAGTTGTGATGTGAGCCCTTAACCCTCAGCTCTGTCTTTGTCCCAGTTTGTTTCCAGTCATCCTCAGCATTTGTTTCAGCTGTTTCTAGCCAGTCCTCAGTATTTCTCCAGCGCTGTTTCCTGCCAGTCCTGAATATTTCTCAAGCTCTGTTTTCCATTCCCCTTCTATTGTGTTTTCAGTCAGTTACCCTGACGTATGTTAACTCTCATGAGAAGGGTCCTCCTTTCTCACGTACTCACCCTTCCTCTTTACCTCACCTGTGCTCCTGTCCTGTTCTTCCCTTTCTCTACTTCATCTTCAGTCTCCTTGACAATTTTGACACCTACTTCTGAACTGATGCTGATTTTAGTTCTACCAGCTATACCCCTATTCATACTGTATTTTTCAACACACCCTGTACGTTACCTTGTAATTTGTTTTTTGTTTGCTATGTACGGCGCTGCAGACACTTTAAGGCACCTTATAAATAAACGTACTACTACTACCCTGTCTGATCTCCTGTATTGTATTCAGTATTCTACCGTTATTACCAGTCTTTACATTAGTTTTCCTATCTCCAATTCTGATACTAGTCCCAGTTTCACCATTATTTTGTCCACTGCGTTCTTTGCTCTACCCATCTCAATCAGCCCGTGTCTAGCTTTTATTGTCTCTCTTCATTATCTCACTTTCCAGCCTATCAGTTACTACCTCCTCACTGTACAATACCCTTGCTAGTTTCCACCTTGTATTTATAGTCCTTCTCCAGTCTCCTAGTAGGAGCCTCCTTCCAGCCGGCATAGATTCAGGTCATTTGGGGTTGAGCTTGTACTACCATCAGCAGTGTAAGTCCTGGCGGCATCTAGAATCACCTTAGACGGAAGCCATTCTGGAGGAGGTCACTACCCTAAAGTTTGGATTCACCAGTTCTAACAAGGGAACAGAAGAAAGAGGTACAGTACATAAATGAAAGTGAAAAAATGGTAGGGGGGCATAAATGGGAAAGTGTGCAAAGACATTGGAGCTGGTGGAAGAGATCAGAGTGTGAAATTGTGGGTTTTGGCAGAGTTAAGAAACAGAGGTGCAAAGATGCGTGGAAACATGAGGCACTGGTTCACAAATCGGTATTTAATCAAGGACTGTTCGCCCATTCAGTTTTTTTTTTTTTCTTTGGAGCTGAATCGGCATGGGTGTGTGTTCACGACAAATTAGTTGATCTACGCAGTTTTGCACCGGTGCTGGATTTTTTTTTGCCCAGGTGAAAAATCAGCAGTAAGATTAAATAGGGTGATTATAACTCGCCCTAAAACAGACGAAAATTGCAGATTTATTGCCTGGTGAAAATCATGAAGATTTAATACTCCCCTATACCAGTGAACAAGGGAATCCATTTTCATTTGAGAGAGCCCAGATTACAAGAACACAGCATGGCAACTGGCTCGTGATTATAATAATAAACAATTACAAATATTTTAAAAAGTCTCTATATTGTGTAATGGTGCCCATATTCGGTGCATTTTGGGCTGCCGATGGGCACAGCACATCGTACAGTCCAAAAAGTATGTGCTGCAGGTACTTTATGAACTAGATGACATCGTATCTAGTTCATATTCACAGTGCTTTAGCACATCAGATGTGGTTTGAACTAGATATGATGCGATCTAGTTCAAAACACACAGTGCCTATCATAACGTAAATGGGCACCATCAAAGGTGTCATCAATATTTTTACATTTAAGATTATAGATTTACCATTCTCTATGTCTCCTTTGAGATGTGCACTACATTTATGGTCTTGACATGAACCTCCTGCAACATGAAAGATTTTCATCATAATAGCAAATGTAAAAATTCTGAAGAACTGTTATCCGAAACATCCAACTGCAATTTGAGCAAAGAATGAAGCTACACACTGCTACAATGAAGAGGGTGTTCAGCACATCTAGAGCGCTTGCAGTAAACGTAAGACTGGAGAGTAAGCATTCAACAAGAGCCAATTGCAAGTACAAGTGCCAGTATGTTATTGGGTATGAGCGTGATGGAATTTAGCCCAAAGGTTCTGAAAATCAACAGTAATTCCTTCAGGGTCAAAAAACTGAATTTACAATCCATTATGCCTTTTATCTTTCCATTGTAAATGGGTAGCATCAGGGTCCAGGTGGAAAAGCAAAAAGTTGCACAAAGGCTTAAATATAGTAAACATTGTAGTATAGCCAATGTAGAAATAATAGCTAACCATTAAACTGAGACCGAGTATTAGTAGATCTGTAGAGCAGTGTAGCAGCTTTATGGGCGTAGAGGAGAGTCACAGGGACATGTGGGAGAAAGTTACTTCCATTTAGGGAGGCCAATCCCGGGGCATTTTTTCAATCCCGGGATTCGGGATTGAAAAATGCTCAATCCCGGGAATCCCGGGATTGGCCTCCCTAATAAAAACAAAAAATGACCTGCCCCCCAAATATCAATATTAATGCCCTCTTACTTCGCCCCGCCTGCCCGCCCGCCACTCTTCCCCATCCCCCTGCCCTGTGCTGTCACTTACAGAGGTAGTTGTGGCAGGCAGCAGCAGGAGCGATGTTCCTCCATCCATCCAGCGGCCGGGCGGGCGGCTGAGCGATTGTGTGCTTGTGCTGAATTTAGTGCACTGACAGGCATGGCGGCGGACGGGCTGCGCAGCGTGGCATGATGTCAGGGGTCACGCTGCGCAGCCTGGGCGCCATCATGCCTGTCATCACAAAGCACCTGCACACAGCGGAGAGCGGACCAATCGGCCACCGGGGGGTACGGAGCAGACAGCCGGGCAGCATCTGAGCCATTCTAAAGTGCTCAGCGCTGCCTGGCTTTGAAAAAAAAGTACATTTAGCACTGGGATACTAATCCCGAAATCCCGGGATTGAAACATTCAATCCCGGGATTCAAATCCTGACGATTTTAGGCCTAAATCCCGGGATCCTGCCGTACCCGGGATTGGCCTCCCTACTTCCATTTAAATAAATATGAGTACTTCAATATGTATTCGCTAATCTAATATATATATACTTGACACAAAACTGGTGGAAATACTGTATACTTGTATGTGTGATTTTTTTTTTTTTTAATTGCCACTGAAATGTTGAAAACAACATTAAACAGTAGAATAGAATAGAATCAACTTTATTGGCCATGTATGCTTGCGCACATTAGGAATTTTGTTGTGGATTACAGTGCCGCATCAAGCAGGGGTGAAAGGGGGGGGGCATTAAATATATTACATAAAGACATTACATGCATTCCATTTCTAGCTGCGACTATGGTGGTCCGGTCGCCAAGTAGGGACACGTTGTTTGGCTGTTGATATTGGGATTGCATTCGCTTTGATTGCATTGTTCAGGTGATGGACGGCTAACGGAAAGAAGCTTCTTGTGGATCTGGACGTTTTGACGGGGATGGACCTGAACTGTCTTCCGGTAAGAAGTAGAGAACAGGTCTTGAACCTGTGGCCCTCCAGATGTTGTGGAACTACATGTCCCAGCATGCCCTGGTTGTTGTTTTTTTAGCATGCTCTTATAGGAAAAAATGTGGCAATGCATGTTGGAACATGTAGTTTCACAACATCTGGAGAGCCACAGGTTGAAGAGCCATGAGGTAGAGCTATATGTATGAGAAAACGGTTATACCAGCGCTGGCTGAGCACAAAAGTAATAAAGATGTCTCTGTAAATGATTTATTAATGTTTGAGTGCCAACGTTGCTGTCAGGGATCCTCAAAATATCCACCAAAAATGCCAACGTCCCTCACAGCGACTGTTCTGTTAGTGTAAATAAATAACCGATATTCAATGGCGCTATTTACAGTATCACACAGAACATAAATTATAATTTTAACTATTTATATAATCTTCTAATAAAACCATGAAATACATATTTCAGCAAGAAGAGGGAGATTACTTCTATCTGCAGCACAGACAGATTTCTGCCCAGGATGACACACAAAAAAGCCTTCACCATAAAAACTCAGCAATAGGATACATAGAATAGATAATATGTGCACCCACTGGTGAAAGTTTTTAAAACAATATATCACTTACACAGTAATTATAATAATTGACAATGTACACCCATAGAGGGAGAATAAAATAGTGTGGCGAGCGTATCAAGACACCGGGCCCACTGTGTGGCGAGCGCGCAAGGGGGAGGCGATCCATGGCCCCCCCTTGTCTGCATTTGGGCGGTCGGGATTCCGACCGCCGGCATTTCATACCGAATCCAAACAAGGTCTGTCTCTTTTCCTTTTTCTCCTCTTTCAATAGAGTCCTAGGAGAACTTTGATAAAAGACTGACAATATTGTATGGTAAAAACCAATAAACAATTTATTGGTGCACTCACATCTTATAAATAAAAACAAGCATATAAACCCAGAGGGTGTCGAGTCCCTTAATACTGGTCAGGAGTCACCTCAAAGTTACAGCGGTTACCTGGCCTCCAGGAAAATCCTGCAGTCTTCAGTATCGCCCGGTCCGTTCGGTGGTGATAAACTTTGCTTAAACGCACTTTTAGGCAAAAGTGAATTTGCCATGCACTTCTTAGCTGGACAAAACCATGTGCACTGCAGGTGGGACAGATGTAACGTGCAGAGAGAATTGGATTTGGGTGGGGTTTTTCTTCAAAATGAGATCTATATTGCAGTGTAAAATAAAGCAGTCCGTATATTCCATGCACAGAAACAAAATAACCAACACCCAAAGCTAATTCTCTCTGCACATGTTACATCTGCCCCCTGCAGTGCACATGGTTTTGTCCAGCTAAGAAGGAATTTGCCTCTTAAGAGTGAACTAGAATAAGGCCCACACTCTTCTTTGCAAAATTTGGAAGTTGATTATTCCGCTTTATGTATGTATGTATGTATTTTTTTTTTGAAACTCTTGAATATTGTAAGTTGTATATCAAAAGTTTAATAAAAATATATTGATTTAAAAAAAAAATGTGAAGGTTGAACCCATTAAGGAAATAACAAAAGTGTACTTCAGACAAGTTTATTTCCACTAGGAATCTGATCGCAACAAAATGGAGTCTTTATGTGCAATGAATGGTACAGATCCTTATGGAAGATGGCTTTTGGATCTCAGCAGTGCACACCCTTATTCACAGAGCACTTATCTGATTGCTGATTTAAGTTATCTAACAGAGCACCAGCTTATTTTGAGCCAATCAAAGAGTATTCTGAGGAATATTCATTGGTGGTATTCTGCCAATAAATTTGGAACTAATATTGGATCGTTGTCTCAAAAAAATATTAAATATTAATTAAGTCACCCATATGTTTTATTCATTCAGAATTCTACGCTAATGAAATAAAGACTCGGACACAAATAATTTGACTCGTAGACCATAAATAATGACTCAGACAACTGTGTAAATTGGAAAATTAAGGTCACAGCCAAAATTTATTTAAACGAATGGCTGGAAATTTAAGGATTAATCAAAAGTGGCCCAAGAAGCATGGCCCTCGGCAATCGCCTATGTATCAATGCAAAAATGGGCGTGGCCATAGCCACGCCCTGCGTAACCTAACTGAGTAGCTAAATTTTCCCTTAACTGGCAGAGCACTGGTCCCTCCCTAAGATGGTGACCTGGTCCTCCCCTAAGGTAGTGACCGACTCGCCTCTCTCCCAGGGAAAATGCTAGCCAATTTCTGTCACGCTAATCTCTTTCAACCGAGGAGCCATGCTCTCCGCCCTCCATCACTCTTGCAAGGTCCTAAACCTTTGCACTTTTCCTTCGCCCTTCAATTTGCAAGGCCCTCAGCCTTTGCAACTTCTCCTTTTCCTCCTCCTGCAAGGTCCTAAACCTTTGCACTTACACAACAAAATTTCTTACTTCGGGTGGGTGGGTGGGAATCCAAAAATGGCAAGAGGGATAATTTACCTCAGCTAACACTTATATAACCTTTCAAACTCCTCCCCCTACTCTGTCACTACTGGCTAACCCACCTGACCTGCAACCAACCAGCACCTAGCACTAAACCACCAATGACAACTGCTCTACTAATTCTTACTACAAAAACAGGGTGCTTATTTCATCTCAAGCTTAGGTAAGCTTTTGATTCTATTAAGTCACCCATATGTTTTATTCATTCAGAATTCTACGCTAATGAAATAAAGACTCGGACACAAATAATTTGACTCGTAGACAATAAATAATGACTCAGACAACTGTGTAAATTGGAAAATTAAGGTCACAGCCAAAATTTATTTAAACGAATGGCTGGAAATTTAAGGATTAATCAAAAGTGGCCCAAGAAGCATGGCCCTCGGCAATCGCCTATGTATCAATGCAAAAATGGGCGTGGCCATAGCCACGCCCTGCGTAACCTAACTGAGTAGCTAAATTTTCCCTTAACTGGCAGAGCACTGGTCCCTCCCTAAGATGGTGACCTGGTCCTCCCCTAAGGTAGTGACCGACTCGCCTCTCTCCCAGGGAAAATGCTAGCCAATTTCTGTCACGCTAATCTCTTTCAACCGAGGAGCCATGCTCTCCGCCAAAACGAAGGCCGCCACCGCAGGCCAGAGTCCGCCACCCAGCAGAAATCCTCACATACCCAGCGCTCCCAACAAGGCTGTGACAAATAACTTCATCCCTTCTCTATTAAGATGCACTCCATCTGCTCTATAAAGCTCCGCCTGCTCATATCTGATCCCCGGGTGCTTAATTACAAAACCTCCAATGCTCCAGATAAACTTGGACACTGCTGCATTGAGCTTTCTCCTCACCTTATCCAATGCAGCTCCTCCTTGTGTCCCTCTCCATACCCTCCTCGGAATCATCTCCGACCAATACAACCTCACTTCGGGCCATCTCTCTTTTATGCCCTGAAGATCAATCTTAATCGCTATAATCAATTCAACGCCTTTGCACGACCCTAAGTCGTTGCCACCTGCGTGAATGATCAGCACATCTGGAGCACCCCACTTCTTCTCTGAAATCAATAACAAGTCCCATAATCTGAACCAGCAAAGACCTCTCACACCAATCCACTTCACTCTACCAGCCCCTTTGGTCCTGTTCTCGTGCTTTCCTGCCCAATATACATATGAGTGTCCTACAATCCACACCCTACCCACCACATCAGCCGAACCTAGAATAAAATTATATAAAATAACCATTAGAAACTTAAATTACTTAACATATCTAAAGCAACTAGCCAAGGTAAGGTAAACTGAGTTGTTTAGGCTACCCAGATGGATGTGAACAACACAAAACCTCAGATTTTAAGAGGAAAAAAGTGAAACGCCATCCAATCCCCCTTCATAAAAGGCAGGCGGCTTATGGCCCTGGGTTACCTAAAAAACAAACTCGCCAGGAGCGCGCTCTCTATAACTTCTCCCCTCTTATATACGCCTTAAAAGCTGACGATCTCCACCTACCCAGCCTCTTTATTGCCTCCTCTGAACTGCCTGCTACCGCTGCGCAAGTTGCTGCTCCTATTCTAAAGGAATGAGTACCATATTCTTCCTCCGGGATGCCCAAGGCCACCAAACATTTACCAAAAACACTAGAAAATTGAAATTTAGTTAACGGCGTACCATCCCTATGCACTAACCACTGAACCCCCCCCTTTGGCCTAACCAAATTGAATTTGTTTGCTAATTCCACCGGACAGATCCCCTTATGCTCCTCTGCCTTCAAAGAAATCCAGCGCCCCTTACCCAGCTGATCCGTTTTTGATCTCTGAATCTTTATCAACGCTAAATCTTTTTTAATCACCACATTCTCCTTCAACACCCCAGAGACCACACACGATTTATTTCTTGCCACTAACTCCCCAATCCTAAACGCCCCAAAAAACGCAAGCACAAATGCCAAACTAAAAAGGGCTGATTCATACTCATCCACTGCCACCCCAGAAACTGCTGTGACTAAATCCTGCAGTAAACCTTGGTCTATGGGCCTTCTCAAATCTCCTTCCCCCTTCTGTTCTCTGGCCCACCCCTTTAATGCCTTAGACAACAGGAATGACTTGGTAGGATCTTTTTGACCCTTCAATTTAGCAAAGAAAGCGATTCCCGCCAATGCCCCGGACATTGCTGCCCTAGATCTACCTTCCTGGTGGCAAGCCCACACAAATTCTAACATAACTTCCTCTTCGCACTTACCCTCACCCCACCTGGCTGTAAAAACCGACCATTCATTCCAAGCCGCCGAGTAACTTCTCAGCGTACTTGGGGCCAAAGCCTTCAGGGCTAGACTCTCGATGCCGGCTCGATGATCTGCCATAATTGAGAAGGACATGACACACCATCAAGATCTGCTGTCGGGGCCAGCCTCCTGAACCTATCCCATTGGAACCTAGATAATGCATCCGCTATTTCATTCTTTACCCCTGGAACATGCCTTGCTGAGAAAGAAATATTCTCCTGCAAACAACGCAGAATGAGATGCCTAAGTAACCGCATTACCCTCGGACAATCTGACCTCTGATTGTTAATTGAATGAACTACTCCCAGATTATCACACCAAAAAACAATGTTCTTGTTAGCAATCTGCCTAGCCCATAGTTCCACTGCCACGATTATTGGAAAAAGCTCTAACAGCAACATACTAGCAGTAAATCCTTTCACCCTCCAATCCTCCGGCCACGCCTCTGCACACCAGTGCCCCTTAAAATATGCTCCAAAACCTACTGCCCCAGATGCATCTGTAAATAATTGCAGCTCATCATTTGCCACCGCCTCCTGCCAAATCCTAACCCCATTAAAATCCTGCACGAAACATAACCAAACTTTCAGATCTTCTTTCAATCCCGCGGAGATTCTTACTTGATGATGAGGCTTCCTAACCCCCGCAGTAGCTCTCTCCAACCTTCTACAAAAAACTCTGCCCATTGGGATCACCCTACAGGCAAAATTTAATAACCCTAGCAATGACTGCAACTTCCGCTTTATGTATGTATGTATGTATTTTTTTTTGAAACTCTTGAATATTGTAAGTTGTATATCAAAAGTTTAATAAAAATATATTGATTTAAAAAAAAAATGTGAAGGTTGAACCCATTAAGGAAATAACAAAAGTGTACTTCAGACAAGTTTATTTCCACTAGGAATCTGATCGCAACAAAATGGAGTCTTTATGTGCAATGAATGGTACAGATCCTTATGGAAGATGGCTTTTGGATCTCAGCAGTGCACACCCTTATTCACAGAGCACTTATCTGATTGCTGATTTAAGTTATCTAACAGAGCACCAGCTTATTTTGAGCCAATCAAAGAGTATTCTGAGGAATATTCATTGGTGGTATTCTGCCAATAAATTTGGAACTAATATTGGATCGTTGTCTCAAAAAAATATTAAATATTAATTAAGTCACCCATATGTTTTATTCATTCAGAATTCTACGCTAATGAAATAAAGACTCGGACACAAATAATTTGACTCGTAGACCATAAATAATGACTCAGACAACTGTGTAAATTGGAAAATTAAGGTCACAGCCAAAATTTATTTAAACGAATGGCTGGAAATTTAAGGATTAATCAAAAGTGGCCCAAGAAGCATGGCCCTCGGCAATCGCCTATGTATCAATGCAAAAATGGGCGTGGCCATAGCCACGCCCTGCGTAACCTAACTGAGTAGCTAAATTTTCCCTTAACTGGCAGAGCACTGGTCCCTCCCTAAGATGGTGACCTGGTCCTCCCCTAAGGTAGTGACCGACTCGCCTCTCTCCCAGGGAAAATGCTAGCCAATTTCTGTCACGCTAATCTCTTTCAACCGAGGAGCCATGCTCTCCGCCCTCCATCACTCTTGCAAGGTCCTAAACCTTTGCACTTTTCCTTCGCCCTTCAATTTGCAAGGCCCTCAGCCTTTGCAACTTCTCCTTTTCCTCCTCCTGCAAGGTCCTAAACCTTTGCACTTACACAACAAAATTTCTTACTTCGGGTGGGTGGGTGGGAATCCAAAAATGGCAAGAGGGATAATTTACCTCAGCTAACACTTATATAACCTTTCAAACTCCTCCCCCTACTCTGTCACTACTGGCTAACCCACCTGACCTGCAACCAACCAGCACCTAGCACTAAACCACCAATGACAACTGCTCTACTAATTCTTACTACAAAAACAGGGTGCTTATTTCATCTCAAGCTTAGGTAAGCTTTTGATTCTATTAAGTCACCCATATGTTTTATTCATTCAGAATTCTACGCTAATGAAATAAAGACTCGGACACAAATAATTTGACTCGTAGACAATAAATAATGACTCAGACAACTGTGTAAATTGGAAAATTAAGGTCACAGCCAAAATTTATTTAAACGAATGGCTGGAAATTTAAGGATTAATCAAAAGTGGCCCAAGAAGCATGGCCCTCGGCAATCGCCTATGTATCAATGCAAAAATGGGCGTGGCCATAGCCACGCCCTGCGTAACCTAACTGAGTAGCTAAATTTTCCCTTAACTGGCAGAGCACTGGTCCCTCCCTAAGATGGTGACCTGGTCCTCCCCTAAGGTAGTGACCGACTCGCCTCTCTCCCAGGGAAAATGCTAGCCAATTTCTGTCACGCTAATCTCTTTCAACCGAGGAGCCATGCTCTCCGCCAAAACGAAGGCCGCCACCGCAGGCCAGAGTCCGCCACCCAGCAGAAATCCTCACATACCCAGCGCTCCCAACAAGGCTGTGACAAATAACTTCATCCCTTCTCTATTAAGATGCACTCCATCTGCTCTATAAAGCTCCGCCTGCTCATATCTGATCCCCGGGTGCTTAATTACAAAACCTCCAATGCTCCAGATAAACTTGGACACTGCTGCATTGAGCTTTCTCCTCACCTTATCCAATGCAGCTCCTCCTTGTGTCCCTCTCCATACCCTCCTCGGAATCATCTCCGACCAATACAACCTCACTTCGGGCCATCTCTCTTTTATGCCCTGAAGATCAATCTTAATCGCTATAATCAATTCAACGCCTTTGCACGACCCTAAGTCGTTGCCACCTGCGTGAATGATCAGCACATCTGGAGCACCCCACTTCTTCTCTGAAATCAATAACAAGTCCCATAATCTGAACCAGCAAAGACCTCTCACACCAATCCACTTCACTCTACCAGCCCCTTTGGTCCTGTTCTCGTGCTTTCCTGCCCAATATACATATGAGTGTCCTACAATCCACACCCTACCCACCACATCAGCCGAACCTAGAATAAAATTATATAAAATAACCATTAGAAACTTAAATTACTTAACATATCTAAAGCAACTAGCCAAGGTAAGGTAAACTGAGTTGTTTAGGCTACCCAGATGGATGTGAACAACACAAAACCTCAGATTTTAAGAGGAAAAAAGTGAAACGCCATCCAATCCCCCTTCATAAAAGGCAGGCGGCTTATGGCCCTGGGTTACCTAAAAAACAAACTCGCCAGGAGCGCGCTCTCTATAACTTCTCCCCTCTTATATACGCCTTAAAAGCTGACGATCTCCACCTACCCAGCCTCTTTATTGCCTCCTCTGAACTGCCTGCTACCGCTGCGCAAGTTGCTGCTCCTATTCTAAAGGAATGAGTACCATATTCTTCCTCCGGGATGCCCAAGGCCACCAAACATTTACCAAAAACACTAGAAAATTGAAATTTAGTTAACGGCGTACCATCCCTATGCACTAACCACTGAACCCCCCCCTTTGGCCTAACCAAATTGAATTTGTTTGCTAATTCCACCGGACAGATCCCCTTATGCTCCTCTGCCTTCAAAGAAATCCAGCGCCCCTTACCCAGCTGATCCGTTTTTGATCTCTGAATCTTTATCAACGCTAAATCTTTTTTAATCACCACATTCTCCTTCAACACCCCAGAGACCACACACGATTTATTTCTTGCCACTAACTCCCCAATCCTAAACGCCCCAAAAAACGCAAGCACAAATGCCAAACTAAAAAGGGCTGATTCATACTCATCCACTGCCACCCCAGAAACTGCTGTGACTAAATCCTGCAGTAAACCTTGGTCTATGGGCCTTCTCAAATCTCCTTCCCCCTTCTGTTCTCTGGCCCACCCCTTTAATGCCTTAGACAACAGGAATGACTTGGTAGGATCTTTTTGACCCTTCAATTTAGCAAAGAAAGCGATTCCCGCCAATGCCCCGGACATTGCTGCCCTAGATCTACCTTCCTGGTGGCAAGCCCACACAAATTCTAACATAACTTCCTCTTCGCACTTACCCTCACCCCACCTGGCTGTAAAAACCGACCATTCATTCCAAGCCGCCGAGTAACTTCTCAGCGTACTTGGGGCCAAAGCCTTCAGGGCTAGACTCTCGATGCCGGCTCGATGATCTGCCATAATTGAGAAGGACATGACACACCATCAAGATCTGCTGTCGGGGCCAGCCTCCTGAACCTATCCCATTGGAACCTAGATAATGCATCCGCTATTTCATTCTTTACCCCTGGAACATGCCTTGCTGAGAAAGAAATATTCTCCTGCAAACAACGCAGAATGAGATGCCTAATTAACCGCATTACCCTCGGACAATCTGACCTCTGATTGTTAATTGAATGAACTACTCCCAGATTATCACACCAAAAAACAATGTTCTTGTTAGCAATCTGCCTAGCCCATAGTTCCACTGCCACGATTATTGGAAAAAGCTCTAACAGCAACATACTAGCAGTAAATCCTTTCACCCTCCAATCCTCCGGCCACGCCTCTGCACACCAGTGCCCCTTAAAATATGCTCCAAAACCTACTGCCCCAGATGCATCTGTAAATAATTGCAGCTCATCATTTGCCACCGCCTCCTGCCAAATCCTAACCCCATTAAAATCCTGCACGAAACATAACCAAACTTTCAGATCTTCTTTCAATCCCGCGGAGATTCTTACTTGATGATGAGGCTTCCTAACCCCCGCAGTAGCTCTCTCCAACCTTCTACAAAAAACTCTGCCCATTGGGATCACCCTACAGGCAAAATTTAATAACCCTAGCAATGACTGCAACTGCTTTAACGTGACTCTTTTCACCTCTAAGAACTCTTCCAACTGCCCTTTCAACCTCGACACCTTTTCTTCCGGAAGCCTGCAAATACCCAATACTGTGTCTATCTCAATACCTAAGTAAGATAGCCTACTAACAGGCCCCTCCGTCTTCTCCTTTGCAAGTACCCCCAGTACCCAAAACAATGCACTGGTTGAAAAAAGTAACTCACTACACACCTCACTATCCGCCGGACCTATTAACAAAAAGTCATTCAGGTAGTGGGTCACCCCTTGCTGCTTGCAACCTGCCTTAATACACCACTGCAGGAAGCTACTAAAACACTCAAAGAATGAGCATGAAACTGAACAACCCATCGGTAAACATCTGTCTATATAAAACTCCCCTCCTAACTTAAAACCCATATACTTGAACGATTCCGGGTGTAAAGGCAAAATCCTAAAAGCTGATTCCACGTCTACCTTAGCCATCAGGGCTCCCTTACCGTAACCCTGCACCAAACTTAATGCATGCTCAAACAATTCATAGCTAACGCTACAAACCTCCTGATCCAACGCCTCATTCACTGAGCCCCCTTCTGGATAAGATAAATGCTGAATCAACCTATATTTCCCAGGCTCTCTCTTAGGCACCACCCCCAGCGGAGATACATAGATCCGCGATTGGGGGTTCCCTGAAAGGTCCTACCATTCTACCTAAGTTAACTTCGCTCTGCACTTTTTTCCGAACCACCTCTGGGAAATCCCTAGCTGACTTCAGGTTCCTATTTGCCGATGCAATAACCCTATCTATAACAGGTAAACGAAAACCCTCTGAAAAACCCTGTAATAAAAAGGCTGCTTCCTCCCTAAGAGGATAGAGCCTTAACCACCTCTTTAACTCCTCAATCCTAACTGGCGACTCCGCCTTGCCTATTGCCAGGCCCAGCCTCTCCCCTTCCAGCTGCTTGCCCCCTTGATCTTGCACACTCCTTTGCTGGGTGGGTCCCGCTGCATTGCAAGCACACGTGTCTGTACCTACACCCTGCTCCTTTTGTGCACTGCCCGTTATTAAAAGCATAGCATTTTCCCCTCCCGGGCACACTGTACCCGGGCTTGTTAAGAAAAAACTGTCTTCGCCCCCCACCTGCTTCACTTGACCCCCTCATTTGTTGGGTAACTTCCAACCATACTTCCACATCCTTAAACCCTAAACTAAAAACTTTCTGCCCATCCTGCTTTTTCCTAAAAAGTTCATCGTACTGCCTCCATGCATTAACCCTGCCTGTTGAATACATGTTATGTATTAGATGAAAATACTTGAACATATTCATATGCTCTGATGGCCTGGTTTCCGTGTAAACATGCTGCAAACACATAAGCCCCTGCCAGCCAGTTGGTATAAGACCTCCTAGCCTCCTCTGCTGCCGGGCCTTTTGCCTTGGCTGCATCCAATTCTTTCTTTGCTTCATGTGTTATAGCAAACATGTCCACGAAACGTCCCTTCTTTATTTTATCTCTAATTTTAGACCTCACACCCCTCAATATGGCCGTATTAGAACAATGCACCGCGTCACCTGAATGCATCCGGACCTACCCTGGCTGCACTACTAGCTACACTCCTCGAACCCCCTGCTCCCTTTTTCTTTCCCCTAATTTTCTGCGCAAAATACTTCATCAGCTTGCGCGGCCTACCATCTGAGCTGGATGAATCAGTGGAACTGTCTGAATGCGACCCTTCCCCTTGCTGCTGCGCTGTATGCGTGATCTCACCTGCTCCTGATGTCGACGGCCCCGCCTGCTCTTCAGTTCTAACCGTCTGTCCCACGATGCGCAGTGCGCCCACCGCGACTTGACTTGATGATTCCAGGACTTCAGATACGCTTCCAGGCCCTGCGCTTTCCGAAACCACCTGCAAAGGAATACTAACAGGAACAGAGTTCACAACATTCTCCTCATCAACATCTAATGTAATAACCCCTTCACTGCCACCATGCTCCCTGACCGGCCCCCCTCCTTGCCCAGCCTGCTGAAACGCTGCCGTTACCATGGGAGGTGCGGCCTCCGGAATGGGCGGGGGCGGGGGTGGGGGTGGCAACTGAAAATTGCCTTGCTGCGCCGAGGTGATTACTCCCTGCTGGCCACTAACCCCATAAAACCCACCTGGAGCTTGCCCAAATCCCTGATTTATTGCCCAAAATTGCTGACCCTGGTTACCAGGTACAGTGCTCAGCCAAGTCTGACCCTGTGGTTGATAAAATGGCTGCTGCATGCTCCCCCACTGCGGCCCCACTGGCCACTGCCCTTGGACACCCTGCTGCTGGACTGCCGTGTTAAAATAGGGAGACCAACTCCTGAATTGAGCTGTTTGGACCGCAGCTACATTGTTCACCGCCCCACCCACTGCCTGCAGCCCTGCAGTCTGCGCTATCGGCACCGGCCCCCGCACTAACACTGGTGTAGGTGGGGGCTGTGAGTAGTTTGGTAAAGGAGAGGATCTAATCCTAACAATGGGTGTGAATGCACCCCTCACTGACTGAGGTGACTGCCAGTCATTTATCCTAATATCCTGCTGCCTGCTGACAGGGGACAAGTTCACTGACTGCCCCCGCTGCTGCATGTCCCCAGCTCCTAAAGCTGTAGGACTGCCCACTGCATGCTGAAAGAATTCAGTGGACAAAATGTCCGCCTGAGATAAGGGGGCGGGGCTAGTCGCCACCTCTGTACCCCCACTCTCTGACCTGGGCCCCCCCCTTTGCGCATTATCGCTGACTGAGGGTCACCCCCTGCCCTGCGCCCCCCTAGCCAACCAAGCCTGCAGGCCGGAAGGCGAGGGGGCCGGGCGCGGCGTGCCTGCTGCCGCGGGCGCCATTACAGGATCCTGCCCCCCGGCAGAGCGAGCAGCCGCCCGCCCCGCCGACCCACTGCGTCCGCGCGCCCTCCCTCTTACTCCCGCCATGTTACCCGGGGGAGCTGGGGCCAGGCGCGAACCCCCCACCGCCGCCACCGCTGACAAGCGCGCTCCCCTGGAGACCTGAGAGGACGCGGCGGCCTGTAACGGCCTAGCCGCTTCCACCAGCCGCCGGGGAGGGGGCGCATTGCGGCGAGGGCGAGACATCCCACTACCTACAGAAAACTTTTACCACACTTTGTGCTGCAATTCAGTAGGTGCAGCCAATAACTGCAGCCAGCAGCCAGACACTGACAAAGAGGGGAATGACAGAAAAATGAAAACACTCAAAAAACGGAAAGAAGAAATTTATCCACAGAGATAGACAGAATAAGACACAGAAAGCTTAGACAAATAGAATATAGAAAAATAGTAAATAAAGCGACACTTAGCCTATCCAGACTCCAGAGGGACCGCAATCTCCAGGGAATCCAAAAATGGCAAGAGGGATAATTTACCTCAGCTAACACTTATATAACCTTTCAAACTCCTCCCCCTACTCTGTCACTACTGGCTAACCCACCTGACCTGCAACCAACCAGCACCTAGCACTAAACCACCAATGACAACTGCTCTACTAATTCTTACTACAAAAACAGGGTGCTTATTTCATCTCAAGCTTAGGTAAGCTTTTGATTCTATTTGTGTATCGCTCATTTGATTTGCCGTTCTCACTGCCCCTGATGAATTCATTGAAATGATGAGACGTGTTGGGACTTACATTCTCATCTGACGATTGTAAATATGTTAAAGCAAATATTTTAAAGCAACTCAGCCAATGCTGTATTGAACTATTTTTTTGCCCTGTCAGGCAATTTTTATAAAATTTTCATATTATACTTTAGCCCCCCCCCCCCTTTTTTTTTTATTCAATAGTTTTTTGTTTGTTTTCAAAACAAACAAACATACAAGAGTTGGAGAAAAAAAACAACCTAAATATCAGACCGAATAGAAGTGAATCATGTATACATGGGCTGACATTGGGACAATAAAAGTAAAGTTGACAATACAAATAAGAGATATATATATATATATATATATATATATATATATATATATATATATATACTGAAAATATATGTGTGTGAGCAGCGCTCAAAGCAAATATAGGTCACTTATGAGTCCAGCAAGATACCCTTGGGATAGGGAATATAAAGTCCACTTATAATAGACTGCAGCTCCCTCTTTCAAGTAGGCACAGCATCCAGGGTCAGGATGAACAACAAATCCAAAATATAGAAGCAGAAGAGGAGCGCTCCATGGTGCATGTAAATGATATTTAATGGGTATATCACAAATATAAAATCAGGTAAAGGCAAGTGCTCGTACCGATAGTGTAAACACTGTGGGCTGGTTACCACAAGATTTTAAAACAAATACCAGGGGCACACCGCTCCGATGTACCGAGCCACCGAGCTGGAAGCGTGGTAAGCGTATGCGGCTTACTTTACATGTATTCCGCATACCCTTGCGGGGCTCGCTGCACTCGCCACAGAATACATGTAAAGTAATCCCCGTCCCCTCGTGGGGCTCGCCACGCTTCGGGCTCGCTGCGCTCGCCACACTATATAAAATCAACTCCATGCGTAGTGGATAGTGGGGTTATGAACAGGTACAAAATTGCATCGGATCGCATGCAAATCGCATGCGATATCTGCCACCGTGAAATTAAACAAGTACCGATTCAGATTGCAGACGTAGAAATGCCCTGTCCGTACGAAGAAGCTAGCTATCTGTCCCATATTTTATAGAACTTATCTGGTGTTTTCCTAGAAATGTATACAAACTTCTCATGAGAGACAACGGAGTTCACCAGGGGTACCCATAGATTGTAATTAGAGTTGGTACATGCCATCTAAGCTCGCCCTACCAACACTCTGCCAAGAGCACATAGATTAATAATATATCATCTAGAGCAGTGGTTCCCAAACTGTGCGCCTAGGCTCCCTGGGGTGCCTTGGAGCACTTGCAGGGGTGCCTCAGGTTGGTGGTCCAGAATCAGTTCAAGTTATTTATGGCCAATGAAATGGATAAAATCAGTGTTTGTGGCTTCCAATTAAGAATATGTAGGTAAACAATAGTGAATCATGTTTCTCACCACATAAGTGGACCTAAGGAAAACATTTAAATCACAACTTATTTAATATTTTTCCTGAAATTAGTAACCAACTTTTGGCCTAGGGGTGCCGTGAAAAATATTCTGTTACTTTAGGGTGCCGTGATTCAAAATGTTTGGGAACCACTGATCTAGAGTGTACATCTAATATTTCCTCATCAATTACTGCAAGCATACTGTACATACAGTAAGTGTAAGAATATCTGACGGTATACCTGTAGAGATTAGAATTCAAGGTACTCTTTACCTAGCACGGCGCCCATCGCGGGCATTGAGTGCACTAAAAAATCGGGTGCGACGCGATGCCTGCGATTTCCCATAGGGAACAATGTTAAATTTCTCAATTGACCCGATTTTTCTGTTCAATGCCTCAATTGACCCGATTTTTCCATAGGAAACAATGTTAAATGGCCCACAGAGGCCAAATAGGCAACCTAAAGTGTGAAATGGCCCCCACAATTGTTAACGCCACCCCACGATCAACGTGAACCCGAAGCATGGCGAGCGGCGGCGGTACGTGTCCTACGACCTTTTCATACCCCCACTATCCACGTCGGCGTGGAGTTGAGAATAGAATAGTGTGGCGAGCGCAGCGAGCCCGAAGCGTGGCGAGCGGACGCGGATACCTGTGAAGCCCGCGAAGGGACGCGTTTACCTGTGAAGGTATCCGCGTCCCCTCGCGGGGCTCGCTGCGCACGCCACGCTTCTGGCTCGCTGCGCTCGCCACACTATTCTATTCTCAACTCCACGCCTACGTGGATAGTGGGGGTATGAAAAGGTCGTAGGACGCGTACCGCTGCGCTCGCCACGCTTCGGGTTGACGTTGATCGTGGGGTGGTGTTAACAATTGTGGGGGCCATTTCACACTTCAGGGTGGCTATTTGGCCTCTGTGGGCCATTTAACATTGTTTCCTATGGAAAAATCGGGTCAATTGAGAAATTTAACATTGATCCCTATGGGAAATCGCGGGCATCGCGTCGGTCGCGTCGCACACGATTTTTAGTGCATTCAATGCCTGTGATTTTTTTACCTGCGATGCCCACGATCAAAATCGTGGGCGCCATGCTAGGTAAAGAGTACCGAATTCAAATTACATTTTGCCAAAAGCATTTACCGCAGGACAGGACCACAGCAGATGCCAAAGGGTACATCCAATGAGTGGCCCCCTTGTTTTTAGTACCCCGTGCCCCCCAGAGCCTTAATTCAGCTCTAGGTACTCTCCATCAAGACATTGAGTACTGGATTGGGGCTACTGACTGACACTATATCATCTTGAAAGAATGGAACAAATAGTTGCCTGGATGCCACATTATAAGTGGCTATACCACTCACAGCCTGGCAGCCATTGATGATGATGATGATCAATGGCTGCAAGACTGTGTACCATACTAGCAGGATGTGTTATCAATCTCTGGGGGTATAGTGTGTATTACAATTATATGATTGCCTTCTTTTTAAATCAAGGGGGTAATATTGACATATCTAAATATATTTTGGGGTCTAAGGTAAAAAAGTTCCCTGACCCCTGATCTTCCGTAAGTGCTCAATCATCGCACCAAAGAGAGAGTTGGGCAAGTAGCTTACCATGAACATTGGGCCTGCATGTACTGTATCAGAAGTATTGTTTTAATTAAACTGTACTTTGGCGCAGACTATAGCTTATTACATGCTAATTATGCATTATTCATGACAGTCACTCTAAAACCAAACATTTGTACAACCATCTGATAATTGGTGGTCAACTTCATCAATACATTATACAATTATTGGTCTGATACACACATAACCGGCAGATGGGAACGATAACTGCAGAATGTATGCTGGTACCTAATTTGAGGATAAGTTATCTGTAACCTTCCCCGGTTCCCTAGAATCCGTCATGCTTGTTTATTTTCTGACTAAATAATGAGTTGTACATTATGGTTACAAAAAAGGAGAACAAAACATAGTTATGTGCCTGTGATACCATCTCATTTACGGCATATCCTGGACACAGGTCCAGATTAACAATGGGGCATAGCGAGCCACCATGCCCGCAGCATGGCGAGTGCAGCGAGCCCGCAAGGGGCTTTTTTGCGCTCGCCATGCTGTCTGAGTCCGGGCAGTCGGGATCCCGATGTCAGCCTAATGACTGTTGGGATCCCGACTGTTGGAACCCCATACCACACCCGTGAATCTGCACATCATGACTGCACGGAGTTGCCTCTTATACCCCTTTCACATCGCACAAATAACTTGAGTCGACCCGGGTCGATGTGTGATGTGAAAGCACCACAGTCAATAACCTGGGTTGAATAATCCTGTATTTCAACCCGGGAAAAAAGAAAGGTTATACAGGGGTCAGACCGGGGTTATAGTGCATTTAAAACGGCAGACCCAGGTTATTTCCTTGCTCTGAGTAAAAATGGCTGATTGGTTTCAGTTTCCAGTCAGCTGAGGCCTGCAGAGCACACAATACAAAGCATAACAGCTAATATTTGGCGGCAAGAAGTGTACTGTACTGCACTGTACTTTCTACCTACTATATGCGCCACTGCACAGCAATGTGACACTGGAGCATGTAGACCCCTAATAGGTATCCATATAAATGTTACATGATAAAAAAGACTCCATAGATCATGGAAAACTTATGTCAACCTTTTGCTTGTGTCGACCCTTTTTTCAATGTCTACGAAATGCATGTTGCCCTTTTGTCAATGTTGAAGTATTGAATGTCAGCCTAGACACTGTCAAACTATCATCTAGATACCAGACAGATACAATAAATGTACCATAATTTGCCACTAGAGGGCTGTATTGTATATGTAATAGCTAATAAAGATCTTGTTATTCCAACTTAATTGTTAGACAATAAAATGCAGGGCCGGGTTAGCAATGGGCCTGATGGAGCTACAGCTCCAGGCCCAGTCTCCAAATAGGCCCATTTCATAGTTGCCTACCCTCCTGAATTCTGCAGGAGACTCCCTGAAATAGCAGCAATCTCCCTCTCTCCCTCATTAGTCTAGCAATCTCCCTCATTTCACCTAGCCCACATTACACTGTTACTTTTTTGGTGAAAAAAGGAATGAGAGATAGTTACATTTACTGTACATTGAATCATCAGCACCATTTCCCAGCAATTTACCAAGTATAATATCTCTTACTAACTGCTTTGGGGCTCATCTACATTTGGATCTGAGTCCTTTTACAAGATTCCTCTCAGATGTAGCAGTACACACCCATACTTCTAGGTGAAATGTTCACAAACTCTTTTCACAATTTATCCATATATGGAACTAGACACGCCCTTTGGGCGGAGCGTGACACGCCCCCTCAATGGGGTGCTGTACAAAATTCTACAACCAACTATAATCTCCCTGAAACTAGTTTTCAAAAGTAGGCAAAAATGGCTTTGTAGCTGAGGACTGGGGCTTTCCAACGAGCCCTACCCCACATCGCTAGCCCCCCGGGAACCAGAGATACCGCCAGAAAAACCCAAGACCGCTTTTCCCATAGGATAACATGAGACCTGCTAATTCCGACCCCCACCCGGCAACGGCTGCCAGTTCCTCCTCTGGCATCACAGAAGCTCGAGGTTGATCTCAGTCGAACCCAAATTGCTGGGCCTTCAATCTGATAGCAGGCCATATGGGTTCATTGGTTCCAGAGATATTGCAGGTAAAACAACTTTTTCATTTCTGAAATGTAATTTAATGGCTGTTCATGTTGTTTGAGGGCAGATTTCTCGGGAACCAAACAGCCCAGTGTCAGGGGACCATTGTTAATCCGGCCCTGAGCAGGGTTGGTGACAACGTGCTCCTGCCCAGGCCGTAGCAAGTCCTTGATGCTTTCACGTCCCACCTCATAATGCTGACACCACCGGAATATGGTGCACTGTGCGATACACTGCTCTCCGTACACCGCCTTCATTATGCGATAAATTTCTGAACCAAAGAAATTGGATAATGTCTCTTTGCACTGATTTGGAGGAATCCATCATTCAAAACAACTTTCCAGGAATTAAGAAACTGAGTTAAAGCCATTCACTACACATGTGCAACTGGGTAAAACACCAGGCCATTTATCGGCAAACACAGTACCCACTGCGAGCAGATACAACACCACAACAGAAAAAATCTCTTTTTTGATTTGGACACACCTTATAGTTTGCAGGGGTGGGAAACCCTACTACTGGCCCTGGCTCTGCCTAATGGGGGAAGGGGAGGGGGGAGTTAGTTGTATCCTACTCTGAATGACATCCAGTTGGTGTTATGCTTCTTAGAAAAGATAAGTGAATCTATGCGGGCTGTAAAATAAGAAAGAAGAAATACTGTAGACTGGAAAATCTGGAATTTCACCACATTTTAAACTATTTAAATATGGAGATAATAAAACTATGGCTACCTTTAGCTAAAATGCTGAATAAAGGCTATTTTTTATATTAAATAGCCCCTCAGTGTATACCAGGGTTGCCTACCCTCACAGATTGGCCGGGAGGGTCCCGGATATCGGGTCCCCAGCCCAGTCCCTCGGAAAGGGGGACAACCCTCCCGAATTGGCCTCTGTCTCCAGTGAACCGCCCCTTGGCATTGCATGATGGGGGGCGTGGCTAAATTGACGTGATCACTCTAGCCACCCCCCCCAAACAGATCAGCCCAGCCGTGGCTCCACTGCGCACCGCCCCTTTTTGTTCCCGGCAATGGCCCCACCCACCTGCCTTAGGGTGAGATGTACTAAAGGGAAAATGCGGTAAAACCCCCGTTTTACCGCATTTTCCTATGTACTAAAACCCGTTCGCAGCGATATCGCAGGGCAGGGTATCGCCACCTTTGGGTGGCGATACCCTATAGAAGCCTATGGGCTTCTTTTCGCCGCCCGCTGCGTCGCCGCAACCCCGCCGCGTCGCCGACCCCCCCTTTCCCCCCTCCCTTGGGCTTACCTTCTTGCAGGTCCTCCTGGACCCGGAAGGTAAGCCCTTCCTCCCCCTAGCAACGCAGCTGGACGTCCTTCCGGCTGCAGGGGGAGGAGGAAGCGCCGGGGACAGCTTGCTTAGCTGTCCCCGGCGTGAAAGCAGCAGAAGCCGGCTGGGAGGTGACGGAGACCCCCCGCAGACCACAGTACAGGTATCGCGGGGGGGCTCCGTCACCGCATCGCGATTCCAGCCGCATATGTTAGTACATATGCGGTGGCATCGCGGCGGGGGGGGCGCGAAGGGCGGCGATGTATTTTAATACATCCCGCCCTTACTGAGCTGGCTACCCTCTCCTGGAGAGGGCAGCCAGAAAGTCAGCAACCTTGGTGTATACATAACAAAATAATTGCTTAGTGTCTCCAGGGCTGCCATCACAAATTGATAGGCCCAGGACTGACAAAATAGGCCCCTTCCTCTAATGTTACAATTACAATCACAGGACTGCGCGCTGCTCTCACTCCCTGCTCCTCACTTAGGATGGCGATATTGGCTCCTCTTCTCGGTCCTTTTGTGTGGCGCAGCATGACATCCCTATGTCACGTCATGCAATCCGTGGTGGGGGCTCCCGGCTTTATTGCTGCCCACTGCACTGCCTATTTGAGTGTCGCCAGCCAGCGGTAGGGATGGCCATCGTTGCCTGACCATCGATAATGTATAAATATTCAATGGACGACCATCAATGTTTTTATATATATCGATGGTCATCCATTTTCTTTGATTGATTGGCCTGTAAGCCAATCAAAATGCGGGGGCGGGGCTTCGCGGCTGCCGGGGACGGAGCTATGTTCCGTGTCCCGACACCTTGGGTAAAAAACAAAAACGAAACTATTCGTTTAAGCTTGACATCGATGGTGGGAAACCATCTGGTTCTCTCCCATCAATGGCAAAATTATTCGACATTGGTCATAAACCATCAATGATTTCTAATCATCGATGGTTGATGGCCATCCCTAGCCAGCGGGATGAGTGACTAATGAAGAGGGCTCTGGCTGGTGGGCTGTGACTGTGCGGTGGCCGCTGCAGAGAACTCTCAGCCCACCACTGTTGATGGCTGGCTGGGCCTGGGACAGTTGTCCCCATAGCACCCCCCTAATGACTGACTTGAAAGTCTCTATACATGTCAGCCCTAATAGAGAATGGAATAGGAGTTTTTTTTAGAAGTAAGAACTGTTGTCCATGGCATCCAATCAGATTCTAGCTGTTAGCCTTCACAAAGTGCTAAATAAATAAGTAGAATCTGATTGGTTGCTATTGGCAAACTTTTACCCCATAAAGTCATAAAAAGTGTATTTATACTGAGCAATCTCTGCCCCTTCCCCCAACCTTCCAAGTGACTGCTTCCACCTACTTAACATAATTGGCTACAGTATATTGGTTAATGCACTGAAATAATGTCAGCACAGCAGCACATGAACAGTGGTTTGTGCAAGGACAGTGCAGCATCAGAGGAGGAAACTCACTCAGTAAACGGATTATTACACAGAAGAAGGAAGTGCTGAGTAGAAGTGTGACTGGGAGGGACCGTGTCAGTTCTGCAGCTACTACAGCCAGAGACACTGAAGGGTGACGAGCAGACCTGGTCCTCAAATTCTCTGAACACTTGAGAGCTCTGTGTTGTGTGCAAAACTAGTACTAGTAGTAGCAGCTGCTGCAGCCTCCTCAGTCCGGTCAGCATGGCCCCCTGGCAGAAAAATGATACAGAGCGCTATGGAGTGGGTATGTGCAATAAGACATATGCAATAATCATAATTTATATATACTTATACTTCTAATACATCTTATTGTACAGGAAGGATGTGGCAGGTGCATAGTCATGTTGGGACTAGCGACCTGCAATGCAAAGTAATGCATTACTTTCAGATAACATGGTGCCATATATTTCACTGCTGCTCTCTGCAGAGGTAAAACCTGTTATCCCCACTTCCAGATAATGAAATAAATAAAAAAAATGGTAAAAATCTGTTTTCTGAAGTTGCCCTACAGAGCTACAGTAGTTTCTGAAAAGTAAAAAAAAGGGCAAAGATCAGCTTTCACTTGTTCAGCACAAATGAGGATCTATGGGCATTATAAGTGGTTCTTCTTTTTCGTTTTATTAAAAGAAGCCTGCTGGATCCATGTATTTGTATGTTCTGTAGACACTGAACTAGTTCCAATACAGAGTTGAAGCTGAAAGCTGTGTACATCTGTCATGGGCATGCCTCTTCAGTGGAGCCATGTTTTAAACTGGGTCAATGCCACCAGTGACTGCATGTACGGACTGGGGGTCCCAGTGATGTCACTGACCGATATCATTCAGTATATAACTCCCTGTAGGGCTTATTACCAATGCGCGGCAGCGTGCATCATTAACGATGTTGAGCACGCTGGTTGATGTTTGCAATATATTGTTAACGATATTAGTATTGTGCATATAGTTACAAATATATCACCCAGTGTGTACCCAGCTTTAGGGTTGTATGTTTTGCATTTAGTAGCAACAGTTTTGCTAGTGGGAGGGAGAATCAGTACACATACATATTGACCAGATGCATTTAAGCTCCAAATCCTGTAGGTACCTCTTTCTGTAGGATAGAACTACAGTATTTCTAAAATTGATGTATCTTTGCTCTGAACTCTGTGATATGCCTTTGCAATAACATAAAACACAGAGTTCCCTTATTGCACCATGATTCCACTTCATAGTCCCTTAAATGTGTTCACAGTCCTTTAAAGGGAGCGTACAAAACGAAGGGTGGCATAAGCATGCACTAGAGTGTGGGCATTGACAGCATCACTCACAAATCAAACCGATAAAGACAGATTCAGTTATAAGCAAGCAGCTGCACATTGCGGGGTAATCACTTCTTCATTTTTACACGCTTTAGTAATTTACCCCTATGAGTGGGATGCATCAACCATAACATTGTCCTGCAACTCATCTCAAGCATAGCGGCACTTAGTAATGCAGAATGCTTGATAAAATCACAAAGCTCTCCTGATAAGAGCTACAAGGACATCTTGGTTTATGCCCCAGAATCTGGATTGAAAATGCCAACCTGCATTACGCCAACATGGTTAAAATGCCGATACGGTCAAAATGCTGCCATTTGAAATGACGATAAGTGAAAAAGTCAGCATACGTTTTTCATGATTTTTTCTTTGAAACTTATTTGTTCTTATTTCACGATCCAGGTGGGCATAGAGTGAGATTATAATAATGCCTGAAGCAAGGTGAGCGGACACGGTACACTTATACGGTGTCTATGGCGGCCAATGTTGACATAGACACACACACAAAAATCGATTAGGCTCTACCCCTACCTGCACAGCCTGGCTGCAAAGGCAGGCACACCACCGCCATCTAGAGCAACTGCTTGTGACATCACACATCTGGCCCAAAAAGGGTCCGGACACATCCTTGTTGTCTAAACCCTTGGCACACCAGCCACCCATTGCTGGCAATCAAAATGCATTTGCATCCTTCCAAGATGTGTTTTTTTTTTTGTGGAAGGTTTCGCATGTGCTCTGCGGCTGATGTGCATGCGCAGAAGTCTGCAATTGCTTGTTTGTTTTTCAGACTTTTGCATCTAATAGTGAATGAGGGTCTATGTGTGCTGTGCAACTATTTGCAAAGTAACTGAGCTCTGCCTGCACTGGTAAATTAATCCCCCCTACAGAGGGGGCATGCAATCCGAATATGTGTACACAAGCACATTGCTTGAGGCTTCTGAAGAACCTCATGAATTATTGGAGGAAATCTACTAAGATGTGTATTCTACTTCACAATGGTGAATGGGCAACCAATCAGATCCTGTCTACTACAGTATCTTCTAGAGGGTGCTAAATAAATAAGTAGATTCTGATGGGTTGCCCATAGCAACATCACATGTGAAGTAGAATACACATCTTAGGAAATTTCCCCCTAAGAGTCTTCTGAGTCAAGCGAGAAGTTTCTACTTTAATATACTTTGCAACTGTGATATTACATTTAGTGATGCAGATAAGTATTTTGTGTCAAATAGGATCTGGAGCAGAATGTTGGGGAAATAAAGGACCAAAATGTTACACATGTTCAGGGGTGTAACTACGGTGCTGCAGACTCCACGGTGGCTTGGGGGAATCAGCGCTGATGGGGTCTGCAGGGCGTTATGTAGCTTTGAGTAACGGATGATGTAGCTTCAAGCAACGGATGCGGCGGTACAAAAGGCTGTTGCTGCCCGTGGCCCGGGACCCCGGGCAGCAGCAGCCTCCTGCACCGCAACATTTAGGACAAAGCATCAGCCGCATCTTGCACTGCCAGCAGCCGGGACCCCAGGCAGCGGCCATATCCTGCACCCTCATTGCCTGCAGTCGGGAGTGGGACCCAAGAAATTTGAGGTGCAGGGGCACATTTTTCCCCCTTTTTCATCTAACCAAAGAGCCTGGGGGAATGGGGGGGAGGGGGGGGACGACACAAACTTTTTTAGGCAGGGGAGCCAAATTAGTAGTTCCGCCACTGCACGTGTTTAGCTGCTATGCCATGCTGCAGCTATTAGTTACACAACTGTGTAGCAGTCAGGATTTCCTTCTCCTTTGTCCTACAGTGTTTCTGTTCATATAACTTTCTACTCATCACTTAATTCCGTTTGCAGATGATATCCTTATCATTGCTATCATGGCGATAAGATCATAAGAGCAGTTAAACAGTGTTTTTGTAAGGGAGTGGTTGTGCACATGGTTACAGTATATACCCGAATATGTATACAAGAATACGGCTGTATGCCCCATACACACGGGGCGATTGAGCCTCCGTGCTGAGTGATGTAGTGTAGCACAGATCGCTCAGCACACAGCGATGCACCAGCGATGTGTGCTGAGCAATCTGTCACGGCCAGTGCTCTCCAGTGAGAGAACAATGGCGATGATTTGATTTATACCGCAGGCTTGAATGATCCAGCCTGGCGATAGGACTCAGGACCACGCATCCCCATCGCTATGGGGCATACACACTTTGCTTCATTTCTAAGCAATCTAACCAGATCGCTTAGAAAACAAGCTCAAATCCCCCCGCATTTATGCCCCTTCGCTCTAATCCTTATGTCAGTACAGGTTGCCAACCATACTGTGCAAGGGAAAGGGGGATTGTAGCACATATAAAAATACATGTTATGTTGTATGTAATGATTGCATTTGAGACCTGATTCAGACCCGCCCGCCAGGCAGCGCATATTCACTGCATAGCTCGATAGCATGCGATCGGATGTGTACTCGAACACAGCCCCTCGCATGCAGCCACCTGGCCGAAAAATCATTCAGGGTGCTCCCTTCCTGTATGAACTTTTCGGCGAGTGTGTTCCCACAGGGGTCTGCACATGCGCAAATACACTCATGTGGTTGCGTGGACCCCCCACCATCGGAACAGAGCCGAATTTGCCCCTTTTGAACAAGCCTGTGATATGCCAGCAAGCTGAGGGGGGGGGGGGGGGGGGGTGACAGGTAGCGAGATGGGGTGAGATAAAAAGTGGTGGCAGGGGGTGAGGTGACAGGGGGGGCAAGAGGGTGAAGTGACCGGGTGAACTGATGAGGGGGTGAGGTGAGGGGAGGAGTGGGCGGGTGAGGTGACTGGGGCAAAAACAGGTGAGGTGATGCGTGGGTGTGAGAAGAAGTGAGGTGCCTGATGGCAAGAGGGGGTGAGGTGCCTGAGGGCAAGAGGGGGTGAGGTGCCTGAGGGCAAGAGGGGGTGAGGTGATGGGGGTGGCCTGGGGCAAGAGGGCAAGGTGACCAGGGTGAGTTGAGAGGAGGCAGTTCACATTCCAACACCGGGTTCTGTGGTTCTTCAGTGGCGTACTCCCTGGCGCTGCTTCCAGCGATGGCCGTCTGTGCTCTCACCAGTGGCTGGGGTGCAGGAGAGCAGCAGCGGCCGGCACCAGGGGCAGGATAGCGGCAGCGGGCAGCGCCGGCTGCTGGTGTGCTTACCTGTGTTTGGTCCTTTAGCCGCGATTAGCGGCTCCCCACCATGCCCCGGGCTTCTCTCTGGCTGCTTGGCAGTGGGGTCCGATGAGGTGTCCAGCTTAGCCAAGCTGTAGATCACAGCACATGGCGCTGCTCTGCGCACAACCACAGGGGACATTATCCCCCAAGAACTTGACTTCAGCAAGTGCATCCCCAGGGTGCGCTAATTTGTTTAAAATCAGTCCGTGGTCCCAAAACCGGAGTAAAATGTGCGCTATAGTGAGTTTTTGTGATCCCTGCTAGGGTGAGGTTTAGAGTCAGGCTGTAAAAGGGTACAGTTAGGGTTAGGCACTAGGGAGAGGGTCAGAGTCAGGCTATAGAAGGATATAGTTAAGGTTAGGCACTAGGGTGAGGGTCAGAGTCAGACTGTAGAAGGATATAGTTAGGGTTAGGTACTAGGGAGAGGGTCAGAGTCAGACTGTAGAAGGATATAGTTAGGGTTAGGTACTAGGGAGAGGGTCAGAGTCAGGCTGCAGAAGGATATAGTAAGGGATAGGCACTAGGGAGAGGGTCAGAGTGAGGCTGTAGAAGGATATAGTTAGGGTTAGGCACTAGGGATAGGGTCAGAGTCAGGCTGTAGAAGGATATAGTTAGGGTTAGGTACTGGGGAGAGGGTCAGAGTCAGGCTGTAGAAGGATATAGTTAGGGTTAGGCACTAGGGAGAGGGTTTGGGTTAGGCTGTAGAAGGATATAGTTAGGGTTAGGCACTAGGGAGAGGGTTAGAGTCAGGTTGTAGAAGGGTATAGTTAGGGTTAGGTACTAGGGAGAGGGTTAGAGTCAGGCTGTAGAAGGATATAGTTAGGGTTAGGCACTAGGGAGAGGGTTAGAATCAGGCTGTGGAAGGGTATAGTTAGGGTAAGGCACTAGGGAGAGGGTCAGAGTCAGGCTATAGAAGGATATAGTTAGGGTTAGGCACTAGGGAGAGGGTCAGAGTCAGGCTGCAGAAGGGTATAGTTAGGGTTAGGCACTAGGGAGAGGGTTAGAGTCAGGTTGCAGAAGGGTATAGTTAGGGTTAGGCACTAGGGAGAGGGTTAGAGTCAGGCTGTAGAAGGGTATAGTTAGGGTTAGGTACTAGGGAGAGGGTCAGAGTCAGGCTGCAGAAGGGTATAGTTAGGGTTAGGCACTAGGGAGAGGGTTAGAGTCAGGTTGCAGAAGGGTATAGTTAGGGTTAGGCACTAGGGAGAGGGTTAGAGTCAGGCTGTAGAAGGGTATAGTTAGGGTTAGGCACTAGGGAGAGGGTCAGAGTCAGGCTGTAGAAGGGTATAGTTAGGGTTAGGCACTAGGGAGAGGGTCAGAGTCAGGCTGTAGAAGGATATAGTAAGGGTGAGGCACTAGGGAGAGGGTTAGAGTCAGGCTGCAGAAGGATATAGTAAGGGATAGGCACTATGGAGAGGGTCAGAGTCAGGATGTAGAAGGGTATAGTTAGGGTTATGCACTAGGGAGAGGGTCAGAGTCAGGCTGTAGAAGGATATAGTTAGGGTTAGGCACTAGGGATAGGGTTAGAGTCAGGCTGTAGAAGGATATAGTTAGGGTTAGGTACTAGGGAGAGGGTCAGAGTCAGGCTGTAGAAGGATATAGTTAGGGTTAGGCACTAGGGAGAGGGTTAGGGTTAGGCTGTAGAAGGATATAGTTAGGGTTAGGCACTAGGGAGAGGGTTAGAGTCAGGTTGTAGAAGGGTATAGTTAGGGTTAGGTACTAGGGAGAGGGTTAGAGTCAGGCTGTCGAAGGATATAGTTAGGGTTAGGCACTAGGGAGAGGGTTAGAGTCAGGCTGTAGAAGGGTATAGTTAGGGTTAGGCACTAGGGAGAGGGTCAGAGTCAGGTTGTAGAAGGGTATAGTTAGGGTTAGGTACTAGGGAGAGGGTCAGAGTCAGGCTGCAGAAGGGTATAGATAGGGTTAGGCACTAGGGAGAGGGTTAGAGTCAGGTTGCAGAAGGGTATAGTTAGGGTTAGGCACTAAGGAGAGGGTCAGAGTCAGGCTATAGAAGGATATAGTTAGGGTTAGGCACTAGGGAGAGGGTCATAGTCAGGCTGTAGAAGGATATAGTTAGGGTTAGGCACTAGGGAGAGGGTCAGAGTCAGGCTGTAGAAGGGGATAGTTAGGGTTAGGCACTAGGGAGAGGGTCAGAGTCAGGCTGTAGAAGGGTATAGTTAGGGTAAGGCACTAAGGAGAGGGTCAGAGTCAGGCTATAGAAGGATATAGTTAGGGTTATGCACTAGGGAGAGAGTTAGGGTTAGGCACTAGGGATAGGGTTAGAGTCAGGCTGTAGAAGGATATAGTTAGGGTTAGGCACTAAGGAGAGGGTCAGAGTCAGGCTGTAGAAGGATATAGTTAGGGTTAGGCACTAGGGAGAGGGTAGGGTTAGGCTGTAGAAGGATATAGTTAGGGTTATGCACTAGGGAGAGGGTTAGAGTCAGGTTGTAGAAGGGTATAGTTAGGGTTAGGTACTAGGGAGAGGGTTAGAGTCAGGCTGTCGAAGGATATAGTTAGGGTTAGGCACTAGGGAGAGGGTCAGAGTCAGGCTGTAGAAGGATATAGTTAGGGTTAGGCACTAGGGAGTGGGTCAGAGTCAGGCTGTAGAAGGGTATAGTTAGGGTTAGGCACTAGGGAGAGGGTTAGAGTCAGGCTGTAGAAGGATATAGTTAGGGTTAGGCACTAGGGAGAGGGTCAGAGTCAGGCTGTAGAAGGATATAGTTAGGGTTAGGTACTAGGGAGAGGGTCAGAGTCAGGCTGTAGAAGGATATGGTTAGGCACTAGGGAGAGAGTCAGAGTCAGGCTGCAGAAGGGTATAGTTAGGGTTAGGCACTAGGGAGAGGATTAGAGTCAGGCTGCAGAAGGGTATAGTTAGGGTTAGGCACCTGGCAGAGGGTTAGGCTGTAGAAGGGTATAGTTTGGGTTAGGCACCTGGCAGAGGGTTAGGCTGTAGAAGGGTATAGTTAGGTTTAGGCACTAGGGAGAGTGAATTTGCATCCTTGCCAGTCACTCTAACCCCGCCTTGTGTATGGTTAGCTGGCGCCACCCATTTGCACACGGAATGTGTACGAAAGGCTTGGGAACGGATGTTTTACATGAACATCCATTCGCATGCCAATGGGAACCTCCCTATCTTTCGATGGTCGCTGACCATCAAATGATGGTGAAGGCGCACGCATATGTAAGGAGGGTCCAGACCAGTTGTATATATGCGTGTAGAATTCCAGGGAATTGGGCGGGCAGTTGACATTCGGATATGTCAGCTGTCTGCCCCCTGCACGTGCGTCATGAACTCATTAGCATGTGTACGCCCAGGGTTTTCATGGGAGCGCCCATGAAATGCAGAGCGTTCACATATGCTAATGGCCCAGGCTGGTACCCCACGCCCTTGCAAAGCTGGGAGCGTGCACTCGGCGATTAGAGTTCGCACGCACCCAGCGTATACACATGCGCAGAAATGCTGCTGCACATACGCTAAACATCGGTCCCCGTGCAAATTCACTGCCGAGCGAATCAACCAGAATAAGGTCCTAAAAGTAGCCGTATTGTGTATGCATGTATTTGTGGTAGTGAATATAGATTATAAACTCTACTGGGACTGAATGGCCAGATATTGGACCTTATTTAGATCTATTCGCACAGAGGACCGATGTCGTGCGCATGTGCAGGCACATTTCTACGCATGTGCAGACGCATGGTGCGTGCACCCACAGTGAACATTGTGTTCACCAGGTGCATGCACACTACACGGCAAGCGTGCACCTTCCAAGATGTGGGTGTTCCCCGCAGCATGCGAATATGTTAAACATCCATTTGCAGTCTGTGCATGGGGACACACGCTGCGAGGAGGGGGGCGTCTGGGCATTTGCCGGGCTGGGTTTGGTGGACTCGCAAGGCTGTCCACTGTGGAATATGCATGAGATATATAAATATCTCATGATAAATAAATAAATATTATATACAGTGTTCATTTAGTATAAATAATGATTTTGTGGACCTTTATAGCAGTATAGAGATGTCTATATAGCAGCCCTTTGGCAAAACCAAATGTACAATGGGGACACTGGGGGTATATGTGATAGGATCTGAGTTTGCCGGAGGTGCTGTTATCATTATCAGCATCCGGAGAGCTCGGACACTGTTGCATTGCCACCCCTATCCTGCACTAGTACATATGTAACCTTAAATGCTATGGGCCAAATGTAATAGGGTGAGAGTTTCAGAAAGTGAGAGATTTTGGGAGAGTTTTCCCATGTTTTTTAAAGCAGCAATCAATTACACTGCAAAACCAGGTTGATTTTGCCATGTAATTGATTGCTGCTTTAAAAAACATGGGAAAACTCTCCCAAAATCTCTCACTTTCTGAAACTCTCACCCATTTGGCCCTATATGTTTTCATTTTAGTGACACAGATTGTGAGTGACATAAAGCTGTATGGAAGGTTACGTTTCAGATTACAGATGCCCTGGTTTAGCTGTAACAATTGACTTCATAGGGTGTGATTCTATACTCCTATACACTTGCCAAGTTTACAGTGCAACTTCAGTATCTCAAGCATATTAGAGCGTCAGGGGACTGAGCGTCCTCCCTACATAAAGCTTGAATCACAGGAGAACAGTTATATATAATATATATTCAATTGCATAACTACAAAACTTTTACTGTTCTGTTATTTCATTTACAAAAACAAAAGTGTAAATCTCCCGCTCACAGGCTGGCTGGGATCAACCAAAACCTCATGTTGTCGATCGCATTGCACACCCTGTGGTAGAGTGTGTCACAAGATGCTGCCAGTCGTAGCTTTCCTCAGCTTGGGCACATTTTTACTGTTCTTTAGATAAAAAGAAAAGCATAATTCAGCAGATACATTTATGCATGTTATTTTTTTTTTAATTGATACAATGGATGATACAGAAGATATTAGGAAATATTTAATATTTATAAGTACAAACATCTTGCTAAGATTTCCCCAAATACGGTGATTAAAATACATTATACAGTACAGCAACTGATAACTGTGCAAGATGATATCTGTCTGCTGTAGAATATACCAGTGCTTATGTTGATGTATATGTTTTAGTTTTTACAGTCAGTTTCTCAGCTGTGTCCCAACCCCCCATCTCCGACTCTATCACATCACATGCCAAGTGGCAGCACTCGGTTAAGGAAGTGCAGCACAAGAGACATCTCCTTTTTATCTTCAGCTTGGTTTAAGTGTTTGCAGTTCACAGCATATAACACTTGTTTTTTTGGTGGGGCTCCGTTAAAAAGAAAACATTAATTTTAGACTCTAGTATATATATTCAGAGGAGCCTGATTAACAACTGGATGGATGGAACTACATTCTCAGGCCTTTACGTAAATAAAGGCACGCCATGACAGCATGGTGCTGACCAGTCGCCCAGTAGGCCTCATAGTCTCATTGGGGTTCAGTATGATTTCTTGACAGACGTTTTACCGACGGTCATTATACCAACACTGAAGATATACTCCTGCACCTCTAGCGGCTGTCTACTTTGCTGCGTTGGCCATCTTTGGATGGGTGCTGGGTCTCTAATGCTGTCAGAGACTCTGTGCCTCCGCGGTGCCAAACCCCGACAATTAAAAGATTGATCTCACCCTGACAATGAGCATTTAACCCCCTATGGCAGCAAGCATGCATTTCCCCCCTGGCAACAAGCATGGAACCCCCTTTGGAAACGAGCATGCAATCCCCCTTGGCAATTAGTATGAAATCCCTATGTCAATGAGCATGGAACCCTTGTCAGCAAGATTGTAGGTAAGCGGCACTTATGTACCTAACAAAGCGATTAATCGCAAATATTTCATGCAAATGATCGCAATTAAAAATGTTAATCATTGCCCATCAATAATATTAAATAATTAGTACTATAGATGTACCTTTGCAGTGTTTTCCAAACTCGGTCATTAGAAATGCAGGTGAGCCGAAGCGTTTTCAGGGAGGGTGTGTGACATCATCTCCAGTCTGATTCTATCGCACTTGCTGAGAAGGTCCTGGTTTACACACAGACTGCACACACTGGAAAAATGATACAATTGTGAGTGATTTGTGAATGGATTGGCAGCTAATCTACCATATTTTTGCAGCTCTGCACAGGGTGGGAATTATGGCAGAGCGGCGGCTATCTGATTACAGATCTCTGCAACATATCACAGAACTGATCAGGTCTGAATAACCCCCTGGGTGAGATTTAATAGGATGAAAGATTCAGAAAGTGAGAGATTTGGTAAGAAATCTCCAGTTTTTTAAAGCGGCAATCATTTACACTGCAAAATCAAACTGGGTTTGCAGTGTAAATGATTGCCGCTTTAAAAAAAATAAATGGAGAATTCTTACCAAATCTCTCACTTTCTGAATCTCTCATCCTATTAAATTTCACCCCTTGTTTTTCAGACAAAACTATAGTCTACAGACGTGGTTCCCAAACGTTTAGAATCAAGTCGCCCGTGAGTATCAGAATTTGTTTCCCGGAACCCCAAGGGCAAAAGTTTCTAATTGAAAACATCAGAAAAATATATGAATTGAGTAAATTGTGTTTATGTTTTGTTCTTAGGGTCAGTTATGCTGCTTTCCCACTGCAGACCAGTTTAAAGTACTGGTAATCTTAAATGGTATTTAAAACGGTATTAGCATTCCCACTGCAGCAGATTACCGTTTTAAATACCATTAAAGTACCATTCCCATTGCAGTGAACCGTGTAAAATGTAGAGTGCCTAACCCCCCCCCCCTGTAAAGAGTGCCTAATCCCTCCCCCCCCCAAGTGTAAAGAGTGCCTAACCCCCCGTACCTGCCTTGTGCCCCCACCTCCCCTCCCCTTGTACTTACCTGCACGGGGATGCAGGGCAGTGGAGAGGCTGCGGGGGTCCATGCAGGGTCCAGGCAGTCCCAGTGCCTGATGAGAACTAGTAGTTCTCACTTTGCGCATATGTAATGAGTGCACGTGCATAATAATGAGCCGCTCATTACCTATGCGCATATGTAATGAGCGGCTCATTATTATGCACGTGCACTCATTACACATGCACAAAGTGAGAACTACTAGTTCTCATCAGGCACTGGGACTGCCTGGAGGCTAAATAACATTTAAGAGGCATTCCCACTGCCTCTTAACCATTATTTTAACGTGTAGGACTCTGCTTTAAAAACGGGTTGAAATACCATTTAACTTTAAACGGTATTTCAACTCTGGCACTTTCCCACTGCAGCCTTAAAACGGTAAATTGCGCTGAAAATCGGCAATTTACCGTTTTTTAGTTGCAGTGGGAAAGGGGCATTCTGTGGTGGTGGACAGGATTCACTTCTGTTTGTCCACAGTTTGTCTATTATATAGTTCATAAAGAATTGGTCATGGACCACCCTTCCAGGGCACCTATGCAAGCCCCCCAAGGGCCCAAGGTTTCCACGGCACACAGTTTGGAAACCATGTTTACAGTGTTCTTGTTGACCTTACCTACCCAACCCCACTAAAAGGGTATGGACTGTATGGTCGACCTAAAGATGGTCAACATACTGCAAGGTCGACGGGTCTAGGTCGACATGGGGATTTTCACAGATTTTTTACCTGAATGTAGAAACAGTCGACATGGACACAGTTTTAAGTGCAAAGCATCCCCTTGCATGGCTCGCTGTGCTTGCCATGCTTCGGGCACGGTGCCTCGTTGCGCTCGGCACACTATTTTATTCTCCCGCCATACCCTAGTGGATGGTAGGGCATGAAATACTACCTGTCCGCACATGTCGGCTCAAAAAACAGTTTAAAACCCCATGTCGACCTTTTAACTGTCGACCTAGACCATGTTGACCTAATGCTTGTGTCAACTTAATGACCTGTCGACCTTGTCCCATGTCGACCTAGACCCCTGTTTACCTTGCAGTATGTCGACCTATTGGTGTCGACCTAATGACTGTCAACCATCTTTAGGTCGACCAACCAACCATATCCCCTTTAAAATACCCTATAGGGGAAATTTACTAAGCCAAATACGGGAAAAAAATCGTATTTGTATAGTAAAATACAAATTTTTTAGGCTTATACGTATTTTTAGGATTTACTGTCCTGAAAATACGTTAAATTTGTATTCATGGCACATTCCTATTTGTATTTACAAATACGAATGTATACGCCATCGAGAGAATACGATTAAGAATCACACAGAGCTGAGAGCTGAGAGACAGCGATAGTGACAAGCGGTGACGCGCATTGCTGTCGCTATAGCCCCCCCACACACACACACAGTGTCATTTTCTAAGCAACTTGGACAAACTAAGCGAAGTCGCTTAAGGTGCCCATACACGTTGCGATTTTTCTGTGCTGTGCGTTTTGTACTTCAAAGTGCCGTGTGATTTTGGCACTTGTAGGGGATGCAAAGCGATGAACTGTACTGTACTGTGCGGGTGCGATGCGATTTTAGCCTCTTTTTTTTTTAATTAATGGAGGTGACTCCTAATGGACATCGTATTGCATCGCATGTACTACAAAAGTGATGCGATGCGATGTAGCACAAAAAGTACTGCCTGCACATACTTTTTGTGCTTTACAATATTGTACCCGCGGGGATGTGCATCGCATCCCCGCAGGAACACGGTGCGATTCTAACCAATGCGTTTTGAACTTTAAAAGTTCAAAAAGCATGCTAAATCGCAACGTGTATGGGAAATGCCTTAATATCGGCATGTGTTAGGCCCTATTAGATGCACTACTTGTTTCTTGTTTTTACATTTTAATCTCATGGGCCCTTATTCTGATCGGTGCGGAAATTCCCGCATGCGGACGGACCGCCGATGTTGATCGTCTGCGCATGTGCAGAGGTCACTCTGCGCATGTGCAGGCGATTTCGCCGCACGGATTCTTTATACGCCGCACAGGGGGCGTAGAGGGGCGTGAGGGGCTACTTAGCCTCATTACCCTATGCATACGCCCCGCGTTTCATGGGCGTTCCCATGCAAACGCGGGGCGTATGCATGGTAATGAGGCCGTGACGCGTGGGTACGGGGCGGGCATCTGACATCGCCGGATGTCAGCTGCCCGCCCCCATACATGATTTCACACGGACAAGTGTCCGTGTGGTCTTGTGTTGCGGGACCTGGTGGAGCGTGCGGCCCTGCATTCGATGTTCGGCGACCATCGAATGCAGGGGCTGCTCCCAAGACGGAGGAGGCGTATCCCCGTCCAATTTCATGCGGATCGCCACATATCCGCATACGGACGGCAGGTGGCGATCCGTATGGAAGGCGGGGATTCGCCTGCACGGTTGCGGCCGCATATTGGCCCTTATTCTGAATCGAGCGGTACGGCCCGCGTGCGGCCGTACCGCCGATGTTTTCAGTCTGCACATGCGCAGAGGTCAATCTGCGCATGTGCAGGCGAAATCGCCGCACATAACGTTTCTACGCCGCAAAGGGGGCGTATAGGGGCGTGAGGGGCTTCATACCCTCATTTCCCTATGCATACGCCCCGCGTTTCATGGGCGTTCCCATGCAAACGCGGGGCGTATGCATGGTAATGAGGCTATGACGCCAGTGATGGGGGCGGAAAGCTGACATCGCCGGATGTCAGTTCTCCGCCCCCATACAAGCTTTCACACGGACGATTGTCTGTGTGCTCTCAGCTTGCGGGAGCTGGTGGGGCGTGCGGCCCTGCCTTCGATGGTCGCCGACCATCGAATGCAGGGGGCAGCTCCCACCATGGTGGAGGCGTACGCCCCACCATTTTCATGCGGATCGCCAGCCGTCCGTGTACGGACGGCCGTGGCGATCCGTATAGTAGGCGGGGATTGGTTGGTGCGGCCGGAGCCCCGTATGCGGCTCTGGCCGCACCGATCAGAATAAGGGCCATTCTGATCGGGCCGCACCGATCAGAATAAGGGCCATTGTCCGCTGCCAACAGCACATGTCATGATAATCTCATTATGCCTTTTGCACTACAAAAATGGAACACATGAAGACTCTGTTTACACTTAAAATGTGAAGATTATTTAATGATTATAAAAGTCAAAAGGACAAGTGTACTGTCTTTTCTGCATCGCTTCCTGCTGTACGCTGTAATTCTTGCCCAGGGTTTATAAGACTGATGCTCCCCAACCCCCCTCTCCTTCCTGTAGCGCACATTGCTTTACTCCAAATTGGTTAAACCACACTAATGTTATATTTAGCTGACTACAAATCATAACTCCTTATTTATGGTCACATGATTTTATGTCACATAATTGGCTCATTGAACATGTTACAGTCTTTTTAGGATTCAAGATTTATTATTTATTTTTAAAAACATTGCAACATGGTCCACATATCAAGATTTCGCAGTTTTAAACATTTTAAATATTTTTTTGAGTACATTTTTTAATATATTATTTTACTAAACTCAATATTTATTTGAAAAGTTATCATATAAAATGCTTGCTTTTTGTTATTTTTTTTATGTCATTTACCTGTTAGTTTTACTCTGTTTCCATCTGTAGTATTGTTTTCAACAAAGGTTAAAGATGACTGAAAAAAGCCAGGTAGCTAATTCTCCTAATGCTTGGTATATACAGTACTAAACCAGTGATGACCAACCTGTGGCACTCTAGCTGTTGTGAAACTATGCATCCCAGCATGCCCTGCTACCACTTTCTTATTAAAGAATGCTATAACTGTGACAGAGCATGCTTGGATGTGTAGTTTCACAGCTGGAGTGCTACACGTAACTGTCGGGAAAAGAGCAGATATTTATTGTGTGAATTTGCAATCAATTATCGAATGACTGCACATCTGTACGGATTATAGCGAGCATGCGTGGGCCAGACTGTGACAAAAATAGCAAAGATATCTAACTGCAATCCCTTCTCAATTTGACGCACAAGAAGTTGCTGTTTGGGAGTGGTAACCGCCCATTTTCTTTCAAATGTCTGAAAAAAACGCAGCCTTGCCCAGGCATTTTAAGGGAAGGTTTGTGGTGTCAGCGCCGGCCTCGATCATCCTGTCTCTGCCGTGGAATTGTGGAAGGGTCAGACTTCCTCACATTTGCATAGACTTGCAGATTTACACTGGGCGGGTTTTCTCTCTGCCTGGGCAGTGGTTGACCACTCACAGTCATCTGCCAATGAGTGAGCAGGTCTGAATTAGGCTCAAAATATCTTATACCTACCTTACAGACAGCCTGACACCATCAGATATCGTGCCATGCACTATGACATATTTCACAGTATATGACCAAACGATTTCTGTGTTCCTCCCCTAACTAGCAGACATGGAAAATGTAGGGCCATCATAGGCAAACTGTAACAACAGTGCAGAGTGTGCAGTGGAAGCCATGTTTCTTACCCTTCTGAAAGCTCTGGCTCTTGCATGTTGTCAGCCTCTGGCTGTCAGCGTCCATCAGGAGAAGGTCGAGGTCACACACCAGTCTTCTGGTGGGCCCGCTAGTGTTCGGCTGCAGTGAGGTCCTGGACGTAAGCACCGCCATCTTGCTGAAGTCAGCTAATAGGATTTCGGTCAGTCAAGCTTGCTCATAGCAACCAATATCTGGTGGTTAAGGACTTTTTTCCAGAACTTTAACTCACTATTATTATTATTATAATTTTATTTCTAAGGCGCCACAAGTGTTTTGCAGCGCCATACAAAGGAACAGTACAGGGACAAAACTTAGCATAACATAGAATAAATAACAAAGAGTTCAAATAAAGAGCGCCACAGTTCAATACACATTACAGCTCTAATATAAGTAGTGAGGACTCAATCAACATACTATAAGAGGCTTGAGGCCAATAATGGAGATGAGTATGTGGACGAAGATGGTCACTGAGTGTTTGAGTATAGGAGAGCTGTGAGTGAAATGTGAAGAGAAGTGGGCTTTGACAACAGACGGGAAGAGGGCCCTGCTCGGAGGAGCTTACAATCTAGTAGGAAGGGGAGACAGACAGATTACAAGAGGTGCACTAGAACAAGGTCTTCCACAGCTACCTGTGTGCCAGTTATCTGTGTTTCTCAGTATGTATTGTGGATTTTCCTGGTCACATTGTATTATTTAATTACATTATCCTACTGTGACAGTCCAGTATTCTAAGTCTCCAGCTGGTATCCCCAGACCTGTATTCCGCCTCTCCTGGTTCGGTACCCGAACTCTGTTTTTCCAGCCGGTAGCCCCGGTCCAGTACTCAATATCTCCAGCCGGTAGCCCTGGTCCTGTATCCAGCGTCCCCAGCCGGCATCCCCAGTCCAGTACTCTCCTGTGTCTCCAAACGGTATCTCCTTTTCTGTCATTCCAGTTGCTGAAGTCCCAGTCCCAGTTTCCAACATCTGCACTGCGAATCATTGACTCCCTTTATACAGTACATGCAGCATAAAGGAATGAATGAAGCTGCTGCACATGCCTAGATTTTATTACTAAGGCTGGTGTGTGTCTCTCTGTGGATCTAAGTGCTCAATCATCGCACCAAAGAGAGAATTGGGCAAGTAGCTTAGCATGATCATTGGGTCTGCATTTATCTAATTTATTAATACTAATTATTGTAGTAATTAAACTGCGCTTTGGCACAAACTATATCTTATTACATGCTAATTATGCATTATTCATGACAGTCACTCTAAAACCAAACATTTGTACAACCATCTGATCATTGGTGGTCTATTGCAGCAATACATTATCGGCAGATAGGAACGATAAGTGCAGAATGTATGCTGGTACCTAATTTAAGGATACGGTTGTCTGTAACGTTCCCTGGTTCCCTAGAATCCGTCAGGCTTGTTTATTTATTTTCTGACTAAATAATGAGTTGTACAATATGGTTACAAAAAAGGAGAACAACAAAATAGTTGTGTGTCTGTGATACCATCTCATTCACGGCATACCCTGGACACAGGTCCAGATTAACAATGGGGCGGAGGGAGCTGCAGCTCCAGGCCTTCACATATAGGAGGTCATTCAGGTTCATTCTCACCGTTGTGAATTTGCTATGGTGAACGATGTTCACCATTGATTATTTGCCAGCCGTTCGCACACAACACTGCAGGTGAGGGCCGTGAGGCAGCGGGCCATCATCGCGCCTATGGGAACACCCAGAGATCCCATGGAAATTTGCTTGTGACGCAGGTGCTTCCCGCACAGAGCGCTCGCAGATGTAAGACACCAGAGAGGTTTGAATGATTTCCTCCCCGCATGCTAGTTGCGAATAGATGTTTATGCAAAACATCCATTCGCATGCGTGCGGGGAAACTCAGCGTGCAAGGGTGTGGCAGCTGGTCATGTGGGCGGCGTTTGGTTGACTCGCAAAGCTGCTAAAGTAACCAGAATGACCTCCATAAATAGGAAAGATGATCACCAAACAGACACCACATGGCCACATGGTTGGCCATAAGTCATAATTATTACAATTTACACATTTATGCAGTTTTTGTACTTTTATATATTCAGGGCGACACTGGTGGTTATAGTGTATGGCTGGGGTTGCCAACTCCAGTCCTCGAGAGCTACCAACAGTTAATGTTTTCCAGATCTCCTCACAGAATCACACTGAAGTATTTAGCTCCATCTGTGGATCTATAATAAAACTAATATAAAGTACTATAAAACTTCTTCCATAAAATACTGACTTTAGGCTGATTGATTCTGACTATCATGCTGCGGCGAATGCTTTATGAACCTTTACTGTAGTCGCTTCTCTGATTGTATGCTTATGTCAGTATAAACTCTTCTCCTCTTCTCCTGGTGTACAAGTGTGCTCCTGAACGTGCAAGGGCTTTTTGAACCTGACAACCTTTTGCATGTCGGCCTGGCCATATGGGTTTGACGTATTGATTGTCTATTTATTTTATGTAGAGGGGAAATCACTTCAGAGCTGGTTTTAATAAATTAGGGAACTTTTGACTCCCTAGGTATTAATGATACAGCCCTTTCCTGGTTCTCATCTTATCTATCTGATCGCTCTTTCAGTGCTCGCTCTAACTCTACTTCCTCTTCACTACCTCTGTCAGTCGGAGTTCCACAAGGCTCAGTCTTAGGTCCTCTGCTTTTCTCAATCTCTACCTCCTCTCTTGGCAAACTCTTCAGCTCTTTCAGATTTCAGTATCATTTATATGCAGATCAAATCTATCTATCAACCCTAGAGTTGTCACCAGTGGTTTTGGGCCATCTCATCTTGGATGTCTTTTCGCCACCTCAAACTCAATATTTCCAAAACAGAATTACTTATATTCAAATCAACTAAGAACAGTTATCTCCATCACTGTTGACAACTTGACAATCTGCCCTAACCCACAAGCTTGTTGCCTAGGGGTCACCCTCGTCTCTGAACTGTCCTTTGTTCCCCCACATTCAATCTGTCACCAAATCATGTTACATGCATCTAAAAAACATATAAAAAATATGATCCTATTTCACTCAAGACACTACCAAATCTCTTATCCATGCACTCATTATATCCCGCATTGATTATTGCAATAGTCTCCTAACTGGTCTTCCCAAGAACAGACTCTCGCCACTACAATCCATTTTAAATGCTGCTGCTAGGCTGATCTTCCTTGCAAGACGCTCATCGTCTGCTGATCCGCTCTGCCAGTCCCTCCATTGGTTACCTGTATCTTACCGTAGTCAATATAAAACACTTCTACTAGCATATAAAGCTATTAACCATACTGCACCAGCATATATCTCCTTACTTATCCTTACTCCTTACTGGTGCCTGTCCTTGTGTTTCCCTCCTATTTTACTATAGATTGTAAGCTTGCAGCAGAGCCCTCTTACCTCCAAGTCTGTCTGTTGTTACCCAGTTTGTTTTATTTCCGTTTACAATTGTAAATCGCAACGGAATCTGCTGCGCTATATAAGAAACTGTAAATAAATAATAAATAAATATTATCATGATTTGAATGCAATGCGATTTAGCACACCCCCACTATCCACGTCAGCCCAAAGCGTGGCATGCGCAGCAAGCCCCACGAGGGGATGCAGTACGCATCCTCACGAATTGTTGATACTCCCACTATCCACGTCAGCGTGGAGTTGATTTTATAAAGTATGGTGAGCGCAGCGAGCCACCGAGCCCGAAATGTGGCGAGCGGCCGCGGAAAACGAGACCCGCGAGGGGACCCGGACTACTTGATGTGTATACTGCGTCCCCACGTGGGGCACACTGCGCTCGCCACGCTTCAGACTTGTTTTCCGCGGCCTCACGCAGGACTCCCTGCACTTGCCGCTCTCTCCATGCTTCAGGCTCGCTACACTTTATAACATCAACTCCACGCCGACGTGGATAGTTGGGGTATGAACAGGTAGGGAGAACGCATACCGCGTCTGCTCGCCACGCTTCAGACTTGTTTTCCGCGGCCTCACGCAGGACTCCCTGCACTTGCCGCTCTCTCCATGCTTCAGGCTCGCTACACTTTATAACATCAACTCCACGCCGACGTGGATAGTTGGGGTATGAACAGGTAGGGAGAACGCATACCGCGTCTGCTCGCCACGCTTCGGGCTGGCGTGGATAGTGGGGGTGTGCTATATCGCATTGCATGCAAATTGCATGCAAATTGTATGCAAATTGCACGCAAATTGTATGCAAATCGCATGTGCTTTGCCTACAATGCGATCCGCGTGCGCCCTCGCCATGATAATACACACATACAAAAATAAAATATACTTAATTACCCCAGTTCCCTACAAAACACTGACCTGTTAGGCAACAGGAAAAAAATATAAAATAGTGGTGAGCTATAGGCAATATCCTCCAGGGGAGGAAGATATCTTTACTATTTTCTAATCAGCAGCAGTTGGTTAGAGTGTACTCTGCACTCCCAAACGTGTATATACATTACCAGAAAACCAAAAGAATGAAACTGAGCTAGTATAGAAATGTAATAAATAATAATAATGATAAAAATTTCATTTATTTGTAGACAAAATCGCTTAGTTAAAATCTCCAGTGCATCTAGCCAAAATCTCTCCCAAAATTGCTTAGTCAAAATTGCCCATTAGTCAAAATCTCCCCATGTGTACACACCTTAAGTTTGTCCTGAGATGTATGCCCGACTAGCGATGATGCACACTCCCCCATCATGCTGGTTTTACCAGCACGTCTAGCGACGTTGGCTCATATATTTAGCCATCATCGCTAGGTGTGTACGGCAGCCGGGCTGAAAGATGAGAGACTTTCAGCCCGGCTGACAGTAACCGCCCACTCCCCTGCCCCGCCTCCCGCCTGTCATACTCACTGCCGTGGCCGTCCGTCCTCCCAGCGCATCCGTCCCGGCCAACGCATCCGTCGGTGTCTGCCCAGCTCCAGCACACTGCAGCCTGGTCACCCACCTCTCCAGCCATGCTCACCCGCCCCTCCAGCCGTGCCCGCCCCGCCCTGCTTCGCACGGGGCATACACTGGCCACCAATGGTTTTTATTTAAGTCAGTAATATATACATTGCTGGCACAGGCCAGCAATGTATATATTACTGGCACTACTGGGCACCAATGATATCTATAAGCCAGTAATATATGCATTATGTATATATTATTGGCACCACTGCCCACCAATGATATGTATAAGATAGTAATGCACAGGCACAAACACAGGCCAGCAATGTAAATATTATTGGCACCACTGCCCACCAGGGGTTAAAGTGAGCCGGAACGGTACGGAACTGCATTCCATCAGTTCCATTTTGTATGCGGAACCGTTCCGCCTCCGTCTGCATCGCTAAAGGTGACAGCCGGGCAGAGCGGTGGGAAACCCGGATGTCTCAGAACAGGTCCACCCATCCGTGGCGCAGCTATTTCAAATGATGTTTTGCACTGTGGGGCATCATTTGAATTAAGGGTGATATTATGTAGCGCAGGGGAGAGGTGGGGAAGCAAGTTCCACCACCTCACCAGGACCACTTTAAGCACTGCTGCGCACCAATATATATAGTAATAATAGTCAGTAGTGTAAACTTTGCCAGCGCAGGTCAGCAATGTATATATTATCGCCGCAACTGCCCCCCCCCCCCCCCCCCCCCCCCCAATGTATATTTTGTTATGGCGGTAACATATACATTGCTGGCACAGGTGAACGGATTTCTCCCTACATGCACAGCGGCAAATGAAATCGTAGCCATACACAAGGGTGGGATTTTTCCCAGTCGGATCAGAGTAAGGGTTGCGTTTACCTGTTCGCTGGGGTCCGAATATACACAGCCCAGCGATCAGTTCTGAATCAATCCCAAAGAACAGAAATATACTGAATAAAATGGCCGCTGTTCCCACCCTCGGAATTCAAACCCAGACCTTTATGTAAATAGCCTTTGTATGATAGTTTTTCAGCAAATTCTTTTGCCTCCTGAAAATCTCTTGCTCTTTGAGGAAAATAGCTCAGTGTGTACACACTACTTTGATGAGAGATATATCTTTCAGAGACTTTGGCAAAGTCTTTTGAAATTAAAATCTTGGTACTTGTTTCCTAGCACGGCCACACCGATTTACATCGGGGTGGTCGTGTCGGAAAAATCGGGTCGATCGCATCGCATGCGATTTGGTCGCATGCGATGCGATCGACGCGACCGACCGATTTTGGACCCGATTTTTTTTTTTGAATGAAATGTAAATTGGGTCCCTGGGACCCGATTTTACATTGAATTCAATGTAAAATATTGCCAACCCCCCCAAATATAACGTCGTACACCCCACCCCACGATAGACGCCAACCCGAAGCGTGGTGAGCGCAGCGAGTGAGAATAGAATAGTGTGGCGAGCGCAGCGAGCCACCGAGCCCGAAGCGTGGCGAGCCCCGCGAGGGGACGCGGATACCTTCACAGTTATACGCGTCCCCTCGCGGGCTTCACAGGTGTCCGTGGCGACGCGGACACCTGTGAAGTCCGCGAAGGGACGCGTTTACCTGTGAAGGTATCCGCGTCCCCTCGCGGGGCTTGCTGCGCTCGCCACGCTTCGGGCTCGGTGGCTCGCTGCGCTCGCCACACTATTCTATTCTCACTCCACGCCCTAGTGGATAGTAGGGGAATGAAAAGGTCGGAGGACGCGCACCGCCGCCCCTCGCGGGCTCGCTGCGCTCGCCACGCTTCGGGTTGGCGTCTATCGTGGGGTGACGACGGGGACATCTATAATGTGAAATGGGTCATATTGGCCCATTTCACATTTTTCACATTTTTTCACTATTTCAATGTCAAAAAATATTTTAACATTGAACCCGATGGAAAAATCGGGGGCATCGCGTCGTGACCATTGTTAATGGTCCCGACCGACGTGATGCCCCAGATATTTTACCTTTCCCGACACGATTTTAATGTTAAAATATTTTTTAACATTGAAGCCTATGGGGAAATCGCGGGCATCGCGTCGGTCGCGTCGGGACCATTGTTAACGGTCCCGACCGACGCGATGCCCCCGATATTTTATCCTAGCCGGCCAAATGGACCTGATTTCAAAGGAAATCGGGTCCATCGGGGGTAATCGTGTACCTTAAGTTAAGTACACGATTACTCCCGATTGTGGCCGTGCTAGGAAACAAGTACCAAAATCTTTTAGTGTGTATGGGCCTAAAGGTTCATACACACTGGGCAACTATGCCCATTGTGTATGGACATCGATGACCACTGTCATTGCTGCGGGGGATGCCGCTCAGGACATAAACACTA
>NC_139220.1:53483395-53490895 GCF_055691185.1 Crinia signifera | reverse complement strand
GTAACACCAGACCCCAAAACGTCATCATCTCTACTGCATCTACAGGGGTCCACCTAGCAAATGATGACGTGGGGTTTTGAGCAATAAACTGCTGGGCATATAAATTAGTTTGGTCCACCATTAAATTTATAAAATCATCAGAGAAAAATAATTTAAAAATGTCAATTTCTCTGAGACCTGTTGAATCAAATTGGATTCCTGGGATGGCCAAAAACTCAGGAACCTGGGGCTCAAAATTGTCTGGTGGTGGGGTCCATACGAGATCAATTATTGGGGGGGGGGGTCTCAGCTGCTCTACGGGGGCGTCTTTGAGGGGGTCCCTCATCATCAGAGGAGGAAGAGGAGCTTAAGACAAATCCTTCAAATTCCCCGCTTGCCTCACTGGCTGTGTCAGAGTCAGAGGCAAGCATGGCATATGCCTCCTCCACCGAATACATTCTCCTGGATGACTGGGACGACATTTGGGATGACATTTGGGATGCCATTTATATTTTTGTGTTACTGGTAGTGAAATGTTTCAACACGTGTATAGTGTAGGGGGGGGTACAAACTTTATTTCAACCCGGGGGGTATGTAGTGTGTATGTATGTAGTGCAGAAAAAAAAAAAATACAAAAATAAAAAAATTGAAGGGTTCAAAAAAAAAAAATGGAAGGGGTTAAAAAAAAAAATGGAAGGGGTTAAAAAAAAAATGGAAGGGGTTAAAAAAAAAAAAATGGAAGGGGTTAAAAAAAAAAAAGGTCCTGCGCCAAAAATTGAGCACAGATGTTGGTCAGTAACGTCCGTCACTGAACAGCGCTCAAAGGCAACAGGAATTTGATTAAAAAAAAAAAAAAATAGATCAACCCTGTGCCGAAAAAGCTGATCAGTGATGTACGTCACTGATCAGCGCACAGTGGCCACAGGACACACACAAAATCACAGTGTGTGTAAAAAAAAAAATGTAAAAAAGACCCCACAGCACTCACAAAAAATAAAAAAAGGTGATCAGTGATGCGACACTGATTACCAGTGAGGGGCAGCAGGTGCACAACCTTTGGTGGTACTGACAGGTATATATAAAAAAAAAAACCTCTGCACCCCTAAAAAGTTGCTGATCACCTCAGATATAGTGATCAGCACAAAAGGCGGGGGCAGCAGACACAAAATTTAGCACTCTCTATCACTCTCTGTCACTATCTCTCTCTATCTCTCTATCTCTCACTATCTATCACTCTATGACACTGCAGCAGCAGCACTGACAGGTATATCTATATATAAAAAAAAACCTGCGCCCCCAAAAAGTTGCTGATCAGTTAATTTATACTGATCAGCACAAAAGGGGGGGCAGCAGTCAGTTATAAAAAAATATATAGCACAATCTGTCACTATCTCTCTATCTCTCTCTCTCTATCTCTCTCTATCTCTCTCTATCTATCTATAGCTCTATCACACTGCAGCAGCACAAAATATAGCACTAGGCCTCTCTATCTCTCTCTATCTCTCTCTATCTCTTTCAGTTATATAAAAAATATATAGCACAATCTGTCACTATCTCTCTCTCTATCTCTCTCTCTCTATCTCTCTCTATCTCTCTCTATCTCTCTATCTATAGCTCTATCACACTGCAGCAGCACAAAATATAGCACTAGGCCTCTCTATCTCTCTCTATCTCTCTCTATCTCTCTCTCTCTAACTCTCTCTCTATCTAATAAATCGCAGCAGCACAAGATGTCACAGGATGTCACAAGATGTCACAAGCATAAGCAATCTCAATGATCAGGTAAGTATTTTGGATGGGTTCTGGTCAGTATAGGCGGCAGCTGGGCACGGTGACCGCACTGCACGCTATTCCAGACCGGAATGGCGTCTGCAGTGCAGTCACCGTTAGTTTAAACCCCCCTCCATGGCTGTGATTGGTCCGTCGGTCCGACGAACCAATCACGGCCTTTGGGGGCGGGAGGGGTGAGGTGGGGTGACACCAGTGTCACCCTTACACCCCGCGGTGATTGGTGCTGTACTTTACAGCACCAATCACCTCCGATCCCGTGTCACCGGCGAACGTTATTCGCCGGTGACACAGAAAACGCTGTGAATGGCTGTTCACAATGAACAGCCAATCACAGCGATCGCCGACGGGGGGGCGGCATCGCCGCCCCCCCTGGGCATGCACGGACATGTCTGCTGTCAGGGACAGCAGACATCGTCCCTCTGTCACTGCGTCTCTAGACGCAGTGACAGTTTTAAGCCATGACGTATATATACGTCAACGGTCGGGAAGTACTTCCCGGCCATGACGTATATATACGTCAAATGTCGTGAAGGGGTTAACTTAAAAAATTGTATTTTCTATTTACTCAGCATGTCGTTGTCTTATATTTATTTTTGTTCGAAGATCTGAAAAAATTAAATGTGGCAGACATGTAAAAATAGAAAAAATCAGGGAGGAAGCAAAATCCTTTTCACAGCACTGTTAATATACTATATACATAAGTATAACTGAAGGATGTTTGTTTGTGTGTGTGAGTGTGTGTGTGTGTGTGTGTGTATGGATGTTCCACAATAACTCTCGAACGCTTTAACTAACCGTCTCGACACTTTGCACACTACTGCATCATCTTAAGGGACGCTCTAAGTTCGAAGACGGGCCCTTAAAGGTGCTGTCATAAGGGTCCATGCTATTTCTATTGTTTTCATGCATTGTGATATGTCGTTGGAAAGCTTATGACTTTCTGAATACAACACAATAAACAGCCTCCATTAAGTGGACCATTTGAAGGCCTATAAGGGTCCATTAAATGAAAAACATTTTCACTTTACAAAACTTTGGACAAACTGAAATGAATAAGCGACTCATCGGCAGAGTGGTCTGTGAATCAAACACTGTAGATATCGTTGTGAAATCCATGTGACATCGATCCCCAGTAAGTTATTTCCACTCTTGATTGTTTGCTTATTCATTGAGGGGTTTTGGGATCTTCTGTACCTGCTGCAGCAGCTCCTGACCTGCTGTGGTTGGCAAATGTAGGTGAATAGTTGGATACTTGCTCTGGCTGCTGCAGCAGCTCCTGACCGGCTGTGGTTGGCAAAGGTAGGTGGATAGTTGGATACTTGCTCTGGCTGCTGCAGCAGCAGCTCCTGCCCTATCTGTAATAGCCCACCCTGTATAGGACTGGTTAAATTGCACATTGTGTGTAACTATAGCAGCCTACTCACTTTAAACAATAAACCTAATACCCTATCCCCGGCTCACTTAAACCCAAAACTCTATCTAATCATAATCACTGACCCCAATGCATTAAGTCAAACTAATAAACAAAACATAATATCTCTAATAAACTAACCCAGGGGCTCTCAAACTTTTTGAATAACGGCACCTCGTAGCATCAGAAATTTTTTCATGGCACCACTAGGCTAAAGGTTTCTCATTGAGAAAGTCAGAAACAAATATTAAGTTAAATAAATTGTGTTTATCTCATCCTTAGGAGCAGTTATGTGGTAATGCACAGGATTCACTTCTGTTTGTTCACAATTTGACTATTACTGTATATTGGACATAAATAACTTGAATTGGTCCTGGACCACCAACAGGGGCGGATTGGCCATTGAAGTCACCGGGACTTTTCCCGGGAGGCCGTCCGACCCTGAGGCCGAAAGCTGCTGGACACTGGTGACACTGAAATTGAATCAAGGGGCCGGCCACCGCGGAGTTATGGGTAGCAGTGGCCGTGCCCGGAAGTGATTCACTGTCTCCAGCTTTGTCCCGCGTTTGTACAGATGAGGCCAGCGGCAGCAAACACCAGCAGCTCAGGTGGTGGAGCTGCGGCTGGGAAGACAGCGGGGCCGGGGTGCCAGTCAGAAGCATATGGAGCAGAGAACCCCCTCCCCCTGTGCTGCTGCAGCTTCTGCTGCTGCTCCGGCTCTCAGTGCGGCTTCTGCTGCTGCCTGTCACACTGCAGGCAGCAGCGCCAGCAACATGAAGCCCAGCCGGCTAAGCTCCTTCCCAGCTCCCATATTATCCTCAGGCTCCAAGCCTCCAACCCCCCTACTGTACATCAGTGACTGTCAGCACTGGACAGGGGGCGGAGCTACACGGAATGGATGGGCGGAGCCACACGGGGTTAGGGGCGGAGCTACACTGGAGCACAGCAGGGCTGATGAAAGCAGAGGAAGAGCTGCCACACAGGCTTTAAGGTAAAAAAAAAAGTGTGAGAGAGAAAGCAGTACTGTCAGCAAACTATGTCCAGGTGGAGCCATCCTCATTGTATCTGTCCCCCGCACACCAATCGCCACGGTGCACTGGGGATTCTGGCATGTGTGCATCTCCGATGCTTGCCTGCCCCATTCCCAGCAATGGACATGGGAGCGTCCTGTCCGTTTATGCTGGCGGGCCACCCGCCAGATCGGAGCATCTGGCGCACCAGCGACAACAATGAGGCTGGCTCCATCTGTAAAAGCAGTACTGTCGGCAACTGATGTGGATGTTATGTACAGAATAAGCAGCGCTACTACTGATGACAACTGGTGTGGGCGTTACATGTAGGCAGCGCTACTACTGTCGGCAGCTGGTGTGGGCGTTACATATAGGCAGCGATACTACTGACGGCACTATCTGTGCTCTCCTCGTCTCTCTCTCTGTGCTCACCTCGTCTCTCTCTCTCTTCTCTCTCTGCGCTCTCCTCGTCGCTCTCTCTCTCTGCGCTCTCCTCGTCTCTCTCTCTGCGCTCTCCTCGTCTCTCTCTCTCTCTGTGCTCTCCTCGTCTCTCTCTCGGTGCTCTCCTCGTCTCTCTCTCTGTGCTCTCCTCGTCTCTCTCTCGGCGCTCTCCTCATCTCTCTCTGTACTCTGCTTGTCTCTCTCTCTCTGTGCTCTCCTTTTCTCTCTCTCTGCGCTCTCCTTGTCTCACTCTCTGCACTTTCCTTGTCTCGCTCTCTCTGTGCTCTCCTTGTCTCTCTCTCTCTCTGTGCTCTCCTTGTCTCTCTCTCTCTGCGCTCTCCTTGCCTCTCTCTCTCTGCGCTCTCCTTGCCTCTCTCTCTCTGTGCTGTCCTTGTCTCTCTCTCTCTCTCTGCGCTCTCCTTGCCTCTCTCTCTCTGCGCTCTCCTTGCCTCTTCCTCTCTCTCTGCGCTCTCCTTGCCTCTCTCTCTCTCTGCGCTCTCCTTGCCTCTTCCTCTCTCTCTGCGCTCTCCTTGCCTCTCTCTCTCTCTGCGCTCTCCTTGCCTCTCTCTCTGCATTCTCCTTGTCTCTCTCTCTCTCTCTCTCTCTCTCTGCGCTCTCCTTGCCTCTCTCTCTCTGTGCTGTCCTTGTCTCTCTCTCTCTCTCTGCGCTCTCCTTGCCTCTCTCTCTCTGCGCTCTCCTTGCCTCTTCCTCTCTCTCTGCGCTCTCCTTGCCTCTTCCTCTCTCTCTGCGCTCTCCTTGCCTCTCTCTCTCTCTGCGCTCTCCTTGCCTCTCTCTCTGCATTCTCCTTGTCTCTCTCTCTCTCTCTCTCTCTCTCTGCGCTTTCCATGTCTTTCCTAGCCCTCTTCTTGTCTCTCTCTCTCTCTGTTCTCTCCTTCTATCTCTCACTGGACTCGCGGCCTCATCTTCCATGGTCTTCTCCACATGACCCACTGCTGCCCGATCTCCCTCCACACAGTACCTGCTGCCTCTGCCTGCCTCTTCCACGGGACCTGCCGCCTCTGCTTCCTCTACGGGACCTGCCGCCTCTGCCTCCATCAATGGACTCGCCTCCTCTATGGTACCCGCTGTTGCCCCCCTGACCAGGTACACTATTTGCCTTATAAATTGAGTGAAGAAGGAAGGGGGGGGGGAGACACATACCATTTTCAACTCTCTCCTCTCCCTTTCCCCCACTCTTCCCTCTCTTTTTTTTTTCTCCCTCTCTGCTCTATCTCCTCCCCTCTTCTTTTTCTCACTTTGTTCTCCTCTCTCTCTCCTATCCTTGCCTCTCTCTCTCTCTGCGCTCTCCTTGTCCCTCCCTGTGCTCTCCTCGTCTCTCTCTCTCTCTTCGCTCTCCTCGTCTCTCTCTCTTCGCTCTCCTCATCTCTCTCTCTCTCTCTCTGCGCTCTCCTTGTCTCTCTCTCTCTCTCTCTCTCTCTCTGTGCTCTCCTTGTCTCTCTGTCTCTGCGCTCTCCTCATCTTTCTCACTGTGCTTTCCTCGTCTCTGTCTCTGTGCTCTCTGCGCTCTCCTTGCCTCTCTCTCTGCATTCTCCTTGTCTCTCTCTCTCTCTCTCTCTCTGCGCTTTCCATGTCTTTCCTAGCCCTCTTCTTGTCTCTCTCTCTCTCTGTTCTCTCCTTCTATCTCTCACTGGACTCGCGGCCTCATCTTCCATGGTCTTCTCCACATGACCCACTGCTGCCCGATCTCCCTCCACACAGTACCTGCTGCCTCTGCCTGCCTCTTCCACGGGACCTGCCGCCTCTGCTTCCTCTACGGGACCTGCCGCCTCTGCCTCCATCAATGGACTCGCCTCCTCTATGGTACCCGCTGTTGCCCCCCTGACCAGGTACACTATTTGCCTTATAAATTGAGTGAAGAAGGAAGGGGGGGGGGAGACACATACCATTTTCAACTCTCTCCTCTCCCTTTCCCCCACTCTTCCCTCTCTTTTTTTTTTCTCCCTCTCTGCTCTATCTCCTCCCCTCTTCTTTTTCTCACTTTGTTCTCCTCTCTCTCTCCTATCCTTGCCTCTCTCTCTCTCTGCGCTCTCCTTGTCCCTCCCTGTGCTCTCCTCGTCTCTCTCTCTCTCTTCGCTCTCCTCGTCTCTCTCTCTTCGCTCTCCTCATCTCTCTCTCTCTCTCTCTGCGCTCTCCTTGTCTCTCTCTCTCTCTCTCTCTCTCTGTGCTCTCCTTGTCTCTCTGTCTCTGCGCTCTCCTCATCTTTCTCACTGTGCTTTCCTCGTCTCTGTCTCTGTGCTCTCTGCGCTCTCCTTGCCTCTCTACAGGATCTCCCACAAAACAGTAAGTTGCTTTGTGGGCTAGCATTAAAATCATAGGTAACCCTAACAACGGTTCTTGTATGACACTAGCCATAGTGCCGTAGTGTAGTCGTTAGTTGGGGGGGCCGGGGGCCCGGCACCAGCAAGCCTGGCAGACCATCGTTGCATGTGGTATACTATGTAATGGGTGTGTGACACGTAATAGGCGTTACGGTGTGGATTTTTGGCGCGCGCCTGCGGCGCGCACTATACCTGTTGTCCGTATTTTACGAAAATGTGGCATTAGTTTTGCCTGTCAACGATGTATCTAAGTATAGTGATGTAATAATCCTGCTACTGTAATGCTGGCTCCGCCCTTTATTGATTTGTTGCCACCCACATGAGGCCACTTTCAGAAATTTTCCAGGGCCACTTTTAGTCCCCAATCCGCCCCTGACCACCAACCCAGGGCACCCCTGCAAGGCACCCAGATTGGGAACCACTGCACTTACCCCATCCCCCAAATAACCCAAGTAACCTCAACTGTAACATAAACAACTAAAGCAACCCTAATACCCTATCCCTTATACCATAACACCTAATCCAATCC
>NC_139220.1:53395895-53478395 GCF_055691185.1 Crinia signifera | reverse complement strand
GCAGGAAGAGAATCCTTAAGTCCCATACACAATCGGTGAGGTTGAGCTGAAAGCCGCTCAGTGTGTATTTGGAAACGATGAGTAGTGGGCACTCATACACGCTCCCGCATCATTGCTGGCTGGCCATTCTGGTATTATCAGCATATGAATGAGGGAGTGATTGGCTTAGCTTAGCGTCCCGCTATGGAAAGTCATCCACTCTCGGGAAATCAATAAAACAAGAGAAAACACTCAGTGTGTATGAACTGAGCGCTTTTCAGCCCAGCAATTTTCCCCATCATCATTATCCATACATGCTGGGCAAAATCGCTCAATGTGTATGGACCTTTATTCCCTCCTTCCCAGTGCATGAGGTACTACCAATTACTACTGGTCAACCTAGTAAAATCCCCACCTGCGTTTGCAGACATTGGGGCAGATGTATTAAGACTTAACAAGAGATAAATGCAAGGGTGATAAAGAGAGATAAACGTACAACCAATCACCTGCTAGCTGCCATGTTACAGGCTGTGTTTGAAAAAAGTCAGTAAGGAGCTGATTGGCTGGACGTTTATCTCTCCTTATCACCCTTGCATTTATCTCTTGTTCAGGCTTAATACACCTGCCCCAATATTAGCTACTGGGGAAATGTAATAAAGCCCCCCTCAACTATCCTCTGAACCCCCAGAGGCTGCAAAGAGGAGCAAGCCCAAAGAAAATGTGAAATCACATTGATCATACTGTTCTGATGCTGAATTCCGATGTTCTGTTGGTATGCAAAACTCTTTTTTTTTTTTTTTGCACATGTTAAAAAAATAAAAAAATCATTTAGGATACGTCTTAAATAGATGTTCTTAACCTAATTCAATTGTAAAACAAAATATAGTTTCTGATAGGGAAAAATATTAGCCAGTTAATAATATTACTTCCTAAAGATGATTTCTTCCTGAAGACTAGTCATTTGCTAACACTGAAGGTACTTTATTGCTGTAACACCCAGAACAAATGGTAGTGGAATTACTGTAGATAATAATGTTTAGGATGACTACTTGTAGCAACAAAACTTTGAATGTCCACTTTTATATTTCTAAACATTTATTCCAGATCTCTATAATGCAATTGGGAAGTTATGTAAATGTAATTAACCTGTAGATATGTAATTCATAAATGTAACACAGGTAACCTTTCGCACTGTTCCAAATTTTCCAGCCTGTACTGTTACAAGCTAAGAGTAAGAAGCCAATCATTACACTTTCCCTGCTGTTCCCAATTTAGAGCCCACGTTAATTGCTAATCGTTATTCTAAATGTAATTGCTCAGCTAAATTGTTAAAAATTTGGAAACACAGTCGACTGTCCACCTAGATAGCACAGTGTATAACTCATTATCAAACTAATTATACAGTTTTAATTAAATTACATATTAAGGAGTATACCTTTCCTTATTGTATAGCCTCTACCCTTCTATAGTAACACTGTCATTTTGCCCTACTTACTTGCTCAGTCTTCATGGCTACTGTATATTGTTAATGAAGAAAGGAGTAGCAACATGGAGTTTTAAGAGCAGCGCACTGAACATTATTTTATTTACAAATTGTGTTATTGATGGGCCGATTTATTAAGCTCGGTGAAGTATTAAAGTGCCTGGTTTTTATCACCAACCAATCATCTCCTACCTGTCATTTTTCAAACCAAGCCTGTAACTTCACAGTTAGTTCTGCCCCTGATTACCTTAAGTAAAGTATACACTGGCTTTGATAGGAAGTATATTGACATTTAATTTATATTTCATTTAAAGAAATCTGTTTTATAAGCACTGGTTTGCACAAAATATCACCACAGCATACTCATAAACATAATAATACACACATTAATTATGGATGCAACACTTTTGAGTATTTCCTTCCTCCATCAAAGTATCTAATATAAATATAAAGTATTTATTATGGGTATTATTATTATTTGTATCTCTAGTCTAGGGGTGGGCAATTATTTCAGCTGGGGAGCCACATGACACTTCCAGTAAATATTCGAGGGTCGTGCTCCGTAAAAGGGGATGTGGCCACTCAAAAGGGGGTATGTCCACTCAATTGGACCTTGAGTGTAGTGTACCACAGCATATACCCCTTTTACACATTATGCAATACAATAGAAAACCCCCTTATACTTGCCTTTTACCCATTTTGCCCCAAGGAATAAGTCAAAATCATATTATGCCACATGGAATAAGCCAAAATTCACACAGAATAAGTCAAAATTCACGTAATGCCACACAGAATGATCCAAAATGCACTTTATGCCACCCGTATTGAGCCAAAATTAACATTATGGCACACAGTATGAGCCAAAATTCACATTATATAATCCAGTATAATAATAAAAAAAGATCATGGGTACTTGTTTCCTAGAACGGCCACACCGATTTTGATCGGGTCGGAAAGATTGCGTCGATCGCATCGCATGCGACCAAATCGCATGCGATGCGACCGACGCGATGTGCCCAATTTTTACATTGATTCAAAAGTGAATAGGGTCCCTGGGACCCTATTTTACATTGGATTCAATGTAAAATTGTCCCCAGACCCCAATTTTAACCCCCCCTGTTGGCTCAAATGCCCCCATTGTGAACGGCACCCCACGATTAACGCCAACCCGAAGCGTGGCGAGCGTAGCGAGCCCGCAAGGGGCGGCGGTACGTGTCCTCCGACCTTTTTATACCCCTACTATCCACGTCGACATGGAGTTGAGAATATAAAGTGTGGCGAGCCACCGAGCCCGCGAGGGGACGCGCATAACTTCACAGGTATACGCGTCCCCTCGCAGGGCTCGCTGCGCTCGCCACGCTTCGGGCTTTATATTCTCAACTCCACGCCGACGTGGATAGTAGGTGTATGAAAAGGTCAGAGGACGCGTATGCTCGCCACGCTTCGGGTTGGCGTTAATCGTGGGGTGCCGTTCACAATGGGGGGGGGGGCATTAATTAATAGCCATGACGGGGGCATATACAATGAGAAATGGCCCATATTGGGCCATTTCCCATTGTTTGCTATGTAAAATGTTGTTAATCGCGTCCATCACATCTTGTGCCATTATAATGGCACCAACCGACGCGATCAACGCGATTGCAATGTTAAAAATATTTTAACATTGAACCCTATGGCAAAATCGCGTTGATCGCGTCGGTCGCGTGCCATGTTAGTGCACGCGACCGACCCGATCAACGCGATTTTGCCTTTGCCGGCAAAATGGACCTGATTTCAAAGGAAATCGGGTCCATCGCGTTGTTCGTGTACCTTAACTTAATTGTGGCCGTTCTAGGAAACAAGTACCAGATCATGTACAATGCTTAATATCTACTGCAATCCCGAGGCCTACATAGCATATATAACACTACCTTGTTAGCTTGATGTTATGCATTTAACCCTTGTGCACTGAATCTGCTTTCTAACTGAATGCCGAAAGTATGCAGTCAGGAGACACAAGCAGGAAAGGGGTGCTTCTGAAGCCCCCCACACACTTCATATGTAAGCAAGGGGCTAGTAAAGGAGTATGGTGATGGCAGCAATTAGTCTCCTACAGCTGGTACAAAATTGTCAATTACAACTGTGAGTGGCAGAATCAGAGACCACTGAGGAAACCTGCCCTCCCCAGGCACCCTCACACAATAGGCTTGTACAATTGTTGATAACCCCAGGTACTGTACCTTGAATCCCACACTCCTATGTAAAGGGTAAAATTGCATTTGTTAATATGTCAGACTAACTGTCTCACTGCGCGGTCGGCCGCTCTCCTCATGGGGCAATGCAGCAGCACACTTGTCTCTGGTGTCCCGATATTTCAAGGGTGTGCTTGTCAGTTGGTCTTTAATATCGCGGACAGCCCCTGAGTGAGTTGCGCTGATGTCATGACAACGGTCGCGGCTCGACGCATGCTGGCTGCCAGGATGCAGCACGGAACTACTGGGAATGGGGGCACTGGGACATAAATTCATCTGTACACCCCTGCTGGTGCCGAACCAAATGCGCCCTCATGGCCCTGGCAATGACAAGCTGAGTTGGGCCGTTTGTCATTGCAACCTGGTGGGGGGCAGTGGGCCAGGCAGGATCGGATCACGGGCTGGCTGTTGCCCACCCCTGCTCTAGTTTGAGAAACCAAAGATTTAAAATCCAGACAAGGACAAAATCCCGACATTAAAAATCCCGACAAGGTCAAAATACCGACAAATAGAATGTACAGGTGAAACAGTCAACATGACTTTCGGTCAACAGGTCGCGAGGTCGACATGGGTTTTTTCACAGTTTTTTGACCCAACATGTGCCCACAGGTGGTATTTAATGCCCTACCATCCACTAGGGCGTGGTGGTAGAATAAAATAGAGTGCCGAGCGCAGGGAGGCACCATGACCGAAGCATCACGAGGGGCTGCGGTTCACTTCCAACTGTGTCCATGTTGACTGTGTCGACATTCGGGTAAAAAAACTGTGAAAAAACCCATGTCGACCTCGCGACCTGTCGACCGAAAGTCATGTTGACTTTTTCACCTGTACATTCTATATGTCGGTATTTTGACCATGTCTGGATTTTAAATGTCGGAATTTTGTCCTTGTCGGGATTTTAAATGCCGGGATTTTGACCTTGTCGGTATTTTGTCCTTGTCGGTATTTTGACCCATTCAGGATTTTGACCCTGTTGGGATTTCATACTGAATCCTATGCATGAGTCCATAGTCTGTGCGCAGTTAAGGGGCAATGGGTGATTACAAATGGTTAGAAAATGTATTGTGCATTTTTGGGTGGTGACAGGGAGGTGGCTAAGCAGATGCACAGAGATTGTCCATCTTATGGGTAGCTACATTTCATCTCATATCCTTTCTTTGTATACTGTGAAACATATTTGTAAATATTAGGTTCTGCACATCTACAGTTTTTACACATTGCACAGTACCCTTACCTAGAAAAGCCTTTGGAACTGAACTGACTGGATAATATAGACTCTGGGACATGCTCCTAACTATAAGGTTATTCATATTATTTGCTTTACTGTTCTGTAAATAAATTTGAATTATTTTCTTAATAACTGATTGCTTCAATAAAATGCCCCATTATCTACTTACTTTGATTTAATTGTCCTTATTGGCTATGGAACTTAGCCATTTATCACTATCCGCATCGGAGCTGGGCTGTGATAATATCCGCAATGTAATAATTGATGTACCTACTATAGCATGCAGTGAAGCTCTGTCCTTGCGAACCTTTTCCGCAGCCTTATCCGGGTATTTTTTGTAAAAAAATCTGAGTAATGGGCGTGCGTGCGCCTCAATCAACATCACAACTAACACCACCGCCATCTGAATTCTGGACTGGGGGGGTGATTTTAATTTATGTGCCAAAACAAAATATCTTTCTTATTTTTCATAGTGAGGATCTGAAGTTATTATTGTGGATGTATCTACTAATTCAGGATTATATCATTTATGGTAATTTGTTAATATATTTCCCTGTACGTAATGATCCAACTTAGAACAATGTCTTCTTATTCTATAAAATTGCAATGATGATTGCTATTATACTATATGAAAAAAAAGCACAAAAGTATATTGGGAGGCAAATCTACATATGACATTTTGGCTCGGAAATGTGTGTTTTGAGCAACCCCCCCCCCCCCCCCCCCCTCCCCATACTTGCCGACTTTTACTGGCTGCCTTCCGGGAGAGGGCAGACAGCTCTGTTATGCAGGGGGGTGGGGCCATCGCCGGGAATTAAAAAGAGGCGGGTTGGGGCACAGCAACAGACGGGCTTTCCTGTTGGGGGTGTGCCTAGAGTGATTGCATCATTTTAGCCACGCCCCAGTGCAATGCCGGTATTTCAGGCATTGCACTGTTGGGGCGGGGTTAAAATGACGCAATTGCGTCATCTTACCCATGGACCCCCCGCCGAGGGGCTGATTACGGGAGATTGAGGTTTATGCTGGAGGGTTGCCACCCTTTCCGGGGGGCGGGAGGGGGACCCGATTTCCGGGACCCTCCCGGCCATTCCGGGAGGGTAGGCAACCCTGCCCCTCCCCCACACACACACCCTATGTGACCATTATTCTCATCCATACCTTTTGTCAATTAAAAGTCAATAATATGAAAAAGTAGCATATTGTGGGTTTTGTACAGAAGGTTATATACTGTAACTTTTAAAAATGATTATACGGAGTAGGGCATGCTGACATTAATACAAATTGCTGCTCTCATATATCAAGGGACAGTAAATATGATTAATTGTAAAAATGATAAAGCTATTATTCTCATTGAAAAGCTTCATGAAATTAATTTATTGGTGATGTCCTACATGTTCTCATTCTTGGTATTTCATTAACAACCTTGAGGAGCATGAAAATTTCAATTAAAGGGAGTTACTTAATTTGTAGTGCAAAGCACTTTAGTACTTTAATATGGATTTCATTTATAAAGATCACAGATTAGAAAGTCCTTGTTTAATTTCAAACAAAGAGCATAATTAGTCATTGTGACATATCAATTAATGTGATATCAGTTTTTGGAGGAGTAACTAGTTTCACAGATTGAGGAGGATGACAGGACATTTACATAAAGACCAAAGTAACTGGTAAGGATTGTACCATACATGGTTTGAGACCAGGGCCGGATTAAGCCTTCGGGACGCCCGGGTCATTTTAGACAGTGGGCCCCCTCCAAATTGTCATTACTGGCTGCAAACTGCATTGGAGAATATTACACTGTCAAAACACTGAGAAAAGGCAGTATAAACTTGGTTAATGGCTAACTGAGGGGTTATATATATATATATATATATATATATATATATAATGTGGAGAGGGGGGGATTTGAATGTGGGATATGGCGCTACACTGGGTCAAGCACAGTTTGTGAGGATGGGGGCTACTTAACTTAGGTATTCCTGATCTTTGATCTTCCCTTGATTTCTTCCTCGTTTAGGTATTTTCTCATTGATTTTATGTGGAAGAGAAAAGACAAAGATATGGAGGGGTTTAGGTTGCAACTCCCAGTAATGCACTGCATGTCACACTCTGGGGATTTGTAGGGACTGGCAAATGGGGAGTAACCTTAGAGGAGATGGGGTTTGGATGGCGGAAGCTTGGTGGATGGATAAATGGAAGAGAAGTTGAACAGAGTTTAGAAGGTTTAATGATAATAAGGTCGTGCGGTACAGTCAATGAATAAACTGCAATAGCATCATTCAGTAATAATTGGTAACGTGAGGCTTTACGCAACAGTAATACAGTAGCAGTTCATATAACAATGGACGGACTGTTGCATAGGACTTGGATGAGGAACTGTAAAGAAGTTGAAGGAGATTGAAGAGCTGGGAGACCACTGTAGAAGATGGCGAGGATCTTAGAGAATACTGTAACGAGTTGGAAATGAGCAAAGAGCTTTGAGAATGTCTGTGAATGACTGTGAAGACTTGGAACTGTGTGGACTTGGAACTGTGAAGACTTGGAGCTGTGAAGATTTGGAGCTGTGAAGACTTGGAGCTGTGAAGACTTGGAGCTGTGAAGACTTGGAGCTGTGGGTAACTGTAGCACTTGGTTACAAGTGCTTATATACTTCAGGAACTTGGACACGACTGTGATTAACTGCGCTCTTGGATACAACTTAGAACAACTGCGGCACTTGGATACAACTTAGAACAACTGCGGCACTTGGATACAACTTGAGAATAATTGTGGCACTTGGATACAACTTAGAATAACTGTGGCACTTGGATACAATTTAGAACAACTGCGGCACTTGGATACAACTTGAGAATAACTGCGGCACTTGGATACAACTTGAGAATAACTGCGGCATTTGGATACAACTTGAGAACAACTGCAGCACTTGGTTACAACTTGAGAATAACTGCGGCACTTGGATACAGCTGAGAGTCACTGTGAGCTTTGCAGAACAACTGTGAAGCGCTTGGAGGTAATCCCAACAGGAGAGAGGTGGGTCTCCTGCAGCATGCTGGTGGGTCACTGTGGCACTGATACCTTTTAAGGAACACCGGAGAGGAGCATCAGCAGGTTAGGAAGGAACTCTGTTGAGCCCAAAGTCACTTAACCACTCTCCAGGAGGTAGACTGAAGCACGGTAGGGAGACATGGGCCAGACCCCTTTTATCAGGGAAAGACACACGGTATTTTCTGGAGAAAACCTTGGTCTCCAACATGGCTGCCCCCATACTGGAGACACTGCAGAGAACCAGGCACACCTCCTCTCACAGCCACAGACACGCAGCATGTTTGCCCCTCCACTACACTGTGCTACAATGGTGGCCTCCGTTGCCACACCACGCTGCCCGGATCTTGCCTCCCGTGTGCACCTGACCCCTGGCATCCAGACCACACCACACGGCCCGCAGGGCAGACAGTGTGACCACCACCTGCGGTTAGCCTCTGTGCGCTGACACTGCACACTTGTGCAGTCAGTGTGCCTTGGCTTCCGATGCTCAGCACCATTAATCATTGTCATATTGGCAGATAGGTGAAGCTGCAGCACTACCCCACTCTCATGGACAAAACTTTTAGCTAATTTTTTTTTTTAAATACATGCTGACCACAGGGGGTCCCTAGATAGAGGAGGGCCCAGGGGTACTGATCCCTTGAGCCCCCCCCCCTTTAATCCGGCCCTGTTTGAGACTTGATTATAGGTCACCCTACTGAGAATTTTAAATGTTCATAAATGTGCATAGCCAAAATAAAGTGACAGTGTTTTATCACAGACTTACATTAGTAAAAGCCCAGAACAGCCACTTTTAATGACCCCAGAGATATCCTATTGAATTTCCCTTAGTAGTAATAATTCAGAGATGTAATGATCATTGAGGCAAGGCTAGACAAGTCACATGTATCATCAGGGGGATATTGGGTGACATTTAATAGAATGAAACCGGTCCTGGTTCCAAAAATACGGGGGACAAAAAATATGGGGGTCCCCCGTATTTTGAAACCAAAAGCCTGCGGTGTCATGCCACACCCGGTGGACACTTTTTATATAAGGTCCCCCGGCTGAAACATGAGCACCATGGCTGGACAGCCTTGGACGGGGTACCTGGAGGAGTGGGGACCCCCCCAATAAAGGGGTCCCCCCCCAGGCTTCACCCGTCCAGGGCTGAAGCCCAGGGCTGAAGCCCAGGGCTGTCACCGGCATCCGTGGCCAGTGGACGCCAGCCTAATAGGGTTAAATCTCACATACCTAACATTGCTTTATGCAGGAGAAATACAAGTGCCAGCAGACCAAAAATATGGGGGACAAAAAATCTGGGGGTCCCCCGTATTTTGAAACCAGCACCGGGCTCCAACAGCCCGCAGTGTCATGCCACAGCCGGGGGACACTTTTTACATAAGGTCCCCCGGCCATACCATGAGCACCGTGGCTGGTCAGCCTTGGACGGGGTACCTGGAGGAGTGGGAACCCCCCCAATAAAGGGGTCCCCCCCCCAGGCTTCACCCGTCCAGGGCTGAAGCCCGGGGCTGTCACCGGCGTCCCTGGCCATTGGACGCCGGCCTGATAGGGTTAAATTCACATTCCTAACATTGCTTAATACAGGAGAAATACAAATGCCAGCAGACCTCCCCCACATGCTGGTACTTGGAGAACCACAAGTCCCAGCATGCGGGGCATTAATGGGCCCACTGGGACTTGTAGTCCACCTGTAAAAAGAATGTTAAAATAAAACACACACACACAGAAAAGTATAACGTTATTTCAGACACAAACACACACCTCACTTTTACACCAATATACTTACCAATCCAGGATCCAGCGCTGGTCTGTCTTCTGCATAGCCAGCTCACCCCGCACTGACAGTGGGGTGAGCCGGCTTTCTTCTACGCAGCCAACACCTTCTGTAGCGCTGTCCCAGCGCTACAGAGGATGATAGCATCTTGGGCAATGCCCAGGGCCGCCAAGAGAAATCCTGGGCCCCGGTACAACAACTTCCTGGGGCCCCCACGGACGGAGCTCCCCGCACACTCTGCGGACCCGTTGTTAGGCCACTGCTTCCAATGCCTATTACACATGTCACAAACCCATTACATATTATACCACATGCTATAATGCTCATTACATGTTATGCCACACACCGTAATGCTCATTGCATATTAAGGGGTTAACATTCTCTGACAGGGATTAACCTGTCTGCCCTGATTTACATGCTCTGCCAGGGGTCACGTGCTCTTTGCAAAGGATTTACACATACCCTCCAACATGGCCCATTTCATTAGGTACAAAATGTTTTGTTCCTGGACTTCCCTGCCAGTGGCAGTTACAGATGTGAGCCTGCAGAACAGTCCAATATTCAAAAAAGGGGGGTCACATATACGGCCACTGTTCCTGGACTTCCTGGCAGTTGATGTGACTGCCCCTCTTTGAATTTTGGACTGTGCTGGAGTCCAACCTCTGTAACTGCCACTGGCAGGGAAGTCCAGGAACAGAGCATTTTGTACCTAATGGAATGGGTCATGTTAGGGGTACTTGCCACCAAATAAAAAAAAAACCTGTGTGTCCAGACCAGGGCCCCCCTGACAGGCCCGGGCCCGGGTAAATTGTACCTGTTCCCCCCCTCTCTCGGCACCCCTGGCAATGCCAGCAGTTGGAGCCCGGTGCTGGTTTCAAAATATGGGAGACCCCCAGATTTCTTGGCCCCCGTATTTTTGGAACCAGGACCGTTCCAAGAGTCCGGGGCCAGTTTCAGAAATACGGGGGGACCCCTTTGCTTTTTGTCCCCCGTATTTTTGGAGCCTGGTCCGGATCAATGAGGGGGGACCCCACGCCATTAAAAAAAAAAACACTTTAACACATTTTTTTAAACCGGACCATCACAGATCTCAATGATCTGTGCAGGGTTCTGGCCAATTCGCATATCAGAATCTGGTCTACATGTTTAGCGATTTTTAGATACATTTTCCCGAATTTGCATCTCATTAAATATGCGCATTGTATACTTTTCAATGGGAAAACATCTGGATGCGAGTTCCGGTGCGACTAAAAATCACACTTTCAGAATGTGAGATTTTTCGGCAAAATCCGCAGGTTTTTGCATCTCATTAAATATGCGAATTCGGGGAAAAATGCGATTTCGGACGAAAAAAATCGCAAAAATCACATTTTCGCATCTCATTACGGTAAATGTCACACAATGTGTCTTGAAAATGTAATTTACTTACTTAGGACCTACAGTATTCGCTCCTATTGCCTAAGTTGGCGGTAATTGTATATTCATCAGTAAGGTTGAATAGGGCAACTGCCTCAGGACAGGAATGTAGGAAACAAAATACTATCATCAACTGACCTAGAAGTACAATATTCCTATGTACTGTACGGTAATTATGCCTTTTTTTGCCAATTGGAGCAAAAACAGACTGACAATATGACAGCTTTTTTACTATAAATATTTGATGGATGTACTTGTGACTGGTTTGGGATTGGGGCAATGCATCAAACTTTTCAATGAGGACACGTGAAGAAGTTGCATTTAACAACTAATCAGCTTCAAGAACAATATACTGTATGTGTAATCTGATTAACTACTATAGGCATCTTCACCTGTACTCCCTAGAAGGTTTGCCATCATCCTGTCACCCTTTTTTCCTTATGGAAATGATCTTGAAGCTAAGAGTTCACCACTTATTGGGAACTTTGCTACCCAACAGGTCATATGAGGAGTGTGTACCTGTCACGGCCTGGACTGTCTGTGTTCCCGGCACTGACCTGGGTGCGCCAGTGGAGGGCGCAGGTAACTGGAAGCGAGGAGGCTTGAGGTAGCTGGAGCTCATGCACGGAGGCTGGAGGGAGATGATCTGCCGGGGACACAGAGGATTGGCTGAGACCTAAAGCAGAGGCGCGGGGTCTAAGCCGACAGTGGTATTCACCAGGGACCCCCGCAAGGGGATATGGACTTCGCTGCAACTGCCGACCAGGTCGCGGCCCTCTGCCCAGGTTCCCCTGTGGCTTTAGCAGAGTTTGGACAGCAAGAGTCTTTTAATGGGGTACTTAAACCATCGATGGTGATCGATGGCACTGAATGCTATACAGCAACACGGAGGGTACTTGAGGAATGTGAGATGCGGCCTGGAAGCCGGGAATGACACGGAGGTAACACAGGGAGACGCTGGAGACACTGAGAAACACTGGAGCGGCTAGGGAGCCGATACTTGAGATCACTGGGGATCGCTGGAGCGGCTTGAGAGCCGAGGGGAGACGGGCACGGAACCCACGGATAACCGGACACTGAGTAAGTAACCTGGGCTGCACGAGAAGACAGGATCACACGGCAGATGGAAACACGTGGAGACTTCTGGCAGGAGTGGAATGACCAGGACGCTGAGAGTAACACAGGTGACAGCGGACTCAGGAAACCGGACCTCTGGAGCACGTGGGGAGTCTTGACAGGAGCTTAACGCTGGAGAACTCACAGGTAAACTGACGAGTTGTTTAAGACAAGGAGGAGACTGTGAGCTGGGTTTTTATCCCTCCAGGTGATTAGGGAATCAGACGCAGGTGATGGAATCAGCCGCAGCAGCAGCACACAGACCAGGAAGTAAGTTGGAGCTTACCTGGATCATGTGACCCGCAGCTTGATCAGGGAATACACCTGGAGCTCACAGTGATGCAGGGGCGACTTGGAAACAAAAGACATCACGCCAGGGATTGCCGACTGTGCCGGCAGCCGACCTACGGAGGACACTACCCCAGCGTGCCGGTAAGGGGCGCATGCGAGCAGTGCGAGAACCGGGGTTCATGACAGTACCTTAGATGCAAGAGAGTAGTTAAACTCCTAGGCAGTATTCAGATTTGGGGACTTAATACTATGAACTACTGAGTTGAACCAATAGCATATATATGGGATTAGAGGTTGCTTTAGTCCAGTTTAGACAGGGCTCTGCTTCTTTTACTTTGGTCTCCCTTCCTCCCCCTGTTGACCTTTTTGCAGGAAACAATTGGAGTCCTGTGGGTATCTCCTTGCAATGCATCTAGAGGGGTTATTCAGACCTGATCAAACAGCTGAAAATTCACAGTCTAACCAATAGAGCAGTTGTTTTTCAACCTCAATCCTCAGGACCACCAACAGTGCACGTTTTCCAGGTCTCCACACAGAATCACATGTGATATAATTAGCTCCACCTGTGATCTTTTTAAATGTTTCAGTGAATAATGAGTGCATCTGTGCACTGCCGAGTGACCTGGAAAAAGTGCACTGTTGGGGGTCCTGAGGACCAAGGTTGAGAACCACTGCATTAGAGATAGAAGAAGTATAGTAAATAGTGCTAGTACTGTACATGCACTATAATCAGTACTGTTTTTCTGGAAAAAAAGGTTCAGGAACTCCAGGTCTGGGGGTGGATCAATTAAATAAAAAAAAATATATATAATAGAGAGAGGGAGGGAGGGAGAGATAGATGTATATATTGTATTTAGAAACAAAGACACTCACAGGTGACTTTAAAATAAAACTTATCTTATGAAAAGTACATTTTCAGTTCCTGATGATGTCATATTTAATTAAAGCTTATTCTAGTTCACTTTTTCTGACAAAATCTTTCTTAGATGGATAAAACCATGTGCACTGCAGGTGGGGCAGATGTTACATGTGCAGAGAGAATTAGATTTGGGTGGGGTTTTACTTCAAAGTGAGATCTATATTGCAGTGTAAAAATAAAGCAGTCAGTATTTAACATGCACAGAAACAAAATACAGATGGGGCATGGCTCATCTTTGCAGGGGATGGCGATGGCGACGCCAGCCGCCATCATCACCCGCCAGCCGCCATCTGTATAGCAAGAAGGGGACGCGCGCGTGCACTAGAGGCACGCGCGTCCGGCTTCCAGCGATTCCCCCGGGTCACCGCCTGCCCGCACCCCCCCCCAATCCTGTCCGTCTCCCTGAAGCGGAGATGGACAGGGTTCCCGTCGCCCCGCCGACGGAGATTGAGATGCTTGTGCGCGTGAGACGCACGCGCATCTCAGTCAGATGGTGAGCCGGGCTGCTGGTGGATCGCCAGCGGTGACGTTCTGGCGATTCCCCAGCAAAGAAGAGCCCGTCCCCATCTGTAACTCACCCAAATCTAATTTTCTCTGCACATTTTACATCAGCCCCCCCTGCAGTGCACATGGTTTTGTCCATCTAAGAAGGATTTTGTCAAAAAGAGTGAACTAGAATAAGGCCCTGAGTTCCTGCTGGTTCCTGCTGGTTCCTGCTGGTTCCTGCTGAAAAATAGCACTGACTATAATGTACCCGGTAAATAGCAGCAATGCACTGTACAAAATACACAACAGTCCTATGCAGTATAAGGTTACATGGGTATAATTCAAGTGCACAGCCTGGAATCTGATCCCTAGAGGAAGAGGAGTGACCCAGACAGTGGGTCCAACTAGGGGTATCACCTATTCTCCTATGGTCCTGACTGACCCTGTCTGTACTTGATTGTTGTGGTGGATGCAAATACCTTATGTTACTGTATATCACACTCTGATGCAACATATGGTATTTTATCATTTGCGTCTGCTGAGAAATTTAGCTGCATTTATTGTAGGTACAGTATCCTGCAAAACAATATACCTGACATACTGCATTTTCATTTGTAGACTCTGTTGATACAGTTGTAAATGTTAGCATCGCACATTTATGCAATAATTTTATGTAGATTATAGATCTTTGTGGTTGATTTAAATGTAATACATTTTGTGCATTTCGATAATTTGCTAGCTATTGGTTTTATTTCATGAACTTTACCTATACATTTTAGTAATACTGTTATTGTTTTCCAGTTTCTAACCAATTTGGATTTATTTGTCATTTTTATATGCAATCCTGTTTTTTTAAACAGATAAGGTAGAGGTGCTGTAATTTTCTCTTGTCTCAAATATTGCTGTTTTTATCCCCACATTTTACTGATTTTTTTACTGCTGTTGCAGATCTGCAGTTGTGATGAGTGCTTAAGTCATCACTTAATTTAATGACGCCTTCAGGACGAAGACTAACAATTTATATAAATCTGCACAGAGAAGGATGGTTTTAGAGATTAGGGAGATGTACTAAGCCTCGGAGAGTGATAAAGTGTTGAGAGATAAATTACCAGTAATTAAGCTCCTAACTTACATGCTACACCTAATTGGTTGGTAGTTTATATCTCCCCACTTTATCACTCTTTAGAAGCTAATTGGTTCTTTGGGCAACTTCTCATTTTTTCTCTCACTGAAGGGTAGGTGTATGAGACAGTGATAAGGGAGAAGTGATAAAGTGCCTTGTACTTTATCACTGGCCAATCAGTTCCTGACTGTTAAATTACAGGCTTGGTTTAAAAAGGGACAGTTAGGTGCTGATTGGCCTGTGATAAAGTACCAGGCACTTTGGGCAGATTCAATAAGCTCGGTGAAGTGATAAAGTGTCTGTTTTTTATCACCGGCCAATCCGCTCCTAACTTTGAAGTTACAGGCTTGGTTTGAAAAATGACAGGTAGGAGCTGATTGGCCGGTGATAAAAACCAGACACTTTATCACTTCACTGAGCTTAAATAATCTACCCCTGAATTACTTCTCCCTTATCACTGCTTCATACATCTACCCCTGAAGGCCAGATGTATCAAGCTTCAAAAAGTGATAAAGTGGAGAGTGATAAACAGCCAGCCAATCAGCTCCTAAATGCCATGTTACAGGCTGGGAGCCGATTGGCTGGTTGTTAATCACTCTCTACTTTATCCCTTTTTGAAACTTGAAACTTCTAGACTTAAGGCTATAGTGAGTGTAACTGGGCTCTAATGGACTGTTTTCCCCACAAAATGATGAGTGATGGTGTGTCTATATAGAGTTGTGTAAAACCACCAATGCACCTTTTATGTGTATTTATTTGCACCAAGGATAGGGCTGGTGTAATTACATATTGATAAATATGACAACTACAGTATGAACCCAGCATACAGATAGGAGTGGTGTGCAACTAGCGATGCATACAACTTTATGTGTAAGTGGTTAATAGTGTTCTGCAACCTAAATTGGCAATACTGTAACTTTTAATTCCAATGTAAAATTGCTCTGACTCTCCTTTCTATAAAATAATCTGCTATGGTCTGACCCATCTCGAGCACTGCAGTGGGAGCTATTGGCTTCTGCGTCATGCGCTTCAGCTTCCACTGCACTAAAGCTGTGTACACACGGGCATAAATTGCTGGCAATATGGTCGCTGAGCGACCACATTGCCAGCATATTACTGTAGCTGGTGCATATTACTGTAGCTGTTAATAGTAAAATAATGGCCATTTTCTCTTCTCTAGGTAAGTGGTTCCCAAACTTTCTTGTAACACAGCACCCTGAAGAATCAACACATTTTCACAGCACCCCTAGGCCTTATTGATATTCTTATTAAGAAATTCAGCCCAAAAATATCTAGGTAAATTGTGCTTACCTGTCATCTTTTAGTTCAGCTATATATAATAGTGGACATGTTTCGGCTGTTTGTTTCACACTTTACATTACAATTGGCAACCACCAGCACTGGTTTTGGCTATCATGTTGACCATAAATCATTTTATTTGGTACTGGATCTGCAAACAATCACAACCATGCAAGTGTCTCACAACACTTCAGGGTGACATTACACCCAGTTTGGGAACCACTACTTTAGGTCATTGATTATCCACATACTCTATGTGACTATACCAATGGTGTATCAATTAATGGGGCAGATGTATTAAGCCTGGAGAAGAGATAAACTGGAGATAAAGAGGAGATAAAGTGAAAGGAGATAAAGCACCAGCCAATGAACTGTGTTTGAAAATTACAGTTGGGAGCTGATTGGCTGGTACCAGTTCATCTCTTCTCCAGACTTAATACATCTGCACCAATATTTTTTTTACATTTGAGCCAGATTTTTAAGCACAACAAAAGATTCTTATACATCTGTCCGTACACCCTCTGTGTCCTCATATGTTAAGATAAAAATTATGACATTTTTAAATCTGTATATGATAACTGTAACTTTCTTGATTTATTTTTTAAATGCAATATATTTTTTCTACTATAGATAAAATAGAAGATGAGTTGGAAATGACGACAGTTTGTTACCGACCAGAGGGACTGGAGCAACTAGAGGCACAAACAAACTTTTCTAAAAGAGAACTCCAAGTTCTTTACAGGGGATTCAAAAATGTAAGTGTATGTTTCGGTTCATATAAACTGTAGGACATTGTATGGAATCTGCTTGCTAAAATGACACATTAATTAAGTAATAAATACAAATATATACTGTGCAACATTAAGATGTATGTAACTTGAAATCTACAGTACAAGTTGAGTATCCCTTATCCGTATATCCAAAAAACAAAATATTCCAAAAACTGTGGTTTTTCAGAATATTTCATTTTTTTCCCTGCCCCATTTTTCATACTTACCTTGTCCCCTGGCATCCACTGTGGCTTCAGGATCCTCTTAAGCAACATTACCGGTCCCAGGGGTGCATTGCATGATTGCACGGGCATGCCGGTGACCTTTTACACCTCCAGGCCGGTTCACACCCAGGATTTTGTACCCGGTTCCAATCCGGATGTTACCTGGCTTGTGACTTCTTTAAGCATCTCCCAGCACTGGCTTTTCCATAGCAGTGAACAAAGTTACCCATTTACACTGCACAGCAGGCCAGGTTGAACCCATGTTCAACTCTGCTCACTACCCAGGTTGAAATGTCGATTCTCCCAACCCGGAACTTTTCAAATGGGAGCATTTACACTGCCTGCAAACCTGTGTTTTTGCAAGCTCCCGTGCAAAAACCTGAGTTATTTAGGCTGGTGTAAAAGGGGTATTAACTGAATATTTGACCTCACAATTTGCTTTTCTGTGTTGAAGGGGTATTAGTTGCATCATATATACAGCAAAAAGTCACTCAAATGAATATGTCACTGATGTCATTATGGGTTTATGTAGTGAGCCAACACTACTAGTCCTGGCGCTGGTTCTAATAATACTGATATTGTCTTATTCCTACAACAGCAAGTGATTTGAGAAAAATTCAAAAGGGACAAAACAAAAGTACAATAATATAATCACTGTGCTTAGTATAAATCAAATACAGTAGCATAAAATCCTAATTAGTGCGTGATTTCTATACAGTAAATTCAAGAAAACTGTGCTTTCCCATAACATTATTTCTTATATCTAAGTTTTTACAATTCAATTCAGTTACAGCCACTTTATATGCAAGCTCTTTTGTGGTCTAAAGCCATTTACCTGACTGACAACGAAGTAAAATAATCAACCAGGTAAGTCGGAAGTCCTGCTAACTAACCACTCGTATGCTGCCTACTACTGACATTAATGTGGCTGATTAACTGCTCACTAGTACACTAATCCATTTACCGATGCCGCTGACTATGCTCACTATGCTGGTTTAATGAAAGCAAAGTTTTATTTACTGTTTGGATACAAATGGACATTGTCTTCTAAACAATATTACAAAGTTATATTTATTTGTTACATTCTGTGGAGCCTCCGAGAGGAAGTGCGAATATCACTAGCAGAATAAGCAATGCTTGTATTTGATATATTGGGGGATATTTACTAAGAAGTGTATTCTACTTTACTTGTGATATTGCTATGGACAACCAATCAGATCCTGTCTACTATATTCTAGAGGGTGCTAAATTAAAAATAAGTAGATGCTGATTGGTTGCCCATAGCAACATCAGATGTGAAGTAGAATACACTTCTTAGTAAATTTCCCCCATTATGTTTACTGTAGGTTATTTATTAACTATTGTTAAATTATATTTTACTCTTTTAATTTTAATCTGTATTGAATTGTAAAAACTTTGATTTAATAAATAATTTATGGTAAAGCCAAGGTTTCTTAATTTTTTTTTGTATATAGAACACGCATTAATTAGGATTTTATAGACACTGCTATTTGATTTACACTATGTACAATGATTATCTTACTGTATTACTGGTGTCATTCTGTCTACGGGAAGCGGTCATCTAGTAGAATGAACTTAGGTCTACAGTCATTAGGTCGACCCCACTAGGTCGACTGGCAGGAAGGTCGACCTGACTTAAGGTCGACATGGGAAAAGGTCGACATGACTTAAGGTCGAATTTACATAAAGGTCGACATGAGGAAGGTCGACTGGTCATAAGGTCGACATGGGTTTTTTCACTGTTTTTTGAGCCGACATGTGCCGACAGGCGGTATTTCATGCCCTACCATCCACTAGGGCGTGGAGGAGGTTATTAAAGCTGTGGCGAGCGAAGCGAGCCACCGTGCCCGATGCATTGCGAGCGAAGCGAGCGATGCGAGGGTCCGATTCTCATTGCCAACTGTGTCCATGTCGACTGTGTCGACATTCGGATAAAAAAACCAGTGAAAAACCCATGTCGACCTTATGACCAGTCGACCTTCCTCATGTCGACCTTTATGCAAATTCGACCTTAAGTCATGTCGACCTTGGCCCATGTCGACCTTAAGTCAGGTCGACCTTCCTGCCAGTCGACCTAGTGGGGTCGACCTAATGACTGTAGACCTAAGTTCATTCTGACAGATGTACCGATTCCCTGTCTACATAGATGCAACATTCTCATTATGACATGGCCAATAGTTGTGATGCCTCCAATACAAGTTCACATAAAGATAAGAATAAACTACTGGTCACTAGTTTAGGCTTGATACTCAAAACAATTGCCTGGGGAGAGGGGAAGAGGGAAATTTTGTCTTTGCACTAGTATCACTGACAGTTACACAGAAAAAATTATTTTATGTGTCTCAATGTATTGTTCCACAATAAAGAATGTATTGGATACTGCAGTATCTATCAATAATGTACGTGGAGGTGCTCCCCAGAGAGTGATATAATGCAAAAAAGAAGGAAAGAAAAGAACTCTCTCTTTTGTGGGGGCACAACTTGATTAGTTAAATGTTAATAAAAATTAGCTTTTATTAGGTTATTCATTAAAATATTGGGAGCCAACCTTGACGACAAAAAACATTTTTACACACATACATACAACACGTTTACATACATACAACACGATACTCAAAACGTAAGAACATACTTTGACTGATACCTTATATAGAAATTTTACTACCCACACACACCCCCACACACACATAAATAATATATTTTTTGTTCACTTTTGTCTTTTCACATAAAAATTACTTTTTCTTTTTTTACATGTACCAAGGAATGTCCTTGTGGAGTAGTTAACGAAGATACATTTAAACAGATTTATTCACAATTCTTTCCTCATGGAGGTAAGTGCTTTATGTTCTGTTGTTTTTTTTCTTTTTGTATTCTTTATTCACTTTTTTATATTGATATACAACCCATCCAACTGATAAGTAACTGTCATAGAAAAAATAATATAGTTTTACTCATTCATTCTAGTTATGGCAAAGTGAGTTACACTTCCACTCTGACAATCTCAGATCGTTGCTGATTTTTAAAATGATCACTCATTTGGCCAAATGTAATAAGGGTGAGACTCAGAGAGTGAGAGATTTTGGGGGAGTTTTCCCATTTTTTTAAAGCGGCAATCATTTACAGTACATGTCAAAATCAACCTGTTTTTCAATGTGAATGAATGTAAATGCTGCTTTGACAAAAATTGGGAAAACTCTCCCAATATATTACCCTAATACATTTGGCAGAATAAATATTTTAATCAACACATTTTAGGACCATAAAAACAATCTATAATACTCACTCATATGTCTAATGTCTAACACAGTGTTTTTCAACCACTGTGCCATGGCACACTAGTGTGCCTTGAGCTGTTCTCAAGTGTGCCTCCAGATCTAGAGAAACTTGTTTACAGCCACCACCAGTTCAACAGTTATTTCTGGTCCTTTCTTTTCATTTAAAGGGCCAATGTATTTTATTTTTTGTTACCTGTGGGGACCAATGTGAGTGTTTTTTATATGGGGGGGGGGGGGGGGGGGGCAATAGGTTTGGTTTTTTCCTGTGGGGGCCAATGTGTTTTGCCCTGTGGGGACCTCATGGTGTGCCTTGGCAATTTTAAAATCTTATTTATGTGCCGCAAGGTAAAAAGGTTGAAAATCACTGGTCTAACAGGTAGTCAGTATCTAAATGCTGTTGTTTTTAGTATATATATATATATATATATATATATATATATATATATATATATATATATATATATATATATATAATAAAAATCCCTCTAAAAAGAAGATTTTAAATTGATGCTCAACACAGAAATAATATAGAGAGTCTTTTATATCATAATTGTCAAGATGCACTGAGTTTCAAAATGTGATAAAATGGAGAGTGATAAAGGACCAACCAATCAGCTCCTCACTGCAATGTTACAGGCTGGGTTTGAAAAATGACAAGAGCTGATTGGCTGGTTGTTTATTACTCTCCACTTTATCACTTTTTAAAGCTTTTTAGGTACTTGTGTATTATCACGGCGCCCCCGATGTTGATCGCGCAATGTTTTTATCGCATTGCATCGCATGCCATACACCCGATGGCATGCGATGCAACGCGATTTTACACCCCTATTTGATTAAAAATTGTACAAGCACCCTAATGGGTGCTTACAATGTTAAATGCACCCCCACGCCACCCCCCACTATAAACGTGAACCCGAAGCGTGGCGGCGGTACGCATCCTACGACCTTTTCATACCCCCACTATCCACGTCGGCGTGGAGTTGATTTTATATAGTGTGGCGAGCGCAGCAAGCCACCGAGCCCGAAGCGTGGCGAGCGCAGCGAGCCCCACGAGGGGACGCGTATACCTGTGAAGTTATGCTCGCCACGCTTCGGGCTCGGTGGCTCGCTGCATTCGCCACACTATATAAATTCAACTCCACGCCGACATTGCCCCACTATCCACACCGACGTGGATAGTGGGGGTATGAAAAGGTCGTAGGACGCATACCGCCGCCCCTCGCAGGCTCGCTGCGCTCGCCATGATTCGGGTTCACGTTTATAGTGGGGGGTGGCGTGGGGGTGCATTTAACATTGTAAGCACCCATTAGAGTGCTTATACAATTTTTAATCGCATCCCATCGCATTGTATGGCATTGTATGCCATATACAATGTCATACAATTTAAAAATTGTATGACATTGCGCGATATCGCATTGCATCGCATACCATCGTATGCCTTATGGTATGCGATGCGATGGGCGCCGTGATAATACACAAGTACCGCTTTTTACATCTGACCAAATATATTAAGTCATCATGGAGGCTGTAAAGTGTTCATCTCCCCAGCAACAATGGTCAGCAGTGATAAGATTTATCTTGCCATTTACCGAGCCATTTCGTTTTTAAGTTGGGTTTCCTGATCACAGGGCAGATTTTTTAGCAAATGGACAAAACCATGTTGCACTGCAGGTAGGGCAAATGTAACGTGCAGAGAGAGTTAGATTTGGTCTGCTATATTGTTTCTGTGCAGAGTAAATACTGGCTGCTTTATTCTTGCACTGCAATTTAGATTTTAGTTTGAACATACCTCACACAAAGCTTACTCTGCACATTTTCCCCACCTGCCCTGCGATCAAGTCTGAATAACCCCCAAGGACCACAAGCATGAGCCAACATATTGCACTGGTACTGGAACTCGGATTTGGACTTCCAGTGTTTGAACCCATAAAATAATAAACTATGATTATACAAAAATAAAAGTAAAATGAAAAAAAAAAAATACAAAAATAATATTGCTCTATTTTAATAATAAAGCATTTTTCTTAGTTGCCAAATGGCTTACACATTAGTAGTCACGGGTAAGCTATCAGAGGATAGCTAGCCACAATAATACCGTGTTTTACTGTAGTTTGCAATTCTTGGACCTCACAGCGATTTTAACTTTTGCTGCTGTTCAATTTGACAGATTCCAATCATTGCTCCAAGTGTGGGTGCAAAGCGACTTGCGACATTTCTGTTTGGGTACCATATTTCTATGGCAAATAGCATGAGTGTGTTCACCTTACTGGCAGACTGCTCCACTCTTCTCACCTTTACCACTTGTGCCTAAAGTGTGCTCCTGAGATGGGAGTTAGGGGCTGACGACTGTAATTGTATGTGTGTGCCTTATATCTGTTCAAACTAAAGGTGTTTGTAGTGGCATTGCATTGGCAGTGTTCTTCCACAGTATAAAAGCAAGGGCACAAAGCTCCTGGAGGAACAGACATTGAACAGTGACGAAGAGTGGTCAGTGACTGCATATGTGTTACTGGTCCTTTTGTGTAACTGGCAAGAATAGTAGCATCTGTACAGCACTGCCATTTGTGTCCAAGCGTGCATATCTGGGCCCCTCTTAAAAAATATTTGAGTCCAAAAAATTAAAATATGGTGCAAGGACGGCATATCCTGTGAGGCCATGCTCCTAGTAGCGAGATGCTCCTTATATCATGGTACCTCCTTTGTCATTTTCTTCTGTATCCGTAGTTACGGAATTTGTGGCAGTTTCAGAATTTGAGAGCACTTGGGCCCTTATTCTGAATCGAGCGGTACGGCCCGCGTGCGGCCGTACCGCCGATGTTTTCAGTCTGCACATGCGCAGAGGTCAATCTGCGCATGTGCAGGCGAAATCGCCGCACATAAAGTTTCGCCGCCGCAAAGGGGGCGTATAGGGGCGTGAGGGGCTTCATACCCTCATTTCCCTATGCATACGCCCCGCGTTTCATGGGCGTTCCCATGCAAACGTGGGGCGTATGCATGGTAATGAGGCTATGACGCCAGTGATGGGGGCGGAAAGCTGACATCGCCGGATGTCAGCTCTCAGCCCCCAAACAAGCTTTCACACGGACGATTGTCCGTGTGGTCTCAGCTTGCGGGAGCTGGTGGGGCGTGCGGCCCTGCCTTTGATGGTCGCCGACCATCGAATGCAGGGGGCAGCTCCCACCATGGTGGAGGCGTACGCCCCACCATTTTCATGCGGATCGCCAGCCGTCCGTGTACGGACGGCCGTGGCGATCCGTATAGTAGGCGGGGATTGGTTGGTGCGGCCGGAGCACCGTATGCGGCTCCGGCCGCACCGATCTGAATAAGGGCCTTGAAGTTTTCAGACTGGAGCAGAGTTTCACAGAGACCAAAGAAAGCCCTGCAATTGTGAATGGGACAGAGTAATGAGTGTGAGTGAGAGATGCAGATCTTATACAGACCATAGAGGTCAGGTTGAGAGATATTTTGAGAAATACGAAGAGATGTATGTTGGTGTAGTTTGGTTAATAGCTTTGTGTGTAAATAAATGTATTTAATAATTGATATGTTAGAAGACAGTTTACCAATGGATTGTAGTGGTTAGAGTCCAATTTTGATAAGACCAGTAAGGAGACATTTGCAATAATCATAATGGCAGAAAAATAAGTGTATGGTACTATTGTAAGATATGGTCATATTTTGTTTTGTTTTTTATGTATGTAACATGATTTAGAGACAGGATGAATGGGGGTAACAAAGGAAAGCTCAGAGAATCAACAGAGATCATAGATATCAGGTAATAATAAGTATATAAAAAAAAAGTGCTCTTAAAAGGAAGTGTCTTAAAGGTTAGAAAGGGATAGAAAGAATAAATAAAGAAATGCAATAGCAAAAAATAAAAATAAAAAATAAAAACATCAATAAAATAATTGACAATGTTTAAGCTCTTTTAGAGAAAAGGTGCAAAGTCCTGTTTCAAGCCTTGAGTATAGAATACACTTGTGGGTGCTTACAAGAACTAACTTTCCCTTACTATAAGCCGCGAACTTGTTTGGACCATTTTAGACCAGGACAGTGTACAATTGTGCTTGAACTGTGAGCACATGTAGGCTCAGTCATTATTAAGGGATCTGATGCTCAACAACGGAAGAAGGAAAAAGCTATTTTTAGAGTATTAAAAGTCCTCTTTAACATGGCAGTTTTCAATCCCCAAAATCGGAAGCCGCTGCATGGGGCTCCGGCACAAAGAGGGAAGCTGCTACAAACAATTTCCTGGCTAATAATAAGGGAATGTTAGTTCTTGTAAGTGCACACAAGTGTATTCTATACCCAAGGCTTGAAACAGGATTTTGCGCCTTTTCTCTAAAAGAGCTTAAGCATAAACTCACCATTGGTAATCTTTATGCATACACTTAAACAAACTTATTTAAACCTTTAATTTATCAACTTATCACTAAAAATAACGAGACAGACACAAGTGTTTCAAACAGAATGTCAAATTTATTGATTGACAGCTATATCTGACTATAAATGGTATCGGCACTAAAGAACAGTCATAGAAAAGAGGGGGAAAGATCACCACACACCATTCAGACACCGTTGGTGATCAACTCTCCCATCGCAACCCACCCGTGCGGATGGTGCAGCCCATCCCCTGTCCAGGGGCATGGGCTAACAACATATCGATGTTGGGAGAGCGCACCCACTATCTACATACGATTTTCATATAAACAATGACCGTTCTTTACCGCCGCCGAGAAATAGAAAATAGGGATGGGAGGGTGGGGAAAATTGTTCCAAAGAGGAAGATCACCTGACTTCCTGCCTACTCATAGCACACAGAACTTCTCCCCTGATCCCTAATTGGCTATTCCTGTCCTACTGGATCAGTACCTGTATGGGAGACCTATAGGGAATATCCAGTGCTGTATGCAACTACTGGAACTAGTACGCCTGTCGGTACCGCAGAGGTGTAGCCACAACTACTTTTATCCCTCCCTTTTTCTTTTCCTCTCCACATTGAGTATTTGATACCTACCAATGCCAACACTGTAGTGGACAACGCAGTGGTGGTGGGCTGTGACCTGTGTCTCATTCGGTTTGCCAGCACTATATTATATATAAAATTGTCAACAGGCAAACAATATCTCAAAACATTTTCGCTCTTGGTGCATTCCTTATTATTAAATAATAGACCGAATTATCGGCGGGAGTTCTTCATCTGTCTTTTGAACCCCAAAGGAAATACACAAGGTGTGTCAATTTAAGTATACATAGCAATTTATTTTAAACAAAGCTTAATATTAAAAGTTACGTTTTATTCCATGTCATTTATATATCCATTGATCTTTAAAATCATTATATAAAGTGTGCCCCAAAAACCTATTGGTTCTTCTTCAGTCTCCCTTGATAGACTACCTTTTTCACTATTCCTGTCCTAGTCAGAACACCTTGCAACTTGCTATTTAAAGGGCCAGCATCTCAGACCCCTTCAGGGAATTATGTCGCCTCTTTGCTTAAACAGTTTTAGTTTTTCTTTGTCAATTATTTTATTGAAGTTTTTATTTATTTTTTATATCACAAGCCGATTGTGTACTTTGTAGGGCTTGCGAGCCCGATGTGCTGCCGATGCGCGCTCCCGAGTGAGCGCAAATCGGCAGCGACATAGTGAGGGCAGCCAAGACTATATAGTGCAGATCTGCACTATATAGTCTCTGTGCCTTTATACTTACATAGCTCCGGCGGCCAGAGGGGCTTCTCCTGGGGCTGCAGGGCTGATGCGCAGTGACCCGGAAGTCCACCGTATAGACTTCCGGGTCACTGCGGAGGTCTGTTGGTGTCCACTGATGTATGCGCGGGGGGAAGCTGTTCCTGTGCCGCGGCCCCTGCCATCTGTGCCCCTGTCCCCTCTGACAGGTATCGGTGCTGCCCTCTTCATGCCGTGCGATGCGATCAGATCGCATCGGGACTCGTATAGCACGGCATGTCGGCCGTGTGTACACACCATAAGACACTTCCTTTTAAGAGCGCTTTGTTATTTATACTTACTCCTAATTTCTTATCCATAACCGAGCTGCTAGAATAAAAACATCACACCCAGGCGCGCCCCAAAAAGCTATTTTTTCTTTTTCAGAGATATCATATAGGTAACTACTACTGGGTGTTGGATATATAATAAATACTGTTTTTAGAAAGTTTTAGGTGTAATTAATTCTGTGTAATTGACTAAATATAATTATTCTGTTTCATCTTGGAGATGACATCAAGGTGAACAACACAAGGCTGATGCAGATGGTGATAAATCTGGGGAGGATAGGTAGATCTGAGTACAGATGATACTGAAATCTGAAAGAGCTGATTACTTTGCCAAGAGATATGGCATGGATTCAAAAAATCAGAGGACCTAAGGCTGAGCCCAGCCATACTACAACTGATAGAGGTAGCAGAGAGGATGTGGGTTCATAGAAGCGAACACTGACAGAGCAATTAGATAGGTAGGATGAAAACCAAGAAAAGACTTTGGGGCTAATGTAGATTTAATCTAGATTTGATCACATGGCCATGAATTTGCAGTGGCCAGGGTTCAGTTAAGGCGATGCCCCGCTTGAGAAAAATCCAGCCTTGTGGATTAATGTGCCAGCTGTGCGAATGGATGTGCATGACAAGCGAAGACGTCTCAGCCGAGCAAATATGTCCAAAACCAATCTTAACAGGCTCGCCAACAAATTATTTTTGCACTAGGCACGACTCAGTGTAGGCTCAAAGTAGCCAGAGACAGCGGCTACTATGAACATACTGTAGGTATATCCGGCGTATTATTCACATCACATTCCCTTCCCTAAAACGCTTGGGCACACCTAGCTTTTTGGGGCTTTTTCTTAGCACTCTTACTTATCGTCCTGTTTCCACCCCCAGATGCCTATTTCCACCCCCAGATGCCTATTTCCTTTCTTGGTTACAGCTCGGAAATAAAAAAGTAGCAGGCGTTCAGTGCTGCCGGGCATCGTGCACGGCCCGTATGCATTTGCAGTCTATTAATAATAAGATCTCAGCATGTCTGAAGTGGGTCCACTAAGTTGTGGAAGTTAAGAAAGCGTGCAAGGATTGTGTAAGCGAATTTTGCAAGTGGCTTAGATTGACATGGAGCCGAGAAATGGGATGATAGTGTAAAAGAGAGTAAGGAGAGTAAGCAGAGTAAGCAGAGTAAGGAGAGTGAGTTAGGTCACATATGTGGGTGAGAACTTGGGATCCAGTGATCATCAAGCAGTATGGCTTAGTATCATGGCAGGGTCCAAATCCAGTCACACAAAAACTAAGGTGTTGGATTTTAGGAAGGCTGACTTTGCAAAAATGGGGAGATGTTTAAGCGATTCATTAGCGGATTGGAGGAACTTGAGTGCAGGAGAGGTGGAAACAATTAAAAAGTGCAATACTAAAGGCAACGGACCTTTGTATCAAAAGGGTTAAGAAAAGTACCAGGAAAAGAAAGCCAGTGTGGTTTACTAAAGAGGTATCAACTAGTGTAAAAGCAAAAAAGATGGCCTTTAGGACATACAAGCAGACTCAAAATAATAACGACAAAGAAGTGTATCTTGCCAGACGCAAGGAGGCTAAGAAAGTGATCAGGCGTGCCAAGGCACAAGCTGAGGAGAAAATGGCTCAGTCGGTAGATAAAGGAAACAAAACTTTTTTTAAGTATATAAGTGAAAGGAGAAAATCAAATGGAGGAATAATAAGACTGCGAACAGACACTGAGAATTTGGGTGGAGGGAGACAAGGCAATTGCAGATCATCTAAATAATTACTTTTGCTCCGTATTCACTATAGAAGGAGAAGGGAAGGGACCACAGTTAAGTTGCAAGGACAGTCATAAAAATAAGGTAGATGGAAGTACATTTACTAGGGAGAAAGTCCTAACAGAACTTTCAAGACTGAAAGTGGATAAATCAATGGGGCCAGACGGAGTGCATCCAAAGATACTAAAATAACTAAAATATGTATTGGTAGTACCATTAACAGATTTATTCAACCAGTTACTAGATAGAGGTGCAGTTCCAGAGGACTGGAGAAGAGCAAACATAGTTCCACTGCACAAAAGCGGAAGCAAAGAAGAAGCAAGTAACTACAGACCAATGAGCCTTACATCAGTAGTAGGGAAATTAATGGAAGCACTATTAAAAGAAAGAATAGTGAAATATCTTAAATTAAACAATTTACAGGATTCAAAACAGCATGGTTTTACTGCAGGGAGATCATGCCAAACAAGTCTCATTGACTTTTTTGACTCCGTGACCAAAATACTAGATGAAGGGGGGGCTGTAGATGTGGCATATCTAAACTTTAGTAAGGCATTTGACCCTGTCCCACATCGCAGGCTGCTAAATAAACTTGAAAGTGTGGGATTGGATTATAAAACAATAAAATGGATAAGAACCTGGTTGCAGGATAGGAAACAGACAGTTGTAGTAAATGGAGTGCTTTCCATGTTACCAGTGGAGTACCCCAGGGATCTGTACTTGGACCAGTTCTCTTTAATATCTTTGTTAGTGACATTGCAAATGGCATTGAAGGGAAAGTATGCCTTTTTGCAGATGACACAAAGATATGCAAAAAAGTAGACACACCAGGAGGGGTAAATCAAATGACTGATGATCTAAGTAAACTTGAGAATTGGTCAAGAGCATGGCAACTACAGTTTAATGCTAAAAAAATGCAAAATTATGCACTTGGGACTCAAAAACCCAAAGGCTCAATATAGTATCAAGGGTACTATAATGGAAACTACTGAGGAGGAAAGAGATCTAGGAGTCACTATTTCAAGTGACTTAAAGGCAGGAAAGCAATGTAGCAAAGCAATGAGGAAGGCTAGTCAGATGTTTGCTTGCATAGGGAGAGGAATCAGTAGCAGAAAAAAAGACGTAATAATGCCACTTTATAGGTCATTGGTACGGCCTCATCTGGAATACTGTGTCTAGTTCTGGAGACAATGGGGCAGATGTATTAAGCCTTAACAAGAGATAAATGCAAGAAGGATAAAGAGAGATAAACGTCCAACCAATCACATCGTAACTGCCATGTTACAGGCTGTGTTTGAAAAAAGTCAGAAAGGAGCTGATTGGCTGGATGTTTATCTCTCTTTATCACCCTTGCATCTTTATCTCTTGTTAAGGCTTAATACATCTGCCCCAATATCTTCAGAAGGATATAAATACATTAGAGAGTGTACAAAGAAGGGCAACTAAAATGGTGCATGGCCAACATCACAAAACTTACATGGAAAGACTAAAAGATCTTAACATGTATAGTTTGGAGCAGAGAAGGGAAAGGGGGGACATGATAGAAATCTTCAAATATATCAAGGGTTTTAACATAGTACAGGAGGGAAATTTTCTTCAAAGGAAAATAAGTAATAGAACACGAGGACATGCACTGAAACTGGAGGGAGGTAGGTTCAGGGAAATGTTAGAAAGAATTTCTTCACAGAAAGGGTAGTGGATAAGTGGAATAGCCTCCCATCAGAGGTGGTAGAGGCTAAGACAGTAGAATAGGCATATAAATATCCTTACAAAGAAATAAGGATTAAAAAGGGTTGAGGTTACCTGAAGGGTAAAAAAAGGGGCAGACTAGATGGGCCAAATGGTTATCTGCCGTCAAATTCTATGTTTCTATTTTGCTATGTCAGTATTGTTTTGTTTTTTTGAATGGGAGTAAATCACTGCATTGGAAAGTGATGGAAGATACCAGTAGAGAGGGAAAGAGAGAGAGTAAATGACAGTTCAGGCAGGTGTATTCTCTGACATGAGTTCCAGCTTCTGATATGAATATTCTAGATGTACAGTCACTTTTCTAGTGAGGAATAAGTATAGGAACAATTACAGAACTATGTAACAACACCGCCAGTCATTTCACATTGTTAAATCCTTTAAAAAGAGCAGAAACCATATTAATTAATTCCTTACCAAACATAAAAGTATGTAATACCTAGAGTTACAACCCACCTAATGCATTAATGACATCGAACAACTACTAATTAATCTTCTTGTCTCACTTATACACACAGTCCACTATTTAGTGATCATCCTGGAGGCTTTAAACAGGATCAATATTCATCCAATTTGCTGGTTTTGATGGTAATACTTGGCTAATTGGCCTAAGAACAAGCAGCGTTTCCAGCAATATTATCTGCATGGATGATTTACTAACGAGCTTCAGTTGCAAAGTCTTCTAATTAGAGACTGAAGTGCTGCGCTTACCATCAGCCTTCGCCTGACTTGCATCACATTTTCCATAATGCATTTATTAACATCAAATTAGTAAATTGGAGGAATATTAAATTCTTCAACATGATCACTAAATATGTGCTGTGTATAATAGTAAGTCAAGATTAATTAGTTAGGAATTGTTTAATGGTATTCATGCAATAAGTGGTCTGCCACTGTAGGTGTAGAAATATTTCCTATTTAAGGATTTCATTGTAATTGTTTTTATTGGTGATTTTACGTCAGCAGATGTCAGTCGCCCTCTTCCCTTACAGGGAGCACGCAGATCTAAGACACCAGAGAGTGTCAGCGACCATCAAATGATCTCTTCTTTATGCTAAACATCCATTCTCATGCATGCCTGGATATTCGGCGTGTAAGGGGGGATGGGCAGCGTTTGTGCTGCGTGTGAACCAGAATGACCTCCTTAGTTCAGTCAGAAATTAGGTAAAAACACCAAAAATTAGGTTTTTACTTCATTTTTTCTTTAGTAAAGAATGTCCATGGTGTTGCTAGCAATATCGTCAGGTTTGATGTGCAGCATATCAGACCTGATGGTGTTGGTAGAGGGGGTGGAAAATACGGTTGCCCAATATGCACCTAACTGATCGACCCCACTGAAGACCATCAAGTCCAAAGACAAAAGTATCATATTAAAGGTTTGATTAGGATGGGTCCTTGCACTGACAAACTTATTGGGAGCAGATGTTGGTAAAGTGGAAGCAACAAAACTTTATTGATTTTCAAAGCCATATTAATATGTTATTGCATATTATTACATGTCTGACAATGTAATTCAAAATATAAACACATTTAGACCTTCTTGCTGTAAAACATATGTATTAATAGCAGGCAAAATCATTCGGTACTTCTTTACTTTCACGGCGCCAGCATGACGCCGCGCGTCAGAGTCCCCTTGCGGGGCTCGCTTCGCTCGCCCACGCTGCGGGCTCGGTGGCTCGCTACGCTCGCCACGCTAATTAAAATCAACTCCATGCCAACATGGATAGTGGAGGTATGAACTATCCATGTTGGCATGGCGTTAACTTCGTTTATTTTACTTAGTTTGTGGCGAGCGTAACCCGGAAGTAGCGCGGCGCCATGCTGGCGCCGTGAAAGTAAAGAAGTGCCAATCATTCTCTATAATTTGTGGAAATTGATCCATTGTGAAGTGTCCTCAAAATGTTACAGAGTGCACTCTACCATGCATAAACCTATCATCATCTTCTCAGTGTGGGAGTCATATGCATACTGCAGATGATAAACTTCCACAGCGGGGAGATGATTGTCAGGGGAGTTCCTGACAACAGAGACATGCTTGTGGTTAGGAATCACACTATCCAGAAGACATGAATTGCAATAGATGAATTGCATCAAGGTCTAAAGGTGCCCACACACTAGAACGATTTTTGGGCCGATTGGCCGATTTTCTATAAATCGGCCGATATATCGGCCGATATTTACAGATAATCGGTCGAAAATCGGCTGATGCTCGCTCCCGTGAATCTTTTGCTAAATCTTCTGATCTTACGTGCTGCACAAAAGATCAGAAGATTTAACAAAAGATCCATAGGAACGCACACGGGATCTTAAGAAAAATCTTTGATAAAGATGTGCCTGAAATCTTTTGTCCGGATCGGACAAAAGATTTGAAGGCTAATTTATGCGCACATCTTATGATCGCAGATCTTTCTAGTGTGTGGGCACCAGATACAGCAGGGGCTGGACAAACATGAAATACTGGAGCTGGGCCAAAGCAAATGCAGGTTTACAACTGACACATAACATTGGAAACAGAGATTATACAAGCCTGCTAATTATAGGAATCTGGCTGCCTGACAGACAATGTCTACATCCACAGTCAATACTGTAGATCGATGACATATGCTGGACACAATAGGTGAACCTGGTTATGGTTGACACATGAACAGGTTGACATGAGATTTTTGGGATTTGTTTTGAATTTTTTACCTTTTTGATACTTTACTATTCATGTTGATTTGAACGGGAAAGGATCACCTGGCTCCAAAGCATGGTAAGTGATGGAAGACCTACGAGGTGATGCAATACACTAATTGGGGGTCCCCACGCTCGGGTTCTGACATTGACACAGAAAAAACATGATAATGCATTACAGCCTTCTCCCGCATAAACCTTTTCTACATCAACCTTTTTCCAGTGAAAACATTGGGCATGTCCACCTTTCAGGAGCAACTTACAGTACACCTTGTCAACCTAAACATTGTCAACTTATACCACATCTGTTAATGTAGAATAACTTACAGCATAAGAGAAAGTCACTTTGTAACCCGTCATTAGTAATCTCTGCATTAGGTTCCAACATGGTCTATAAATGAAGAAAGAATGCCATTAAAGCATACCTTGCAACTGTCCCGCTATTCGTGGGAATGTCCCATTTTTTTGGGACATTCCCGCGTCCCTCCCGGGGCCGGCATTGGAGACTGTGGAGAGCACCCAGTAATAGTGACTGGCACTGAGAGTATCACAGGAACACATTGGAAACTGTGGAGAGCACCCAGTAGTAATGACTACAACTGGGAATAAGACAGCAGCAGACTGGACTGTGGAAGCCACAGTAGGAAGAAGACTAAGGTAGTGGCTCCCCCAAGTCAAGGGTGTCAATTGCACAGAGTCAAGTCTAGGATTGGTAGAATATCGGTCAGCTGATACGGTTCAAAATGTCCCAGCTGCACCAGCACCACATAAAGGAAATAAGTACATTTACTGGCAGCAGCACAGCCTGGGCCACATCCAGATACACTGGGAAGCCATTACCACAGGTAAAACAATGGGACAGCCAGTCTGGGGTATGACATAAAGTATCTACAAAAATATTATTGTATTTTATAAGCTGGGAAAGCAGAGAACCAGGAAGGTGGATGAGCCCCCAGAGTTATAAGGTTACAAGGAGCAATCACAGTAATAGAAAGTGTTTGTTGCAAATCAATAAACTGGATGAGGCAGCAATAAGAGGGGAATGTTTATGGAGATAGACTGTGTGCTCTTCTGATGGAATGAAATAGCACATGTTGGTATCCCTTGATAGATCAAAACAACAATCACCAATGAGCTACAGTAGCTACTGTACATATTTGTCAAGATAGCCAATGCGATGATAAGAGCACAGTGCATCTATAGTATAGGAGATTGCAACATCAATCGAAACGTCATTGGAGCCAACACGATTTCAGTGAATTCAAATAACACAAACACAGGATAAGATTGAAATACATTTGAATGAGTTATAGCTACACATAGGAATTAAACAAAGAAATATTATATTTGGACTAACAGTACAGAAACAGTTTATACTAGCTAAACCCACTCCAAGCAAAAGCTTCGAAAGCTAGTCTGCGACCTTGCCTCTGTGTTTCTGTATGTGTGAAAGTAAGAGAGATGTAGTTCACTCGCTGCCAGCAGATGGCAGCGTTATGCACAGATGCTAGACATATATATATATATATATATATATATATATAGATATATCTATATCTATATATATATATCTATATATATATATACCCTTTAGATTGTCAGCTAGTGAGCAGGGCCCTCCTACCTCTATGTCGGTTTGTGTCTACCCAGTTTGTTTAATCACTGTTGTTTCCAAACAATAACAGATAACTGGCGATCCACTTGAATACCCGCATTTATTACCCCAAAACAACTCTTACTACCAGAGGCGGGGCCATTTTGGGCCAGTTATCAACCGATTGAGACAGTAGTATAGGCTGGGTGCCCTTCTCTTTCGGCTTAGAGGAAAGAATCGCACACTTTCCACCCTGTTTGTAGTTTTACCACAACGTTATTCTATAAAGCTGATACCCCTGAGGAAGCCCCTTGTTGGGCAAAACGTGTTAGGTCAAAACTGCACGTTTTGTTGAAAAATACTTTTAATAAAGAGAATAACACCAAGTTATGGACATTGTTTAATATATTATGGACTGAAGTTGAGAAGTGCGCCACTCCACACTTGTTCTCATACAGTATATATATATATATATATATATATATATATATTGGCAATCCTACATTACCAGGGAAGTCCAAGCGCAGAGCATTTTCTCCCTTACGGAGAGGGTCAGTGAAAATATTTTGGGCTCTTCTGCTACTATACTTGCTGGTAGCACTAAGCAATTATCTACTCTGGTGCCACGCCACCATTAGCTACTCCCCGTGGCTCTCTATACTTTGATCAGATCCAATCATTACCTGATTCGACCTGTAGTGAGACCTATCAGTTGATCTACCTGCTGAGAATATTCCTTTAAATTGCTTGCTGAGATACGTTACATTTTTCCGAGTTTTGAAATTTCAACGGACCGTTATATGAAATTGTACCTTCAAACTTTATCGGTATAGAACTCTTATAGTGTCTGCTGGCTATGTTTTCTGCCCCTGATGAAGTCAGGTTCTGACGAAACGCGTTGGGCTATTCTTCGCAAATCTGAACATCACTTCATGTGAAATTGTAAACGTCAGACATCAATTGTTGTATCAAGCAGTATTTTATCATTGTTTGTTATGTATATGAGTTTTATGCATTTGTGATACCCTGTAAAGGGATTCTGTTCATTTTTATAATAAACGGTAAAAACCGGTATTTTTCTGTCTAACTATTGGCTAGCGCCCTCTGGAAAACCACCTTTCCTTCCATATATATATATATATATATATATATATATATATATATATATATATATATATATACTGTATGAGACCCCATGCACCCCAGATAAGCTTGTTTATCTGAAATCTGTGACAGCTGCCCCTTTAATTCTAATTCAGTTATTGTGTTAGGTGATTGTCTCACCTTTAAAAGCCATAAGGTAGTTGGCAGGTGAGCTCTAAATCAGAAAAAAATCACATGTTAATTTTAGCTATGATGTGTCAGCAGTTGCAGGCTCTTAAGAGACCAGTTGCTAGTGTAGGACTTGCAGTGAAATGGGGTCCTTTGGCGATGGGCTGCAAGCTTAAATGCATTGATCAATTCATGAACTAAAACCCCATTATTTATTTATATGATTATTTGTATATTAAGGTGAGTTAGTTTATTATGGTGAGTTTTTTTCGAAAAAGGGGAATTCCACTCCAGGCGCTGCAAACTTTAGAGCTGCATATGATACTTCAAAATGAGGTCACCGGACCTCAGAAAGACAATACTACAACAGAAAAGAGAAGTCTCACGTGCGCTTAAAAGTCCATGTAAAAGTAGGTGATCCTTGAAAGGATTTAGATTCTTTTTCTTCTCTCTCGTTTCACACCATTCCGAATATATGGAGAGACAGAAAAAGAATATACGAATCAATGATATATAAACACTGGTTATTTCTTTCCTTTCCCAGTGGGATCTAGAAGAACAGAGAGCGTGTTCCCAAGATTTCCAAAGAGATCCAAAGCGATTTATAGGGTCACCCCACTCGTGTTTATAGGGACTGTGCTCACATGTATGCTTACACAAGACAGGGTGTGTGAACTCTCATAAAGGTATCTTTTCCAGATATGACTCCAACAGTCACGATGAAAGCAAATTTCTTTTATTCTTTAAAAATCACAGCAGGGCAGGGATGATATGATGACAGCCTTTCTACCATATAAGATGTAACCCGGGTATAGAATATGGTACCAGATACTGCCAAATACTGCTCCACAAGCTCTGCTGCTTACATGAATTTTGACCAGACACTAAGTTTCTACGCGTTTCGGCACGCTGAGGTGCCTTTTTCAAGATCTGTAAACAATAAGTTTAAACATATAAGGGAAGGATGATATAACAAAAATTCCCATATAAAAAAAATACTCATATAAAAATACTATGCAGTAAATAAAGTGCAAGTGCATATATGGGGGGGCTTACCAGACGTTCTAGGTCTGTAGATATGTGGATATCCAAAACGGTCCTGTGGGGACACTCTGATCGTGTCCGCAGATCCACACAAATGCCGGTATAAACAGCCTGGAATATAAGCCCAGGAAACCGGAAGTTCGTATGCGTCATATCCGTTTAAGGGATAGACGTGTCCCCGCTGAACCCGACGTTAGGCAACTATGCCTTGCGTCTATGGGTCCGCCTGCAGGTATTAAAGTGCGGCGCAGCCATATTGCTGAAAGGCTGTCCCTATTAATTCCGTATATGCGAAATAGATGTTACGGGCGCCATATTGGTTGTGGGCACATGTAAGGGCAAATGGCTGAAAAGGTTAGAAAATACATTTGAAAGTATATTTGGCAGATCTGATATCAAAAGATCTAACCCCATCACACCTTATTTACATATAATATGCACTTACAACAATAAAATAACAATATTATACAATAATGTAAAAAGATTTTTATGAAAACAAAAACAGAAACTATGATCATAAAAACCATCTCAATTCAAACTCACAATTTAACCCCTTAGAGCTAGAGTTTTGAGATCATATATAAACCTCATTTCAGTTTTGGCTAGGCGAATTTCTCTATTATTGGTACGCCAATCATCCTTAATCCATGCAATGGTGCTGAACATTTTAATACCATCTGTTCTGCACTGGTGTTTTTCTTTAAAATGCATGGAGAAAGGATGATTGGGGTTTCCATTAAGGATGTTTCGTATGTGTTCGGCCCACCTAATTTTTACTTGGCGTTTGGTTTTTCCTACGTATGCCAAATTACATGTGCATACGATAACATAGATGACGTAGTTTGTGTGGCATGTAATAAAAGCTCTGATTTTCACTGGAATTCCGTTAATATCGAGATCCGTGTATTTGGAAGTTGGACTTTTACATGCTTTGCACATCTTGCAATCCCCACATCGATAAAACCCTTTATTTCTGGGTAAAAAAACGTTTACCATCCATGTGCAATGCACTGGATACTAATCTATACTTTAAAGTGGGCGCCTTTCTATATATAAAAATAGGCTTAGGGGGCAGGGTTTTCTGTAACAACTCATCCTTTAATAGAATATTCCAGTACCTTCTTATTATTCTTTCGATTTGTTTGTACCTTTTATTATAATGGGTATTGAATGCTATTGTGTAATTGTTCTTTCGATCTTTTTTGTCAGTATTAGATAGAAGCGTGTTTCTTTCTATTTCTCCCACATGTTCTGCAATCTTTTCTAATGCATTGACAGCATATCCTTTATTCCCAAAATTCTGTACCATGGTTTTGGCTTGTTCTTCATATTTGTTCTTTGTGGAACAATTTCGTCTAAGACGAGTAAATTGTCCCTTGGGGATGTTTTCAAGCCAAATTGGTAAGTGGTTGCTGCTTCTGTGTATGTATGTGTTGCAGTCGGTGGGTTTACTGAAGGTACTGGTTTCTATCTTCCCCTCCATGATATCAATTTTTAGGTCCAGAAATGTAACTGACTCTCTACTAATTTCAAAAGTAAGAACAATATTTGCCTCATTATTGTTTAAATGAGAACAGAAATCTTGAAGGTCATTCTCACTCCCCTGCCAAACAAAAATAATATCGTCAATGTACCGCCACCAGTGCACCAGGTTCGCAACCCAGCCATGTCCTGCCCAGACATTCGACTCCTCCCATCTGGACATGAACAAATTGGCATAGCTGGGCGTGAAACTGGTGCCCATGGCGGTACCGACAATTTGTTTGTAAAAAACACTGTCAAAATTAAAATAATTGTTCTTTAAAATAAAGGTGATACCTTCTATAATAAAATTACACATCCCTTCATCCATATTGGTTCTTGATAGAGTATTTTTAGTGGCCTCTATTCCCAGTCTGTGTGAGATTATAGTGTACAGTGATGACACATCTGCTGTCACTAGATAGTGATCATCACCCCACTCAATCCCTGACAGTCGATTCAAAGCATCTTTTGTATCTTTTAAATGTGATCTTTCCCTAATTACCAGGGGTTGTAATTGGTGATCTATATAGGCCGAGAGGTTGGCTGTAATGGAATTAGTGGCTGCCACAATAGGCCTGCCCGGGGGTTTTTCGGTATTTTTATGCACCGTCGGCAAAAGGTATAGTACAGGGATAGAATAATTCTCATTAATTAAGAACTCTTTAACATTTTTATTTATGGTCCCTGTTTCGAAATGGTGCATGATTAAATTTTGATATTGTTTAAAGATGTTATTAGAAGGGTCATTTTTAAGTTTTTTATATGTCACGCCATCATTAAGCTGGCGTAATCCTTCCTCTCTATAGGATGCTAGGTCCATAATGACAATTATTATGGTGAGTGCTGAGCCCCCTGTATTTGTATTTATTAGAGCATGTGGTCACAGGCCACTACATCCCAACCTGGGAATAGCAAGTGTTGTTTGCACCCCATTCATAGGAATGGCGAGTGCGGTGGTATCCTGTACCCAAAAATCTCAAAAAAGGGAAAAACAGCACTCACCAGTCTTCTCATGAATATGAAAGTCTGGAGTTTAATCCAATCAAGAATAGCCTGCCCTGGCCCTGGAGCCGAGGGCTGCAGCTAGTGTAGTATAAATAAATGATGGAGTATTGTTAGTTTTCATATTGTATGTTTTCAGAAATAAAGTAGATTTACGAGTATAGTTGTAATATAACTGTAGAACTGTGTAATATGGATCTGTAAACACCTGAGAAGGGTTACCTTGAGGGATGCAGGGAGGGTCATGTTTCTCCGATCTCACGGATCCTAGTCTGGAGTCTTCTCGTGATGCAGGATGGTGATACAGACCAGTTGACACAAAAACAACGTTAACCTTTTATTACTGGGACGGCCACTAACAACGCCGACCTTCCCTTACGCACAAAAGTGACAGTAGTTCAACAGTATCACAATACTATAAGTGCAATGCAATTCGCGGTATACATATACCTCAACAATGAATTCAACCGTCTACGTGCAAACCTAACATACGATAACAAGACAATAGAGTTACCGGTAACCCTGGGTCATTCGATATTCGTGGTATCACTGCGGTTGGGAAGGACTGCTTCTTACTGAGTAAGGCCCGACATACTGCAGACCGGCTCGATGCACTGTTTACACTTGGGAGCAGCAATACCACCGAATACGAATGAGCGTAGCCACACACTATATTACACTAAACAGGCCTTTTCAACATTAAGCATAACATCACAATGTTACTAAATCTAAGTACCCGGGTACACTCTATCGGTTAAGCCGGTAAATCCCACAAAGGGCCCGTGCACAGGGCTTGAGTCCAGGGACGAAATCACTCAGTAACTAGGGTTAGTCCCACTCTCTCTTTTGCATGAGGACCATGTTTCCACCCTCTGTCCACCGGGTGGCACTGTTACTCTATCACTGTAATCCCATCCACTAGGAAAACTCCTGGTGTATTGTCTCCCACTAAACAGGGCAATGCAGAATTAAACCTCAGGGGTGACTTCCATCAGTGGTCCTGGGAAATGAGAAAGGCATGAGGAAAAGGGCCTCAAGGGGTAGGACTTAGAGTACCTGGTGTAGGATGCCAGCTCCAGCTGGGGATAGATGGGTTCTTTCTGGTGCTGTGTACCCTCCAGGGAATGCTAGTGCGGGCGCCTCAGCGTTGCCGCACTCAGCTACACAGGGCCGCTGGCTGTACTAGGTGTCGGGCAGGCAACCTAACAGGGTGTGCTAGGTGGGGGCATTGTTCAGTAGTGTACCTGTAGCTGCCGCTGGTGCTGGTTCCGACCAGTCTCTGCCTCCTGCCTTCTCTGGTGTCCAGACTCTGCTGTCTGCTGGGCCTTGAGCTGCTGTATTCTCTTGGACTGTGCACGCTGCCCGACTGGCTCCTTCTCTCACAGGCCGGGCTGTCATTCATTGCTGGACCTCCCTGCTGCTCAAGCATCTGGCAGGTCAGGGGTCACAGATGCCACACTGCTGTCCTCCTCTCTCTCTATACAGGAGTTCTCCACACGCTCACAGGCTACACTGCTTACTCCTTATGCACAGTGTCACTCAGCTGCAGGAGAAGTCTCCTCTTCATGTGCTCTGCCTTTCCTCCTCTCTCACACTGCTGGCTCAGGTCACCTCTGACCTCTCTCTTCCTGTCACACTCCAGCCTGCCTGGGTTTAACTCCTTAGGGCTGAGCTTTGCCTGGTGCTGAGGTATATTAACCCCTGGTTAACTGGAATACACAGCACCTATTATTCCACAGTTATGGGGAGTTACAGATCTGTGTTATGGTTGATCAGTTCTTGCATTCCTGACACCTCAGGCACTGTGTTCACATACAGTAAGGGTGAGCATGCTAGGCCCTCCTAGTGACTGGTGAGTGAGCGCTCAGGCACATCCCACTGATATTTCATTATCTCTTTTTCAGTAGCTGAATTTGTTGTCACTGGACAACAGGCTGATTTTATTTCTCATGTTTAATTATTGGTTGACTGATCATCTAAGATTGGCCTAGCTTGTTCCAGACTCCAATGGTTTGCTTGTAAACCTTGAGCCTGCTTGAGGGAGCCCTGACCACAGACCATAAACTGACCATTATTTCTGTAATAATAACTTTATATAAAGTAGGCAACCCTGTGCTTTAAATTCTGGGTGGCTGTGACCTGTAGACTCTAGGGTTGCTACACACCGTGCAATATATAATATTCTACAGATGACTAATGACATCACAGCCGTCAGAGTGTACACCGATGCATCTGTGCATGACGTCATTCACAGACAGTAAGTGTGTATGCATATGTTGTTTGTGCAGAACACTTATTAAATTTTGGACCAGTCATCTAGGCGGCCAACCGATTCATCCTTTAGCAGCATTGTAGGTTCATGCCCCACATGATTGGTTACATGTATTAAATCAGTGGTTCTCAACCTCGGTCCCCAACAGTTCACGTTTTCCAGGTCACCCTGCAGGTGCACAGGTGCAATCATTATTACCTGACACATTTTAAAAGATCCACAGGTAGGGCTAATGACTTCACTTGTGATTCTGTGTGGAGACCTGGAAATGGGTACTGTTGGGAGGTCCGGACGACCGAGGTTGAGAACCACTGTATTAAATACTCATATACTTGTTTATCATTTCTAAAATAGGTATGTAATATGTCCTTTTATATTATTTGTAATATATGTTTAATGTAAGTATATACAATGTATGTTTGATTTATAATATATTTTTTACTGTAAGTAGGTAATATTATTACACAAGCATGGTAGTAACCTGTTATTGTTATATTTCTATATTTTGACAGATGCCAGCATGTATGCACATTATCTATTTAATGCATTTGACGCTGCACAATCTGGATCGGTCAAGTTTGAGGTAATTATACTGCGGCTTTGTTAGCAACACTGTAGTAGGTACCATATATACTTGAGTATAAGCCTACTTTTTCAGAACATTTTTTATGCTGAAAAAGCCCCCCTCGGCTTATACTCGAGTGAGGGTCCCACTTGAGTCAATAAGTTTTACCAGTTTTTTTTTGTTGTAAAATTAGGTGCCTCGGCTTATATTCGGGTCGACTTATACTCAAGTATATACGGTAAACTATTTACTGTATCTGTGTACACGGTGATCTAGGAGTCCAAATAGACAGCAAACTGGGATGTAGTGCCCATTGTAATGTAGCTACAAAAAAGGCCAACAAAATTCTGGCATGTATTAATAGGGGAATGGAAACTAGGGACTCAAGGGTAATTATGCCACTATATAAAGCATTGGTGAGACCTCACCTCGAGTACGGAGTGCAGTTCTGGGCCCCACACTATAAAAAGGATATCATAGAATAAGAAAAAGTCCAAAGGCGAGCAACAAAGCTTATTAGGGGAATGGAGAATTTAAGCTACGGGGAGAGATTAAGCAATTTGGGACTATTTACATTGGAAAAGAGACGTTTAAGGGGGGACATGCTCAACATGTACAAGTATATCAAGGGCCAATATAAGGTCACACACCCTTTTCTACTAGAAAGGAATCTAGGACACGAGGGCATGAGTATAGATTAGAAGAAAAAAGATTTCATTCAGCTAGTAGAAAGAATTTCTTTACGGTCAGAACAGTCAAACTCTGGAACTCTCTTCCCAGAGAGGTGGTAACGGCTGGCTCATTAAATGCATTCAAGGCAAAGTTGGACAAACATTTACTGGAGAAAAACATCCATGGGTACAAATAAGAAATATAATCTGTCTGTAAAATATCAGAACCTACCAAATCAGCAATGGATATCTATACCAGGTTGAAATAGATGGACGCAAGTCTTTTTTCAGCCTTACCTACTATGTAACCTACTATGTAACTATGTATGTAACAAATTCTCATGTGTATCTGATGTATCAAATGCACAGTAGTGCTCAACCACAACAATGTTTTGAAGTGTAGCTAAATATTTTATCAGTCACAACCGCACTGCTCACCCAATAAACACACCAGCATTATTTTTTTCCAGCGTATTTTTTCAGGTGTGAGATTGCCATTAATTCCGCTATTAAAAAAAGAAACTGGAACATTGATTATAGATACAATTTTTGAATTGTTTGTATTTTACAGTAACTGGTAATTATGCAGTTATGGCAATGAGCCAGCACGTTGCATAGTCAGACCAATAACTAGCATTGGTGCTGCTGCATGGAGTGCAAACCCCTTTGGGCGGCACTGCTTCTGCTCCATGATCCATTTATGTGACTAGCTAGGTGCATGGAATGGCCCCCTGCAGATACATAGAAACATAGAATTTGACGGCAGATAAGAACCACTTGGCCCATCTAGTCTGCCCCTTTTTTAAACATGTTACCTCAAACCATGTTTGATCCTTATTGCTTTATAAGGATATCAATATGACTATCCCAAGCATGTTTAAATTGATCTACTGTATTTGCCTCTACCACCTCTGATGGGAGGCTATTTCACTTATCTACTACTCTTTCTGTGAAGTAATTCTTCCTCAAATTTGCCCTGAATCTTCCTCCCTCTGCTGCAGTGCCACCTGGCAGGGCGTAACTAGGGTGGTACAACATATGCCACCGCACAGGCTACTGCAAAACAACAAACTCTTTTGCCCTATCTCCTGCTTATGTGCCTAAGCACCTTCAATCACACACTCTTTTATTTAAGGCACACATTTCAAAATTATCTAATACAGTTGTTCCCATGTAGGAGCAAATAGTGTCCTGAGTAAGCTGTCTGACTGCATTATTGAAGGTCATGCCTTTGAATCCTGGGTATGATAGTATTTTGAAATATGTGCTATAAATAAGGATTAATGTCCGTCATTCTAGTTTGTTTGAACGGGCCGAATTCGGTCCCATTCCGATGGTTGGTGGACTGTGCATGCGCAAGGTCTTTTGTGCACATGTGCAGGTCCACTATGGGAAATGGCCATGGTGATAAACAATGTCACAGGGCCGTTCGCACATAGCAATGAGGGTCAGGGGCGTGGGGCAGCAGATTTGGGTCGTGCCCATGGGAATGCTCAGTGTTTCATGGGTATGCAGGTGTTCCGGGGAGTGTCACATGACGTCAGCTGCCCGTCCTGTCTTTGGCAGGAAGCCAAAGTCTTTGGTCAGTCTCCACTGACGTATATTTATGAGCCCTGGAGAAATCATTCCATGGTCAGCGACCATGGAATGATTTATCCGGCATAGGGGCACAATCGAGGGGATGTGTCTTTCTGACACTCACGGAACTTGAATACATTTTTTTTTTAACTACACATCAGGTCTCAGATCAACAGTTCGGTTTTAATAACTGTTTTCTTGATCATGAAAAAGGTTATTAAAACTGAAACGTTGATCTGAGATCTCAGTAGCGCACGCAGGGGGGGTTTCCGAGTACCCAGAAACCCCCCCCAGGAATCTAAGGGCCATTGTCTGAAAGCTGAGGGTCCCCTCTTTCCAAGAGTACAAGAATTTTTAAAATCGGACCTTGGGAACCGGAGATATCTGACTTCAAAGCAGTGGTCCCCATCCAAGCCTGTTAATTGCTGTTCCCAGTCAGATCTTTCAGGTTCTGTCTGACGTAGAGTTTTTCTGAGGATATATTCCAAAATCTGTGACTCTCCCCCTTTGAAGGACACTAGAAACTTGTCTCTACTGTTCCCAGAACCAGAGATATCAGCCTTCAAGCAGCTGGTTACTGCTCCAGCTCCACACACCTGGTATGTAGTTTTATATACTCGTTGGCAGATTGCTCTGCCTCCTGAACTCTGATCCCCTCATCCCCAACACCATTTGATAGGTGGGATTCTCTAGTTTTTAATTCCATTAAAATCTAAGAAATGTATTTCCGGAAACTGGAGATATCTGCAGTCAAGCAAGTTGTCCTCCCACCAGAAAATTATAAATAATAAGCCCACTCCACTATACACCCCTCCTCTGCATATTAAACATCCCCTACCACCCTGGAAGTTATATATCAGGGCCCCTTCATTCAGCCCAATGCCCCCTTCTCCCACCATCTGTGCAGTAAAGGGGTAATTAGTGGAAATTACTGATCCAGGCCCTACATGCTGAGCGGTTGATATAATACCCCCTACCACCCGCGGGACATCAAAACATATACTGGGTCACCTAAGTGTCCATCTCCGTACTTTGCTCCGCACCTCTGGAAACCCCCTTCTGAAAATCCTGCGTTTGCCCCTGGGTCTGGTGTACAGAAATTGTTTTTTTCATTATGTCCGTGAGTGCCGTCCCTCTGTTATATCTGGTTTCCTCCTGCTTCCATCTGGGCACCTGGGCCAAAATCCATATGGTGCATAGTATACCTCCCAACACGACTCTCTCCAGGAGGGGCACAATGCTCTGTTCTTGGACTTCCCTTTTAATGTATGATTGCCATCACCTGTTTTAAACAGGTTCATGTGTAAGAAAGGTGTTTCCACACAGGTGATGGTAGTCATAAATTAGGAGGGAAGTCCAGAAACAGAGCATTGCATCTAGGGTGACCAACTCATCCCTTTAATCCGGGACACATATTAATTACACAGGTTCTGTGGCTGGATTTCACCTGGTTTTAAACTACCACACCCAAGACTTCATTTCACATGGTTTTAAACTGCCACAGAACCTGTGTAATTAATATGTGTCCCGGATTAAAGGGATGAGTTGGTAACCCTAAATGTGTCCCTCCTGGAAAGGGTCATGTTGGGAGGTATGTTCACATGCTGTGGGTACTTGTTTCCACAGCATGCTATACCTCCCAACATGACCCTCTACAGGAGGGACACAATACTCTGCTCCTGGACTTTGCTCTTATTCTATGATTACCCACATCTGTGCTGAACAGGTTAATTGATAAAAAAGGTGAAGCACTTTTTTTATCAATTAACCTGTTCAGCACAGATGTGAAGCAACGCAGGTGATGGCAGTAAAACATTAAGAGGAAAGTCCAGGAGCAGAGCAATGTGTCCCTCCTGTAGAGGGTCATGTTGGGAGGTATGGCACAGGAACATCATACAATCAACATTAATCATTGTTACTCTACATTATTTCATATTTGCCACCAACACATTTTAAAACAGTGAGAGGTAGGGAAGAGATTAAGTGAGCTTTAAATATTTAAGTTCAAGTGTATTTTTACCAGCATCCTTTGCTTCATGAAACTGCTTCTTTTACAGTCAATAAATTATGCCGGCCATTACTAAATAACTTTTCACAGTTGTTGAAATGTGAGTTACGAGCGATCATTTTGTAAATAGTAAATAATTATTTTAAATTATTCATTGATTACTGTATTATTTTTCTCATAGGATTTTGTAGCCGCTTTGTCAGTTTTGTTGAGAGGAACAATTCATGAAAAACTAAGGTGGACTTTCAACCTATATGATATAAACAAAGATGGATACATAAACAAGGAGGTAAATGACAACATTAAATATGATAAAGTAAAGCATCTTAATTACATTACTCTGTATTTAGTTTACTTAGATGTATTTGTGTTCATTTGTATACATTTTGTTAGCTATGTATTTCTGGCTGTTGCAAATTGTAATGTCATTTGTAAAATGTAATAAATATATGCTGTCTAGATATTGGGTAAAATGTAATAGGATGAGAGAATCAGAAATTGATCGATTTGGTAAGAAATCTCCAGTGTTTTTAAATCGGCAATCATTTACACTGCAAAATCAAACTGGTTTTGCAGTGTAAATGATTGCCGCTTTAAAAAAACCTTGAAATTTCTCACCAAATTTCTCACTTTCAGTTTCTCTCACCCTATTACATTTCACCCATTGTCTCCTTATTATGTAAAAAAGGTTTTGAATGGGAGAAGAGGGGTGTGTTGTCTATTGAGAGGAATAATGTATGTGTGTAGAAGGAAGGACTTTAAAGGCGAAGGGGGAGGGGAATTAAGAATATATAGTTGGTGATGCAAAGGGATGACAGAGGGTAAGAGGTCAGGGGTGGAGATGAAAAGTTGTGAGTCATCAGTTTCTCAGTGATATTAGAGGTCGAAAGAGAGGTATAAAGGAAGAAGAGGGGATAATTACAGAACCTTGTGGTAGGCCAATGGGAATGAGGAGGGAAATAAAGGTACTTGTGGAGATAGAATAAGCAATAGGACAGATACAAGTTGAAACAGGACAATGCGTTGTCACAGAGTCTGAACTGGAGGACTTTCAGGGTGTGTGGATGTTACAGGCTATTGTGATGTTGAGAACGATAAGTACAGTCAAGAGTAGATGCACTTGGAATTAGTAGTGAAGAGGTCATTAATGACAGGCAGTTGTAAATCAAATGATTTAGAACTATTTAAGGGACTTAAAACTATTTATCACCCAAGTCCCTTAGAAGGGACTTGGGTGATAAATAGAGCGAACAGTTTGTCCAAGAGAAGGTTTCTTTAGAATGGGGAAACTAGGGCAAGATACCGGAAGAAAGGATAGATTCACCAGCTGGGCAACGTAGGAGCTGGCTTAAGGAGAAATGAACTGGAAGAGGTGAGGGGGAATAAAGTCAAAAGAGCAGTCAACATCTATTCAGTAGTTAGATCATTATTGCCACAAGGGAGAGATTATGTCAGGGGCGTAACTATAGCACCGCAGCCCCCGCCACCGCGGGGGGGCGCTGTGCATGTGGGGGCGCCGGGGCTGCGGTGCTATAGTTACCCCCCCCCCCAATCCCCCGCAGACTTACGTATCTCGCTGGTTCCGGCGGCTCCGTTCTTCTGATGAGGACCACCACAAAATGGCCGCCCCCATATAGCACACTGTTCTCTGAAACTGTCTGCTGTATGGGGGCGGCCATTTTGTGGTGGTCCTCAGCAGAAGAACGGAGCCGCCGGGACCAGCGCAGCGCGATAGGTAAGACTGCGTGGGAGGGGGTTAGCATAGGCAGCGGGGCGACGGGGCGGCCGGGGGGGGGGTGCTTGACGGGGCGGCGTCGGGGGGGGGGGGGGTGGGTATGGGCGCGCCCCCCCCTAATGGCAGGGGGGCGCCCAAAACTTAGCTACGCCACTGGATTATGTGCCACCATCCCTCAATTGGACAACGCACACATGGAAACCTATCAAGAGTTGACATCAACGGTAACTAGTGAAGAGAGACAAAAGCAGCAGCTGGAAAGCAGTAACTTAAACAGCAATGGCAGTCAGAGCACTGCAGGAACCGGTTGAGCACTGCAGGCAGTTGTTATGGAACCTCACACAATACACTGGAAAACACACTAAAAGTGTGCATTACTGATTTCTTAAATAAATTATAGATCTATATTTAATGATAGAGCAGATGCCACAAAAGGGCCATGTGTGTCCCCTAATGCCCAAACACCAGTTCATTGTATATCATATTTGCCATGTATCTGTGATATATCTCATGCATACAGTATTAAGTAATGCTACACCTGCTCTCCATATGTTTAGAAAGTGAATTATAAATTAAATCCGTTAATGACTGGAGTATTGTAGCGGCAAAATCATTTTACATATGACTCTGCAAAAGTTATCTATTTGTTCAACAGGATGAGCATATTAAAGTTTGGACGTAAAGATGCCTACAGCCCTGGTGATCTCCGGATCCGATCCGTGGCACACGGAACCGTACATCGGATCAGATCCGGTGGTTAAACACATACGATATGGCACTTTTCACTCAATTTAACAGCTCGATGGGTCTAAACCGTGAGACAAAGGGCCATATCGTAAATGTGTATGACCACCTTATATTACATTATGTGACCGTATTGGGGGTGTTGCTCAATATACTCTTTTTATAAATTGCTCCTGGGAAATAACAGAAAGCCTAGATGCCTCCAAGATATACTGTAGGTGCCCAATAAAAAAGTACAACTAACTGCTGGAGGGTGGGGGTGGGGCAAGTTGCACAGGAATAGGGATGGCCATCGACCATTGATGATTTGAAATCATCGAAGGTTCATGGCCGATGTCGAATACTTTAGCCATCGATGGGGGAGAACCAGATGGTTTCCCTCCATCGATGGAACAGAAAAAAAAAACAATGTTTTGCTGGTTTTTTTTTTTAAATGCCGGGACACGGAGCATAGCTCCGCCCCCGACACTCACGAAGCCCCGCCCCCGTGTTTTGATTGGCCCACAGGCCAATCAAACAAAGACAATGGATGACCATCGATATGTAAAAATATTGATGGTCATCCATAGCATAGTTTAGCACTATCGATGGCCAGTTGCAGAATTGCCATAGATGGCAACCATCGATGGCAATGGCAACGATGGCCATCCCTACACAGGAATCCCTTAAATACAGATGGAGCCCTCCCCAGCCAGCCTTCTCTGTATAGCCATGGTGAGCCAAGGCCTATTGTTCTCAGCTGCAATACAGTACATAGAACAATAGAGTAGGGGATTAGCAGTGTAATCCTATTACTCAGTTAATCATATTAAAGGGCTAGATGAGGATGGCTCTATCAGTATGCTAATAAAATACAGATGTAGGCTATGTCATTTATATTGCACCATGTATATTAATACTGTATGTATTACAGGAAATGATGGATATCGTTAAAGCCATATATGACATGATGGGAAAGTATACATATCCAGTTCTCAAAGATGACGCTCCTAAGCAGCACGTGGAATTATTTTTTCAGGTTAGTGAATATTTCATTGGAATCTTGCTAACCCACAACTGGAAATTCATCTAAATAAAAGTTATTAAAATGTAGAGTATCTGCGCATCTTCCCACAGTATGGAGGCTTTTATCCTCTGTGCTTCCCTGTAAGTGTCTGTAGCTGTAGCTGCAGCTGTCACTTCCTGTTGTGTCTAGCGGTCTTAAAAGAGAATGTTCTGTCTTGTCTGGTATACATCAACAGCAGCAATGTGAAATGGGATAAAAGAAAGAAATTGGTACTTTTATGTGAGCACAGTGTGGAAGCGCTAAGTGGAAATGTTGGGAATAAGAGTTAAGCTGGCCATACATCCGAAAGATCGATTGTCAGATTGGGCTGGTTAGAACAAAATCCTGGTAATATCTGAATGACAGTTTGGCAGTTTTCCAGCATTTCAAAGCAAATGGTGAACTGTCATTTGCTCTCATCCATTACCAGGTTTTTGTTCCAACCAGCCCAATCTGCCAATCGATCTGTAGATGTATGGCTGGCTTAAGGGAATAATAAATTATGGGCCTGATTTTGGTTCACTCGCAAAAGCAAATTTCCTTTCTAATGGACAAAACCATGTGCACTGCATGGTGTGTGTGTGTGTGTGGGGGGGGGGGGGGGGGCAGAGAGAGAGAGAGCGTTAGATTTGGGTGTTATTTTGTTTCTGTGCAGAGTAAATACTGGCTGCTTTACACTGCAATATAGATATCAGTTTGAAGTACAAACCCCACCCAAATCTAACTCTCTCTACACATGTTCCATCTGCCCCACCTGCAGTGCACATGGTTTTGTCCATTAGAGAGAGAATTTGCTTTTGCGAGTGAAACAGAATCAGATCCTATATTAGAAAAGAAACAGAATTAGGATGCTGTGCGGTAAAACAGATTATTGCACATATGAGTTGTTGAAGATAACTGATAGCATTCCCACAATGTAAGGACAGGAATGACATTAATGAAATACTAGCAGGATATAGGGGCCAAACGTAATAGCAGGTGATTTGTGGTAAATGGCGCAAGTCTGCCGAAATTGCAGATTTAGCGCAATTAGTTTAAAGGCAAAACCAATACATAAAATAAACTCAATAAGTTAAAGAAACTCTGAAGATTAGGTATTTGGGTCTACAACATAAATATTGACTGGCACCAATAGATAAAATAAAATACCCAGTAGATCATAAGTCTTACTAAAATCTACAGCTGATAAATTTGATTCAGATAGAAAACCATCCTGTATTATGGTACAACACCACCATCTTGTGGAATCCAACATGAAGCTCATGCCTGCTGTTTGTAAAGAGGAATCTAATGTTTTGTATACTCCAGTGATCTCTCAATCACACAAAGGGCTTTTCCTAGATTCCTAAATCATAAAAGTCACATCTTTTTCTGTGCTAACCATTGAAGAGATATTGGGCCTTATTCTAGTTCACTCTTTCTGACAAAATCCTTCTTAGATTGACAAAACCATGTGCACTGCAGGTGGGGCAGATGTAACAAGTGCAGAGAGAATTAGATTTGGGTGAGTTATTTTTTTTCCGTGCAGGCTAAATACTGGCTGCTTTATGTCTACACTGCAATATAGATCTATTTTTGAAGTAAAACCCCACCCAAATCTAATTCTCTCTGCACAAGTAACATCTGCCCCACCTGCAGTGCACATGGTTTTGTCCATCTAAGAAGGATTTTGCCAGAAAGAGTAACCTGGAATAAGGCCCATTGTGACCTATATCAGCTTCTCTTATTCTTAAGGGGCATACACACATAGAGATCTGTGCTAAGCAATTTTTCTAAGCAATTTTGCTGGTGTCAAGATCTCCCATGGAGAGCACATACACACGCAGAGATTTGTGCTAAATAATTTTTCTAAGCAATTTTGCTAAGCAATTTTGCTTAAGCAAAAAAAAGGCCGGGTAGTGGTTCAGAATGAGAGATTTGCAGTCATTTGCTAAGCAATCTGACTAGATTGTGACTGCATGCACTGACTTAGTTAGCAAGAGATATTTAATCTCTCGGAGCATACACACAGAGAGATCTGTGCTTACTTTCTAAGCAATCTAGTCAGATTGCTTAGAAAATAGCACAAATTTGCTCCGTGTGTACACCCCTTTAGTCCGAAGGTCATCAATAGTGACATAGTTATTTTTCCATTCCTTCTATATTCTTAGGTGATTGGAGATAGGGTCACATGAACTTCCGTCTCTACTGAGCTCACCTTTCAAAAATATAATGGAGGCGAGAAATGATCAGGATAAGGGACCTAATTCAGATCCATTGGCTCTGTGGCACATAGAGTGAAGTACACTATGTTTGGTACCCTGAGCATGTGCAGAGCCCATACTGGGCATGTGCAGTATACTGTAGTTTCTCTTCTTGCTGCTGCCTGCACCTGAGCCTTTATCTTCTTTTCTATAAAGGGCAGTTTCACAGGGGGTGATGTGGAGAAAACCTCTATGACCTAAACCCGAGATGACCCCTGATGAACTTTGCCCTCTAAAGTTCATTTTGATATAATAAGGAAGTCCAATAACATGGTAAAATTTAAAGTAATGAGTGTCCCACATTTAGGTGTAAATTTCCTAAAATGAGATGTTACCCATAGCAACCAATCAGATTGCATCTATAATCTACTCCGTGTTTCAAGAATTTGAAGACAGAAAAGAACCACCTGGCCCATCTAGTCTGCCCCCTTTCAACCATATTGTTACCTCAAACCCTATTTATTCTTTTTTTTTCCCTTTGTAAGGATATCCTTATGTGTATCCCATTCATTTTTAAATTGCTCTACTGTTTCCTTAGTCTTTACCACCTCTGATGAGAGGCTAATCCACTTGTTCACCTCCTCTCTGTGAAGTAATCTCTTGAACCTCCCACCAATCTCTGCTCATTTCCTTGTGTTCTAATACTTCATATAAAGATTGTTTCAATCCTGGACCTTGTTCAATTCGAAATGTTCTATCATGTCGTCCCCCCCCCCCTCCCCTCTATGCTTCAAACTGTGGGCCAGATGTATCAAGCTTTAAAAAGTGATAAAGCGGAGAGTGTTAAACAGCCAGCCAATCAGCTTCTAACTGCTATGTTACTGGCTGGGTTTGAAAAAGGACAGGTAAGAACTGATTTGCTGGTTGTTTATCACTCTCCACATCACTATTTGAAGCTTGATACATCTGGCACTACAATATATATGTTAGGATCTTTTAGCCTTTCTTGTTAAGTTTTGTGGTGTAGGCCATACAGTATCTCTTATATATTTAGCCAGATCTGTCAATCACCTGTGTGTATAACCCTGGGCGGAGTTACAGCCCCCTGCCCAGCGTTATACACACAGGGTGATTGACAGACCCAGTATTATACACACATAGCCCCCCCCCCCCCCCACCCCCAATCACAGATCCGCTCCCCCGCACAGAGACCAGCGGTGCAGATGGGAGCCGGACACCTATGCCGGCGGGTGCAGCAGACCGACGGCGGAGGCGGGAGCAGGGGACCCAGCAACGGTGAGGGAGAGGCGCGCTCCCTGCTCTGCTACCCAGGCAGGGGTGTCGGAATGGGGTGGGTGGGAGGCAAGGAGCTGCCTACCCCCAAAATTAGAGAGAGGCGCTGATATGTGAGACAGAGGAGCGGCGTCCACCGACGCTGTGCGTGGGAACAGGCGGCAGCGGCAGGCGGGCTGGGGAGACTTTCCAAAGTCCCAGACCCACAGCCTGACTATACACCCCCACCCCTGCAGTCTAACTATACCCCCCCCACAGCCTAACTATACACCCGACCCCTGCAGCCTAACTATACACCCCCCCACAGCCTAACTATACACCCCCCCTTGCAGCCTAACTATATGACCCTCACCTCCGCTGCCCGACTATACACCCCTGCCCCCTCAGCCTAACTTTACACCCACAACCCCTTCAGCCTAGCTATACACCCCCACCCTGGAGTATAAACTCCCCACCCCCACAGACTACCTTCACACCCCCACCCCTACAGCCTTAATATACACCAAACAACTCCCGCAGCCTATGTATACACCCCCCATCCCCATAGGCTATCTATACAGTAAGCCTAACTTACTTTACACCTGCCACCTGCACAGCCTAACTATACACCCCCACCCCAATCCCTATGCTGTATACTCCCCACCATCCCAGCCTAAATATACACCCTACAGCCTAACTATACACCCCCACCCCTGCAGCCTAACCATACAACCCCAACCCCCTCAGGCTACCTATACACACAGCCTAACTTACTTCACACCCACCACCTGCACAGCCTAACTATACACCCCCAAACCCTATGCTGTATACCCCCCACCACACCTAGACCTAACTATACACCCCCTCCCCCGCAGCCCAACTATACACCCCTCACACCCGCAGCCCAACTATACACACCCCACGCTGCAGCCCAACTATACATCCCCCAGCAGCCCAACTATACACCCCCCACCCCAACTGTACACCCCCAAGCCCCTCAGCCTAACTATACACCCCCACCCCTGCAGTCTACCTTAACCCCCTCCCACCCCCTACCTTCACACTCCGCGCCCCCACTGCCTAACTATATACCCCCCAACCTCCGCCGCCTAAGTATACACCCGCCACCCCCTCTGGCTTCCTATACACCCCCGCAGCCTATCTATATACCCCCACCCCGGCAGCCTACATCTCTCTCAATGGAGTTTAACAAATGGTTGTACTCTGAGTAATTTTTCAAATCATTTTCAAACCATAAAAATGCAAAACAACTTTTTACCCTTAAATTTTTACCCTTTCAAAATACACCCATACTGCACTTATTTATTATACTCCATTTCTCTATCTTCACTTCACATTTTACTTGAACTGGTTTACGCCGGAGAGTGCTGTGCCGACAAAGGCATATCATTTTTATTATTTCTTCTACTTAGAAAACACCCGTTAGAAAACCTGGAATTGCCCCTAGCTAATATGCTGCGCCGCTGTAACTTAGGGCCTTATTTTGGTTCATTCTTTCTGACAAAATCCTTCTTAGATGGACAAAACCATGTGCACTGCAGGGGGGGCAGATGTAACATGTGCAGAGAGAATTAGATTTGGGTGAGTAATTTTGTTTCTGTGCAGGGAAAATACTGACTGCTTTATTTTTACACTGCAATATAGATCTCTTTTTGAAGTAAAACCCCACCCAAATCTAATTCTCTCTGCACATGTTACATCTGCCCCACCTGCAGTGCACATGGTTTTGCCCATCTAAGAAGGATTTTGTCAGAAAGAATGAACCAAAATAAGGCCCTTAAAGAGCTAGCCGCCCAGCACTTCCACAACTGCCCCTCACCCACCCACACGGGGAACCCCCGCACCTGCAACTCCCCCACCCACACTCCACCCAATCAACCACCCCCACCCACAGCATCCTCACACCCAACCCTCACCCCCACACCACTACCACACCCACCACAACATAACCCCCCCCACTCCACCACCTGCAGCACCCCCACCTCCACCTGACCCTCCCTCAGCATCAACCCTGACCCTCCCTCAGCATCAACCCTGACCCTCCCTCAGCGTCAAACCCTAACCCTCCTTCAGCGTCAACCCTGACCCTCCCTCAGCATCAAACCCTGGCCCTCCCTCCCCCAGTATTTACCCCCCCCCCTCTCCCCCCCCCCCCCCGAGTCAAATATAGTACTGCGTGTACTATAGTGTTCAGTAGTATGTATACTGTGCGCTTTGTATTTATGCTGCAGCTGTGTGTATGGATGTGTGTGTGACGGACAGGGGTTAGCAGCTCGTACCTTTATGTGGGTGGGGTTAACTTCTCTCTCCGCAGGTTCTTCGTTCCGCCGGTCGGGAAGGCCACACCGCCGTAAGAACCAGAGTAAGGCGCTCGGCCAGGTACAAGCGCAATATTTATTTAGTGCAAATATGACACAAATATACAACGTGTGTCTAACAACAATAGGTTTAGTAACAATTTACTTGTCGGCGACCCAATGTCTCCGATAGTCTCCAGTATACTGGGGAGTGGATAAACTGACCCTGCTGACCGCCAACTGGGCCCTTACAGGCGACAGTCTACTCACTCGGCTATGCAATACTCCAAACAACCTGACACTAAGAATTAGTGCGATAATCTACAGGATACTCAACATGACATGTGACATACAAATTACCACGTAACAATTAACGGACACAGTGAATATAACGCCAAACAAATGTTCCGACTGAAACACTCCCTGATTAAATATTTCCTGAGAGATAAAGTGAACCCAATATAGTGAATAGGGAGAAAAGTTGAAGTTCGGCAACTCTCACTTTTCACCACAAGATGGCAGTATTTCCAAAGTTGAGCTAATGTAATGCAGGGAACAAGTACAGCAAATTGTGAGATTTTCCCTGACTGAGGTCCTTTAAACAGACAGAGTACTTTCACTACTCTGCTTAACTGGAGTTGGGACAAGCTTCCCTGGGGCTACAGGTAAATCCGGATAGATGAACTGGGGGTTTCTTTACTGAGGTAAACTGGGTAGAGGAAAACAGAAGGTGTTGAAGGGGGAATCCTGCTTGGAGCTCCGGTAGGGGATTCTTACTCCTTGGGAGGGATAACGTTGGTGACAGGGAGTGATAGCGGGGCTCCGGCTTGGGGGCTCCAGTATTAAAGTCACCTCCGTTGGTGGCAGGGAGCGTTAGCGGGGGCTCCGGCTTGGGGGCTCCAGCATTAAAGGGTTAATTCCCGTTGGTGGCAGGGAGTGTTAGCGGGGGTGCCGGCCGGGGCCTTTCTATGGACAGTACCTGAGTCTCAGGAGCAAGGTGCGGGCTCCTGCCCGTCGCGATCCGGTCCCCGTCCGTCTGTACAGCTGGTGCTGGTCTCCTCCTCTTCTGCAGGGGCACGCTAGTGTGGGCGCTGCGATTGCAGCGTTGCCGCACTCAGACGCGCCACTCCTGCTCTTCCTCTCGGCGTCGGCGTCTTCGTCTCCTGACGCCGCTTCCCCGGGTCTCGCGATGAAGGTCAGTCACCTTCACTGCAGCTGCGGCGTCTCTCTCCCGCCCGGACTCCGGTCGCCTGTACACTGCGTCCCCGTCGTCTTCCTTCCTCGGATCTTCTCCCTTGCACACCGTTTCCCTTCTTCTTGCCACGCAGTTCTTCCTCTCCCTGTTCTTCGCGCCACTCTCTCCTCCTCCTCCCACATCCGGCAGAGCTCTATTGGTCCCCTCAGGCTGTCAGTCAGCCCGGGACACAGTTCCTTTGGCGCGCTATTTTATTAACCCCTCACTCCCGGGTTAAGTTCTAACTGGGATGCCACACATCTCCCGGCTTAAATGATGCCAGTCCTCGGGCATCAACTGGATCGGATATAAATGTCTGTGGACAAATAAAGACGTCTCTGGCGGCTGTCGGTCGAGCCTGGTCGCCCATTGTCCCTCGGAAAGGGGTTACACTTAACTCACACAATGACAACTTCACTGCAATACATACATTTTTAAACAATACACCTTTTACTAACGGTACTACTGGCGGTAACGTAGGGGTGGCACGCCTCGCGTGCTCCTGACCGAGCGTCTCACTCCAGTCCCCGGGGGCGCGATCTCAACGAGCCCCGAAGCAAGTTCATTGGTCCTCAGATTGGAATGCGGAGGTACATCCGGAGTGAACGGCATGGACCATCCCGCACTCAGCATCAGCTCCCTCGGGTCTTGGGGCCATCTTGCAACAGGATAATCGTTGTTCAGGCTTCCTTTGCTGCTCGACTTGAAAAGGACGGGGGTTTGAGTCGGATACGGTTCGATCCGGTTGCGATGGGTCCGCTGTGAGTGGGCACCCTCCCATCTCACATCCAATTTACTCTTGGAACGATTGTTTCTTTTCAACAACGGGGTCCCAGCTGGTATGCGGTCAGCGTGGGTCTTCTGGTAGCCTCTACTTTGTGCCAGCTTTTGGTTACCCAAAGCTCTGGTGGTAGCCAGTCTGGGCTGACGTTCTTGTACCCGGGACGGTACGGGACTGGTGAAAGTTGGTGTCTCTATCTGTCCGCCGTCATTCTCCACCTCTCCCTCCGGGTGCAGAGGTAAGCGGGAGGGGGCATCGGGGTCAGTGCGGTTTCGCCCACTTCGGCACCGGTGAAAACGCCTGCGGCCACGGCGCCTGTCAGGATTCACCCGGCTTCCTTTCACGGGTATCCCACCTGGACCTGTCACATCCATCGCTCTGGCACCCTTTTCTCCTTCTACCACGTCGAATTCCAGCATCTCGCCATCTTCGACACTGTGCAGGAACCTCTGCGGGTGGTTTCTCTTTATGGCCGTCCGATGGACGAAAACATCATCTTTCGTGTCATTACGTTCAATGAAGCCATATCCTCTTCGGACATTAAACCATTTGACAGTTCCTTGTGCCCGTGTGGCTGACACCTTCTTCACCACCTGGCTCCTCTGGACGCAGATGATGTGCTGCAGTGTTACCTCCTCGGCCTGATCCGGGTTATCCTGTTCCTGCTTTAGCGTCGCCATCAGCTCTTCCGGGCAATGTCTGAGGATGTTCATGCCCAGGATGATGGGGGCAACCTTCCCTTCCCCGCAGGTGATCACCAAAAACCCCTGTTTGGGTAAATGCGTTCGTCCGATCTTCAGGTCGGCTTCCCAGTCCCCATTGCAGGTGACCTCTCGGCCGTTGGCAGCAACCACTTTCACCTGCGTGGGGGGCGGTCTAAATGGTACTTCTGTCCCCCAATATTTTTGAAGAGTGGGTAATTGTATCATCGATACTTGCGACCCGGTGTCGATCATAGCTACTGTTTCTATCCCGTCGATCCACACCTTGGTCCTCGGGCATTGTCCTACATATTGGGCCCACCAGTCCTCCGGGTCTGGGTCTACTCCCGGTGTTCTCCCCGAGGTTCGGGCCCTGGCCTCGGGGTGTTGAAGTTTAAAGGCTCCGGACGGTAGCAATTTCGCTCCACGTGCCCCGGTTCCTGGCATAGTCTGCAGGTGGGGCGCCCTTGCCCATCGAATTGGTCAGTGCTCCGGCGGCTGTTTTCGCTGGGGGTGTCCCACCGGTTGCCCGCTTCCCTGCGGCTTTCGGTCCGCCGCCCGGGTTCTCTCTCATTGTACGTTGGTGTTCTGGGTCGCTGGCGCATTTCCCTCTGTATGTCGGCCATGCCGACTGTGAGGTTCTCGATTTGTTTTTGTAACATCTTGAACTGGTCGTCTGGCAGGTTCTGTGCAGCCTGTATGACCGTGTCTCTTTTCTTCTTTGCCCCTTCTGGGCTTGTAGGGGAGGTTCTCCATGGGTACTGCTGTTCACGGAATCCCAACAGTTCGGGGTATTCCTCTTCCTCTTCTTCTTGCGTCCCGACTACCCCAAGAGCAGCGTCTTTGAAGTCGGCGAAGGTTACGCCCGCCATCTGTCTTCGCAACAACCTCAGTTGCGCCCGTATGTTCTCTTGCCTGACCCCTTCGATCAGCTGGGCTATTAGGGTCTCGTCCACGTTCCTCATTTCCTCGGGGTCGATGGCTTGTATTGCCTTACTCAATTCTATTAGACTGAGGGCGTAATCCCGCAATGTCTCGCCCGCTCGTTGCTTCCTTCCGTATAATTTCAATTTTAATTCCGGGAGGCTTCGCGTCTCGAAGGTGGTGGATAGCTTCTTCAGTATCTGTGCTACCGTCGTCTTGTGTTCGGGTGCCCATGACATCACCTCGCGAAGGGCAGATCCTGTCAGTTGTCCTATCAGGATCTGAATCTTCTGGTGTTCTTGTATGGTGTACAATAGGCATGCTGCCTCTATTCCCCTCTTGAACTCCTCGAATGTGGTTCCCGGCGCCTTCTTCTTGTCTCCACTGTAGCTGGGCAACCATGACGCCCCGAAATAGTACGGGAGTGTGATTGGGGTAGATGGTGCTGTGGCTTGTCCTTGCTGTTCGCCCGGTGCTACTTCTCCTGTCGGTGCTGGTATTGCAGGTTGCACAGGTGGCTGTACGGGTGGTTGCACTGGTGGCTGCACGGGTGGTTGCACGGGTGGCTGCACGGGTGGTTGCACAGGTGGTTGATCCATCTTCCTTACTCAGTTGTCTTCCCAACCTGATCCGGATCCTGTTCGGTATGACGCCAAGTGTGACGGACAGGGGTTAGCAGCTCGTACCTTTATGTGGGTGGGGTTAACTTCTCTCTCCGCAGGTTCTTCGTTCCGCCGGTCGGGAAGGCCACACCGCCGTAAGAACCAGAGTAAGGCGCTCGGCCAGGTACAAGCGCAATATTTATTTAGTGCAAATATGACACAAATATACAACGTGTGTCTAACAACAATAGGTTTAGTAACAATTTACTTGTCGGCGACCCAATGTCTCCGATAGTCTCCAGTATACTGGGGAGTGGATAAACTGACCCTGCTGACCGCCAACTGGGCCCTTACAGGCGACAGTCTACTCACTCGGCTATGCAATACTCCAAACAACCTGACACTAAGAATTAGTGCGATAATCTACAGGATACTCAACATGACATGTGACATACAAATTACCACGTAACAATTAACGGACACAGTGAATATAACGCCAAACAAATGTTCCGACTGAAACACTCCCTGATTAAATATTTCCTGAGAGATAAAGTGAACCCAATATAGTGAATAGGGAGAAAAGTTGAAGTTCGGCAACTCTCACTTTTCACCACAAGATGGCAGTATTTCCAAAGTTGAGCTAATGTAATGCAGGGAACAAGTACAGCAAATTGTGAGATTTTCCCTGACTGAGGTCCTTTAAACAGACAGAGTACTTTCACTACTCTGCTTAACTGGAGTTGGGACAAGCTTCCCTGGGGCTACAGGTAAATCCGGATAGATGAACTGGGGGTTTCTTTACTGAGGTAAACTGGGTAGAGGAAAACAGAAGGTGTTGAAGGGGGAATCCTGCTTGGAGCTCCGGTAGGGGATTCTTACTCCTTGGGAGGGATAACGTTGGTGACAGGGAGTGATAGCGGGGCTCCGGCTTGGGGGCTCCAGTATTAAAGTCACCTCCGTTGGTGGCAGGGAGCGTTAGCGGGGGCTCCGGCTTGGGGCTCTGGCATTAAAGGGTTAATTCCCGTTGGTGGCAGGGAGTGTTAGCGGGGGCTCCGGCTTGGGGGCTCCAGCATTAAAGGGTTAATTCCCGTTGGTGGCAGGGAGTGTTAGCGGGGGCTCCGGCTTGGGGGCTCCAGCATTAAAGGGTTAATTCCCGTTGGTGGCAGGGAGTGTTAGCGGGGGTGCCGGCCGGGGCCTTTCTATGGACAGTACCTGAGTCTCAGGAGCAAGGTGCGGGCTCCTGCCCGTCGCGATCCGGTCCCCGTCCGTCTGTACAGCTGGTGCTGGTCTCCTCCTCTTCTGCAGGGGCACGCTAGTGTGGGCGCTGCGATTGCAGCGTTGCCGCACTCAGACGCGCCACTCCTGCTCTTCCTCTCGGCGTCGGCGTCTTCGTCTCCTGACGCCGCTTCCCCGGGTCTCGCGATGAAGGTCAGTCACCTTCACTGCAGCTGCGGCGTCTCTCTCCCGCCCGGACTCCGGTCGCCTGTACACTGCGTCCCCGTCGTCTTCCTTCCTCGGATCTTCTCCCTTGCACACCGTTTCCCTTCTTCTTGCCACGCAGTTCTTCCTCTCCCTGTTCTTCGCGCCACTCTCTCCTCCTCCTCCCACATCCGGCAGAGCTCTATTGGTCCCCTCAGGCTGTCAGTCAGCCCGGGACACAGTTCCTTTGGCGCGCTATTTTATTAACCCCTCACTCCCGGGTTAAGTTCTAACTGGGATGCCACATGTGCATCTGCTGTGTGTATGTATGCTAATATTTGTGCATGTGTGTGTCTGCTGTGTGTAGTGTATATATATGCTATGTGTGTGTTTGTAAGTAAACCCTGTATGTATGCTACTGTATGTGTGTGTGGGTGTGTATGTATATTCACCAACTACCAGTATGCAACATACTGTGAATTTCATTATTAAGATCTCATTGGAGTGCTGGCTACTGTTGTTACACTATACTATACATATATAGTGTACGGTAGGGATAAACTTAGAATAACCCTCTCCTCCTAACCCTCCTCCCCACGCAGCCTGACCCTATCCCTCCCCTCTAGTGCCTGACTCTAACATCCGCTCCCCACCGCCTAAACCTAACACCCCGCATCACATCATAACCATAATTCCCACCACTAGTGTCCATATCTAACCCCCTTTTCCTGGGTGCAAGCTAGCGGTCTCCGCATAGTTACCGATTGGGATTCTGTCGACAGCATCCTGATCGGATCACAGTTCCAGAGCCAGTCATTTGAAGGCGGTAGGGATGCTGGAGTCGTTATACTGAACACCAGCATCCTGACCATTGGATGCTGACTATATCCCGTGCGGAAACCCCCCCATGAAAATCCTGAGTTTGCCCCTGCCACCCCACCATTACAGGTGGTGAAATTTAATTCCATCCCTTTCCTCCCCCCCACTTGAACCCCTGGACATACCAGTGACCTATACAGTGGCGTTTTTTTCTGCTGCTCACTGTATTTATATTCAGTGGCTATGATCAGATACAGTAGACATATTTTTTTGCATTTGATGGTTTGAGTAATAGTATATTTTTTATAAAAAAAATGAATATGTGACCGTTTATGAATACTGGGGATTATTCAGCATGGATCGCTAATGTGAGAATTTGCAGTGGACTTTGAGGAGAAAGAAGCCACCCAGAGAGAAAGTAAACGCACCCTGTGTAAACTTACGAATGAATTGCGAATGGATCACTAAGCACCATTGACTCTAAAATCCATACGCAACTCCCGAACCATTAAAAAGTTTTTGCAGTTTGTGCAGTTATAATCGCTGACATCACAGACCCTCCAGAAAGACACATGGGCATGCCTGTGGTTTTTTTAGACACACCCAAAAAACGGTAGAGTTGTGCAGGTCCAGATTTGCCCGGATCTCAAAACAGGATCTTATAGGCTATCAGCTGTCACATGTTTTGGCTCCAAAACATGTGACAGCTGCATAGCCAATAAATTCCTGTTTTGAGATCCGGGTAAATTTGAGTAAATCCGGACCTGCGCATCTCTAGAAAACGGTCGGTTTCTGCCCGCTTTGCCAGCTTCCTTTCAGTCGAAGTCTGGCACATTGCGTTTACGATACATTTCTTTAGCTGATCACCCTCTCCAATCAGCGATGTGTACAGTAGTCCTTCGATAATTGCTCAATATGCGCATTCTCTAATTAGCAATGGAAGCTGAATTAGCCCCATAAATTGCTAAAAGAACATGTGCTTTCCTCTAAATTAGAATTACACCATGCACACTATCTTTCTAGATATAAATGAGTTATTTAAATTGTTAAAATAAAAATATTTATTCTATGCTATTTCATTATGTTTATCTCTTGGCTCCTTCTTGGCATTTACACCCTGTGTTTGGCCTTGTTGTTGAAGAAGCTCATGCTGCCCATACACTTGTGCGATCGGATTCGATGCGACACCAGGCAGTGTGATGTCCATCGAACCGATCGCATCTTGTGGTGCTAAAGTGCCCCCTTTACAGCACTTGAGATGGCACATCGAGTGCTGGAAGAGGGTAGGCAGAAGGCGGCGTTATGTAGCGCAAGAAGCCCTAGCGCTAACGGCCCGCGGGGGTCATCCAGCGGTTGCGGCAGAATTGTTTAAACCCTGGGCAGCCCTCTGATCGGCTGAGATAGCTCAGCCAATCAGAGGACTGCCCAGTGTTTAAACAATCCTGCCGCCACAGTAGCGGTAGCAGGCGGGGGTCAGCCAGCGGTGGAGGCAGAAGTGTTTAAACCCTGGGCAGCCCTCTGATTGGCTGAGCTATCTCAGCCAATCAGAGGGCTGCCCAGTGTTTTAAACACTTCTGCCGCCACCGCTGACTGACCCCCACCGCCTGCTAGCGCTACTTCTTGTGCCATAACGCTGCCCTCTGCCCGCCGTCTCCCACGCCGCCAGTGGTCCCTCCGGCCCCCTCTCCCCATCCCCACGCCGATAAAAAAGCGTTCCCTCCACCCCCTACCTGCGGATTGCATTCGAGCATCGCATGTGGTTAAAAACCACACGTGATTGCTCCAGCAATTCGATAAACATTATGTGCAACACATGAAATCTTGAGACCCAACATTCGACCGGCGTGCCCGCGCATCGCGTCGAATGTCCCCTTAAAAATGTATACCATCATTCGATTTATCGACCAGATGTGGTCGAAATCGAATGATTGCATGCAATATCACAAATGTATGGGCAGCATAAGTACTGTAGAGTGCAAACTGTTTATTCAAGGATTTATTAATAAATATATTACAAGGAGACTATCAGTGGCATAACAATAGCCCCGCAGACCCCGCTGTCGCGCGTGGGGGGGAGCTGTGTAAGTGCGGGCACCCGGGGGCTGCGGGGCTATTGTACTAACGCTGTGCTGCGGCCGGGAACCACAGATTTACCTGTCTGTTCAGCTTCTGCTGAAATGAAAATGGACCACCATCATAAAATGTCCGCCCCCATACAGCAGACAGTTCTATGAAACTGTCTGCTGTATGGGGCAGACATTTTGTGATGGTCCATTTTCATACCAGCATAAGCCAGGAGGGGAGCCGGGACCGCAGACAAATTCTGCAGGTCCATGGCACTGAAGCACAGCAGACTCGGAGGGTATGGCACGGGGGCATGGGTTTGTTATCTTTAATGGGGGGGGGGGCGCAATTTTGATAGTTACACCACTGGAAACTATGTATGTTTGACATTTTATTAAATTAAAGGTAATAAAGGAGTCACAATGCTCTCTTACAGTAGGTCTGATCAGAGGCGTAGGGAGGGCGGAGCCACCGGAGCACACGCTCCGGGCGCAGTGTGGGCGCAGGGCGCCGCCCCCCCTCCGCAAATAAGGTGGAGTCCTGCTGCCCTGTAATAATTAATTTCGCACATGCAGGGCAGCGTGCGCCGGCGGCTGCCCTGCCCGGCGCCTGCTCACCTGGTCCCTGCCTGCCGCCGCGACGTGATGGGGTCACGTCACGTGACTCACTGCTCAAGTCCCTACCCGAGCTGCTGCTGCTGCTGCTCGGGCCGGCTCCCGGGCAGCGCTGAGCAGCAAAAATAAGAATAACGAAGACTCCTCCCAGTCCCCTGCCTCTAAAGAGAATGTCTCCTCAAGGTAGATTTTTTCGTGTTTTTTTTAAAATAAAGATAAAGAATTAAGGGAATAATCATGGGGTCTGGGGGTTTGGTGGGGTCCGGGGGGGGGGGGGGGGGGGGGGATCTCTCTGGTTTATGCTGCCACCCTGCTCTTCTCAGGGTGGATTTTAGTTTTTACTAAAGATAAATAATTATTGGAATAATCATGGGGTTTGGGGGATTTGTGGGGGAGGGGGGTGAATCTCTCTTATATGTGTCTTATATAGCGCAGCAGATTCCATTACAGTGTCTTATATAGCGCAGCAGATTCCGTTACAGTGTCTTATATAGCGCAGCAGATTCCGTTACAGTGTCTTATATAGCGCAGCAGATTCCGTTACAGTGTCTTCTATAGCGCAGCAGATTCCGTTACAACGTCTTATATACGCAGCAGATTCCGTTACAGTGTCTTATATAGCGCAGCAGATTCCGTTACAGTGTCTTATATAGCGCAGCAGATTCTGTTACAGTGTCTTATATAGCGCAGCAGATTCCGTTACAGCGTCTTATATAGCGCAGCAGATTCTGTTACAGTGTCTTATATAGCGCAGCAGATTCCGTTACAGTGTCTTATATAGCGCAGCAGATTCCGTTACAGTGTCTTTTATAGTGCAGCAGATTCCGTTACAGTGTCTTATATAGCGCAGCAGATTCCGTTACAGTGTCTTATATAGCGCAGCAGATTCCGTTACAGTGTCTTATATAGCGCAGCAGATTCTGTTACAGTGTCTTATATAGCGCAGCAGATTCCGTTACAGCGTCATATATTTCAAATGTAACATGCCAACATATGTAAGCCACGCCCCTAATTCATTACCGGGGGGGGGGAGGGGGGAATATGACCTTGCTCCGGGCACCATGGCACCTAGCTACACCGCTGGGTCTGATCCCAATATGACTGCCCTTGTGCATACCCTCCAGGGTGAAATACTCCAACTTTCTAGTATTTAAACGGGTTCCAGGCGGTTATATAGGAACTTCTTATGTATACATTGCCTAATCCCAGAGTCTATGCTCCCCCTGGGTGCAATAATGAGTTCAGTGGTCTGCAGATGAGCTTCTACGGTTCCCTTTGATCTATGTCCAATAAAGTTAAAGTAAGGAGTGTCCCAATATATGTTAAAAAAAATAATATGCAGGTGTAGTACTTACCGTCACACTTCAGCATCCAGCTCATGTAGGTCACTTACAAAAATGGAGTTCGTTATCCTACAACCGTGCTGTACCCTTCCCAACAATGAACAAGCCATAATACACCTCTTGTTCCTCTGTATATGCAAATTCCATATTTCCATATTTATGCCAAACTAACAATGTGTTCTTACAGAAAATGGACAAAAATAAAGATGGTGTTGTAACTTTAGATGAATTCATTGAATCATGCCAAGAGGTAAGACATTATTTTGTTTACTTTAAAACTAGACAGTGATCTATGCAGCAAATTAAGAAAGAAATGTTTCTAGCTTCAAACTATTTAGCCTTAAAGGTAATATTGTACTTTATGTATCAGTTTATGGTGTTCTTCAATATATTGCTGCTATAATATTTCTTTTTCACTGGAAATTGAGATGAGAGTGCCATGGGCACATACATCTTTCTGCAAACCCACCATCTGAAAACCCTTGAGTTAGTTCAATTCACATTATCTTTTTCTATTTGTTTGTCATATTAAGGAGCAACTGCTTCCTTTGCGTTATGTTGACCATAGGGTGTTTACCTATTGATTGTTGACCTATTGGGCAAATATGGGTGAGCAGCCTCCTCCTGCCTGTTATTTACCTTTTGCTACAGTAGCTAGGGCTCAGCTTTTGCTTCTCCACTGACAGCTGAGTGGAATCGCAAACCAGACCCAGCCAATAGGTGCAATGTGCACATGCTGCACCCATTTATTTAAATGACCCCTCCAGAGTCCAATGCCAATGGCAGCAGAGCTGTAGAAATCACTGAGAAAATGGTGCAGGTGCCTTTTTTATGGTGTTTTGAGCATGTGCAGCAGTGAAGTCATCATGAAAATGGCAGCTGCACCAATTTTCTGGAGATATGTGCATTCGAGTGTGTGGGCTCAGACTCTGCCAGAAGAGAAGAAGGGGCTACACACTAAACAGTGTCTCCAATTGTTATTATTATGCCATATTGCAGTGCTCCCGGTACACATTATACCACACTACAGTGTCTCTACTTCATCAAAAAACCAACCCTGGCATCCTTATATGGAGCATCTTGACAAGGGGATAGTAAGCTAGTAAGCTAACCTGGTCCACCCTAGCCCCCTTACCCTACCCCTCCCTTGAAGCAGCCTAACCCTCTCTCCTCACAGCCTAACCCTACCCCTCCCCGCTAGTACCTTAACATAACCACCCTCCCCACAGCCTAACCTTAACCCTCCACACCCCACAGCCTATCATTTAGTCCCCTCACTAGTGCCAAAACCTTACCCCCCCCCCATTCCCCGGATGTATACTGACACTGATCGTGATGTCAGCCAGTGGCGTAACTAAAGGGCCGTAGCCCCCGCGGTGGCGGGGAGGTGCCGGGGGTCTGCGGGCGCTGTTGTTTCTTCGCCAGCTCCCCACTGCTTGTGGGTGCAGTGGGGAGCTGGCAGGGGGGTCCGTGCGGCGCGGGTGTACCTGTGGTTAGGGACTTGGGAGAGCCTGGAGGTCCCTGCGGCGCTGATTATGAGTTGCCGGGGTCCCTGCAGCGAAGTGGAAATACTGCGATACCGCTGTGCGACGGCGCGGGAAGCACTTCTAACTTTGAAAACACTTGCCGCGGCCGCACACTGATTGGCTGAGATTCAGCTAATCAGCATGCGCCCAGTGTTTTCAGAGTCAGAAGTGCTTCCCGCGCCGCCGCCCGGCGGTAGCGCAGTATTTCCACTTCGCTGCAGGGACCCCGGCAACTCATAATCAGCGCCGCAGGGACCTCCAGGCTCTCCCGAGTCCCTGACCACAGGTACCCCCGCGCAGCATGGACCCCCCTGCCAGCTCCCCGGGGGGGGGGGGGGGGGAAGCGACGATATTGTCCCGGCGGGGGGGAGCAAAATTTTATGTTACGCCACTGATGTCAGCTACTGACATTCCAGCGCCAGCATCCTGACCCTTTCCGAGGTTCAAGATGTTTGAGAAAGACTTCCCAAAAGGTCATACTCCTTCATACAAGGTCATGGCCACTTTTTGGGCTGTACTGTCTGCACTGGGTATTACCAACCCTCTGTTGATCAGAATGCATGGTGGTAAAGCAATCTGTTACACAATTATATTATACTATATTAGCTTACTTTATACCAAGGAAAACAATTTACTGCATATTAACAATGCCATATTATTCCTTTTTTTTTTTTCCAGGATGATAATATAATGAGGTCGTTACAGCTCTTTGAAAATGTTATGTAACATCCCAGAAGAAGGATGATGTTGATGGTGAATGATGCTGTGAAACACTGGTCACCTTATAAAACTATACATAAACCACAAAGATTTTATTCTTTTGAAATGTGAGAAATTTTACAAATATTAAGAGAAGAATTTTGTACACGTCTATGACATCAAGCAGCGAACGCCAACAGAATATGGAAAAAAAAATCATCAACTGTGTCTCCCTATTAATACACATTCATTGGATTAAATATCCTTTTGGATGCATGCTGCATTTAAATAAAGCTACAAAAAAAAATATTCATTTTTTTTATACTTTCACCTGAATTGTTTGCAGAAAATAATTGCTTGTTACAAATGCTTCTGCTTTCTAACCTCATACGGTTTGTATGATTACAAAGCATTAGACTATATACTGTTAGCTTGCTTATCTATTTACTGTGATTGGAAGCTGAACGCTTACCATACAATTTTATATTTGTCGTAGGAACACATCATACCAAATTATAGTTTAATAATTCAACATATATAACAAAATAATTTCCATACCATCTAAGAATATTGTAAAAAAAATTCTGCTTTATTTTTTCATTATTTGTGTATGATGGATCGAAATTTTTATTTTTGAATACAGCGCAAAAGGAAAGTAAATTCCAAATACATTATCATTAACATTACAAATAAAATGCCAACATACCACCTACTTCAGCTTCTTTATTTATCATCCTGGTAAGCAAACGGTTTCCATTTATTTTACTGTACAAATGAAAATATTGTTTTAATATGAGTTTTAATAAATGATTTACTTTCCTGTATTAATAGGACATACTGTATTGTGTTTTTATGTGGCAGCATTTGAGTAATGTTATAATTAGTATATGGTAATGTGCATTGGGCATTACTTACCCGAATCCAATATTATGTGTGCTTCACTTTCATTTCCATCGTATGTCAACATTTATTTGAAATCTAGTAGATAAGTAGCATAATGTGGTGTATATCACTGATTACAAAGAGGTAAAGGTTTATTAAGCTTTGTGTTACTTCAGTACCTGGTTATTACAGTATTACGGTATATATGAGTGTGTCATACTTGACAGACTTCATAAATAAAATGTACACTGCTTAATGCTGTTATACAGTTTCCAAAGCAGCTTCCATATTTTTTTAATGCAAGGTATATTTACAATTAGGAATAAAAATGTGCAATATATGATTTATTTATACATTGAAAGAGAGGAGTCAACCTTTTGAAGCGAACATGTGAAGTTGCCCAAGCAACGAATGAGATTCGAGCTATCATTTTATAGAATGTACAAGATAAATGATAGGTACTGTAGAATATGATTGCTTCCAATGAGCAGTTTCTCCACTTTTCACTTTTCTTTTTTTAATTTATTAACAGTTTCTTATACAGCGCAGCAAGTTCCGTTGTGCTTTACAGTTGGAAATAGGGATAAAACAAACTGGGCAGTTAAAGACAGTGAAATGGTAGGAGGAGCTTTCTTGGGGCAGAGGTGGTAGCCTCCAGGAACCAGAGGCGGAGTTAGACCTCATGGAGCCCTAGGCAAGATATCTGTTTGGGGGCCCTGCTCCTTCAAACAATCCCTAGCACTATATTTTGTACCTTGGCCCATGTACAGTCTGCCGATAAATATTCAGCTGCATGAACATTGGCATTGTGTACAAATCTGAATCAGGTTCTAGGTCTTTTGTAAAAAGGCTTATTAATACCTGTGTCATATGTAAAGTGTAAACTGATTGCCCTGATCTTATCAAAGTTACTTTGGGAATTTGGGCAGGTCCATGTGATGTTGTGACACCGTGCGGGAGTCGCACAACATTTTGGATGCCAGGATTTCTAAATGGGGCCCTTCGGGACCTGCTGGGCTCTAGGCAGGCACCTAGGTTGCCTTGTGGAAAAGGCAGGAACCCATGCATTAACTCCGAATAGCTGATATTAGCCAGTAGAGGTGCGAGCAGAAATCTGCATCGCTAGCTGCAGATGGCAGGTCACACTTTATTGGATCTACCCATATATCTTACAGTATATGTGATATAGGTCACCAGGGTCTTTAAGGTAAACAAATGTATTATTCTATATATGGGATATGGGATACTAAATAAGAACTTGCATATATTTTAGTTAAGAGTTAAGAAGAACGGCGTCCTCCAATGTACTATAAATGTTGTATATTTGTTGTAGTGTGCTTCTTAGCTTTCACCAATAAATAGGCCATGCCTGTATAAAGTGTGTGATGCAGCAGACTTTTTATTGCGTGCTTTGACATGGCCTTCTTTGGTTAAGAATAACGTCCTCATTCATTTTAGTGTTCATTCCAGCACCCTCCATCTTTGAAAACCCATGCAGTTCCTCTTCCCTGCCTGGGGTGTCGCTGTCTGCTGTGGCGTTTCTAGCACATGTCTGGTTTGCATATCAGTGCTGATATACAGACCGCACTGTGCTAGAAGCACTACAGCAGACAGCGACACCCCAGGTAGGAAAGAAGAACTGCATGGGTTTTCAAAGATGGCGGGTGCTAGAATGAACACTACATTTCATTATGTTAGCATTACATACTGTACATGGAATATTTTAATTAAAAACCACCCTATAATAGGAACTGTCTAGAAGTCCTCCGATATCTGGAAGACAGATCTACATTGTCTAGTTAGACAATTAATAGGTTGACGGCACCCTATGTTTGTCATGCATTAGTTAGGCCAATGGGTACAAACGGTGAAAAGGTCACCATGACATGTTTTCCCAATATTTGCTTGATTTACTATCTCTGTGGACTACGATTGAGTGTAGTTACTTAAAGCTATAGCAGCAGTAGTGATGCAAGCCACCTTGCCCAAAGTGAGTGAAGTGAGTTTAGGAGGGTTTATGTTTCTACTGACGGTGGTCACAAATCATGAAATATACAGGATGTGGAACCCCCCACCCCAAAAAAAAAAAAAAACATTGTCATGTCCACCTTTCAACCCATCAACTGTTTATTTATTTATTAACAGCTTCTTCTTCTGCAGTGTTTTACAGAGAATATTTGAACATTCACATCAGTCCCTGCCCCGGTGGAGCTTACAATCTATATTCCCTACCACATATACGAATGCACACACAGACATTCTAGGGTTAATTTTGTTGGGAGCCAATTAGCCTACTAGTATATTTTTTGGATTGCGGGAGGAAACCGGAGTACCCGGAGGAAACCCACGCAAGTACGGGGAGCATACAAACTCCGCACAGTTAGGGCCATGGTGGGAGTGAAACCCATGACCTCAGTGCTGTGAGTTAATAATGCTAGCCATTACACCATCCGACTCTTTGACTCTGTCCTCCTTTTGTACCTGTCAACCAAATGCATGTCAACCTATTAACTGCCTACCTAAATAGTGCAGATCAGGCTTGTCCAAACTATGGCCCTCCAGCTGTTGTGAAACTACACATCCCAGCATGTCTTGCAATAGTTTTAACTTTCCCTAATAGCAAAACTGTGGCAAGGCATGATGGGACTTGTAGTTTCAGAACAGCTGGAGGGCCAAAGTTTGGACATGCCTGGTGTAGATGCTCTATACCACACCCTTTGTAAGTTGAAATAATTAATCGGTTTGCTCAGGCCATAGAATTTACATATCCAATCAGATCACTCAGGGGGAAAATTACTAAAATGGGAGTTCTATTTCACATGAGATGTTGCAACCAATCAGATACAATCTATTATCTTCTAGAAGCTGCTAAATAAATAACAAATAGATTCTAATTGATTGCCCATAGCAACATATCATGTGAAATTAATCTTAGTAAATTTCCCTCTCTGGGTGCAATATGATAGAAGACCATATGCTTCTTTAGAGTAATGACTGTGAACTGCATCCAAGGTCTAGAATGTATCGCATTCAGGAGCATGGTGCCTATGCGATAAGTGGCCAATCGCCGGAAACAGTTTGACAGTTTCGACTCTTTTAGCTTGCCAGATTAACAATGGGGCAGAAAGGACTATAACTAGAGGCTTCCACAGAAAAGTAAGCCAACATTTACCTACCATGGTCCTCAACGCACAGTAACAGTTCAGGTTTTAACCCCTTCAGTGGTGGGGGTTTTTAGCGAGCGCCCCCTAAAAAAAAACCCACCACTGTGTCTCCTGGGGCCATGCAGCGCCGCTGAGCACTACATCAGCCTCTGCCCAGCCCGGCCCCCAGCATCCCAGCTATTTGCAGCATGATGTTAGCAAGGTCACTCCGCACACAGCTGGGGTAAGGAGGCGGGACCAGGCAGCCAAAGCCAGGCAGTGGCTGAAGCAGAGCTCAGCGTTCAACTCAGAGCCCAGCTCAGCGGCCCTGTCCAGCACTAAGGAACGCAACAGTGGCAATCTGGGTTTGCCAGTCTGGACACTGGAGCATAGCCCAGAAAATTCTCAGGATTATCACTGAAGGGTTAAGGATAGCCATACTTGAGCACAGATGACCTTTTGGCTGTCACCAAAACCTGGACTGTTATACTGTGTTTTCACTGCGAGTGAGAACTACACGGCTTTTACCCGGCATTAAAATGTCGGGAACTGCAGGCACAACCCCCCGTTTTCACTGCTAGGCAAATTCCCGGGTGAAGTAGTTCTACCCAGTAATTTGCCTTTTAACTCGGGTTTTTATGCAGTGACAACGGGTCAACCCATGTCTGCATACTCAGATCTCAAACACGGGTAAAAAGAAGCGTTTTACCGGTATATGAGATCAGGGTATGCAACCCATTCACACTGCAAAAAAACCCGTGTTAAAAGGCTAATTTCCGGGTCGACATGCTAGACCCGGGAATTTGCCTGCAGTGAAAATGGGGTATTAGTAAACCTTGAGGACAGAGGTTGGGAAACACCGCAATAGGCACTTTCATTTCCAGCCCCGGGCCAATGTAGTAATTCCTTGGAAAGGAGGATCAGAGCAGGAAATGTGTGGAATGTTTTGTACATTAAGGGCACATCCACGTAAAGATAACTGAGGTAGAACTGAACATACTGTAGACTCATATATTCCTTGAAGGAAGCATTTCTCTGGCAGATGCTCAATTCCTAGCGCAAAATACACACTTACAATGGCAATCTCTTTCTGATTGGCTGTTAGTGTCTGTATCCCTTCCACTGATTATGACTTACAGTACTAATTATTAGCGGATTAGCTATTATATATCAAGTTGTCATCCATTCACATTAGTGAATTTATAATGCTGTAGTTAGGCCAGTGGCTTTTTGTATTTAATTTAATTTACTTGTATCTTTATATGTGTGTGTGTCTGTTTTATTCTACACAACACTTGAAATCCAAGTTTCACATTTATTAATAACAAGATTTATACTCTGTCTTATGTATATGACACCTCATTACATTATTGTGTCCAAATTGGGTCATCATAAAAGTCAGAGAGAGATAAAGTACTTTGTGGCAAAAAAAATATTCTGCTCTGTCTTTTTTAAAATCACTGAAATGCTGAAAAGTAATAATTTTTTTAAGTAAACTTTAGCAAAGAACTAAGAAGGAGCCAAACTTCTAGACATAAAAAGTATCATAGCACTGTACCGGAAACAAGGCACTCAGCTTAGATGTGAGCAACAAAATAGCCCTTGAGTTATTGAGATGGGTCTGGAAACCCCCAAATTCAACAGAATGCAAGATTTGTTTGATGCCTGTGTATGTTGTATCCTGCGCTTAGAGGACCCTTTCTGTATTGATATCACAACAGAAAACCCACCCTATCAGTTGGGATCCTGACTGTCGGGCATTTAACAGTCGGAATTCCAATGTTGCTCTACTGACCGCCGTAATCCCGACTGCCGACTCTTTATCCAGCACCCGTGCTAGTCAACACACATGGTCGACACATATGGTCAACATTAGGTGTTGTTTTTTTTTTACTTTTTTGCTCATATTCCATCCACACGGACTACAGTTGGCAATAGTAATCTCTGACGAGCTAATCAAGCCCACAAGGGTAAACGTTTCTACTAATTTGGCTTACATGTGGATAAACATACAATTTAAATGTTAACCTTTTGTTCCTGTCTACATTTTGTGGAGTCTACCTTTTTCATGTTGACCTATTGTCCCTAACAAAATTCTTAATGTCGACCATATGGGGTCAACTTATTGAGTGTCAACCTATTTCTGGTTAACCTGATGACTCACACCTGTTATTACTACCATTCATTTTCCTACATCTTTTATAGAGTTTGAAAACAGGTAATCCAAAAAGTGCATGTTATGACACTACATTAAATTATATCATAGACTATGGGCCTTATTCTGGTCGGTGCGGACGGAGCCGAATATGCGGGCAGGACCGTGCGTCCTAAACCCCGCCTTTCGTATGGATCGCTCACTCCGTCCGAATGCGGTAAGCCGCTGACCGCACGGAGCACGAGTGGATTTCTCACGGATACACCTCCTCCATCTCTTGGAACCTCCCCCATCATTCGATGGTCGCAGACCATCGAATGCAGGACCGAGTGGTCCGCCAGCTCCCGCAACCTCAGACCACACGGGCATTTCTCCGTGCAAAAGCAGGGATCTGGGCGGGCAGCTGACATCCGGCAATGTCATATGTCCGCCCCCTACACGTGCGTCACGGCCGCATTACCATACGTACGCCCAGCGTTTTCATGGGAACGCCCATGAAACGCGGGGTGTAAACATATGGTAATGAGCCCAAACACGCCCCTCTTCACCCCCTGTTCATAGTGTACACATTTCATGCGGAATTTGGACGTGCGTTCCGTTCGCACATGCGCAGACACAAAACATCGGCGGCACGAACGCACGCGGACATTACCGCACCAACCAGAATAAGGGCCTCTATGTGGGAATCCAATAACCCATGATGAAGTCGCGGCAGGAGCAAGTGCGGCTGTATGTCGTGAAGTAGTACTACCGGACTTGATGATTGTTGCTTAAATCCGGCACTAGAAGGGGCTGTGAGGGGGGTGAATTTGGGTGCTAGTACTGTCAATTACCTGCCACTGCAATGGCATCTCAAATGCTTGCAAGCTGTTCATGGGTAATTGTCGTAAACCCCCCATGTATTACTGGGCATAATATTACAAATATGAATTTAAAAAAAAAAACAGAGTTTGGTGCTTACAAACATACTGACTATACTCTCAATGACTGGTTTGTAGGAGTGTAGGAGGATGCCGCTCCTCTAGCTAGAAAAAATACCTTGTTTGGATTGGTTAATTACATTTTACCTGTTGCAGATCCTATTATGACAGTGTGACAAAGGTGTATGAGATGCTTCAACTCTGTAATGGCATTCCAAGGGGAAGGGAGGTATATAATATCATCTATACATTGATTTATGTTTCATGACTTGTCACTTTATTACATTTTTGCTTAAAATATTAAATGATGTGTCTTATTTTTCTGTATAGAATCTTTCTATCTGTTGCTAGCATGTGACCAAAATGTTATGCAGTTTTATTTTTATTTTTTTTCTTATGTCTGTTGTCGAAAACCTGATCTGGGTAATTTGTAGGATGTGTGCATTTAGACTCATCGCAATTTAAAAACTTGTGTAACTTTTATTTTGTGTTTGATGTTAATAATGTGAAGAACAAACAAGTGTTATAAAATATTTATGTATTTGTTCATCATTGAAAAACCAATCAATATAGAAAACCGCAATGTCATTTCCTGGAGAATTTAGCACAGACTCATTACGTGCTTTTATAAAATGGCAAAGTTTTTATGTTTAGTTGCATCATTTTGGAAAATGTATTTTTTTTTTTAAATAAACTGATTTTGTTTCACTTTGTGGTTTGGCTTACTACAATAACAGATGGAGACACTAATGGTGGATATGTAGGGATGGTCATCGAGATTCAAAATCATCAGTGGTATAACCAAATGAACATAATAAACATAATAAACCTGTAAGTAAACAGGTACAGAAAAAGTTTTTTATTTTATTGACTATAACCAGCAAACAAGCAACGAAGGGGAAAAAGTAAAGGTGGATATGTAAGGATGGTCATCAAGATTCAAAATCATCAATGGCCTATGACCTATGTTGAATATGTTTGCCATCAATGGGTATAACCAGATGGGTTTCCACCATCAGTGATACAGAAGCATGGATTATTTTTTGTTTCTTTTTGCAAAGTGCTGGAACACATAGCTTACCTCCGCTCCTGATTCATGCAAAGCTCCACCGCAGGCTCTTATTGTCCCACAACATTGTAATTGTAAAGCAGAGGGTGACCATTGATGGGTGAAACCATTGATGGTTCCCTTGCAGATGGTTTAACAACATCAAGGTTACCCAACAATGGTGCAATCATTGGCAACCATCAATCTCCCTATGGAGATGTCAAATGGAGTGCTTGGTCAGCATTAACATCATGATGGAGCAGGATGGGATGGGAGAAACATAATCAAAATGTAAAGAAGCATGGAGAAACAAGGGGAGGAACCTGAGAAAGAGGAACAGATAGGGGGACCAGCTAGAGGTATTGTCACAAAGAGAGTATGGAGGGTAAGCATGTTAATCGAAATATAAAGTGATGAATGAGGTATACAAGAGAGATTATTTAAATTTAAGCAGCTTAATCAGATAGTGTTAAACTATTTAATGCAGAATTCTGCAGTTATATACATTGTGGACATATGAAAATATAGTTGTTGATCAATTCTAGAGTTGGGGCATGGTGAACAATAATGCGTATGGCTAAAGACCTTGGCAGCAGTCCCCAGATGTTTAAAGTGGAATTATTTTTTAATACCTGGGGTATCATGTAATCCAGAAACCAGGGCCAGCCAGTACATCGCTCACCATAAAATCACTAAAACTGGTAAAAATCACCCAGTGTGTATGCACTGAGCGGTTTTTCAACACAGCGATTTTCCCCATCATCGCTGTCCATACAAGCTGGGCAAAATCGCCTAGTGTGTATGGACCTTAACACAGAGAAGAGGCAGAACGAGAGATCGCAAGGAGGACCTCCAACCATCTGTACCATCTACTTTTTTTTTTTTATTACACAGTTTCAATATAGGATCACGCACGAATGGATTGGGGGAACCTTTTCTAATGATATTTGACGGAGAATGGAGAACATCCCAGATATCTTTCTAGATAAGTTTAAGATTTGCAATAATTTAGTTTCAAATAAAAATATCATAGTGGTCCCTAATTTAGGTTAAAAATCTAAAATATAAAGTTTCAATAAAATTCACTATAACATATAGGGCCTGATTCAATTAGCTGCTGTAATTACTGTACTGTGGGCAAATTAGTCCACCAGTGTTATATTAAAGAAACTTTACAGAACTGTTTTATTGGTTGAAAAATGTATTTAGTTTACACTTGAAAGAGACCAGGAAAGAGGCACGTGTAAATGATCTAAAATTATTAAAGTGCTGTATGACTAGTATGACCAAAATAATTTAACCTATTTTTTATACAGAAACCCCATTACAACATAATAGCCACGGCATAACCTGTGACCATTTTTGCTACATGACTCTCAACTGGGTATTACACTTATACAGCAGGTACTTTAATGAAGGAGTTCCAGTGGTAGGTTATATGAAGATATGGCAACGTTAATTGTGCAACTGGTACACTTGGCTGAGAAGTGGCTAAGTCAAATTGTGGGAGATTCATGATTTTTCTCGGAGCCTCCCACAACCATTTAAGAGCAGGCTTATATCACACATCCTGTCTGTACCATGGGGTAGCAGGCAGGGTCGAGAGTTAGTAACGGACATTTGCAGGTCAGTGGGAGGGGCTATAATGATGCAATTTGCATTATTTTAGCTCTGCACTCTCCTGCAAATCCTTGAATTGCGGCATTTTGACAATGTGGCATGATGATTTCAGAGGTCCAGCCCCGTCCCTTCAAGTTTCCTGCATGACACTTCCCCAGAAGGGAGAACGCCAAATTAGGTAAGTATAGAGTAAGAATATTTCATGTTAAAGTCCAACAAAACTTTTTTATTGGTTATTAATGTTTACTGCAGAAATAAGTGTGTCTTGATGAAACAAGAGATAGGGAGAGTTAGTGGCAAAACTTGTGAGTGTTTGGCCCAGGTGCAAAAATATAATTTGGCCCCCCTGCTTTGCTCCAACCCTAGTTCACAATACACCACACAGCAGTGGGTGAGGGGGAGAAACAGAAGGTGACAGTCAGGGCCGGTGCAAGGCACCAGAGCGCCCTAGGCGAGTCGGGGTGGGGGCGCCCTGGTGCCGGGGGGGTACCTGTTGCGCCGTCTGGGGAGCCGGCGCAACAGTAGGGTCCATGCCGGCATCTAACAGGAGCCTGCAGTGGTGTCCTAGCCGCGCGGGTACCTGCGGCGCTGTGTATAAAGCTGGCGGTGACAATAGAAAGCAGGGTGTAAGAAGGGTAAAGGGAACCAGTGGCTGACAGAGAGAGGCAGAGGGTGACAGCATAGGCAGGGCCGCAACTAGGGGGGGGCTGGGGGGGTCACGCGCACCGGGCGCTGGAGGGGGGGGGGGCGCAGTCAGATCCAGGAGACAGCCAGCGGGGTTCCGGGTGTGATATGCACATATGTTTAATTTGAAGAGACTGGACCCTGTGATGGAAGGGGGCAGAACAGAACCCATTCAGGACAGAATAAGGAAGTGTCCATTTACTTACACTGTGGCCGTCTGTCAAGTATTAATAAAGTTGCGGTGGGAGAGAGGAAAAAGACAGGAAGGGAGGTGAAGAGGTCAGCCCAGCGCGGGAGTGAGGAGTAAGCAGCGGGGAGTGCGGCCGGGAGAAAAGGTGAAGGAAGCCTGACGCTGTGCAGCCGGAGGTTGAAGAGGCGCGCCGGGAGTGATAGCCGGGCGCCTGCATTAGTGAGAGGGGACGGAGGTCGCGGGAGTGAGAGGAAGTGTCGGGCAGCGTGCGGAGTGGAAGGCAGGGCAAGCGGCTCTTGTAGAGAGTGCCCAGCGCCGGTCCCAGCAGCTTGAGGAGAGTGACGCGACCCCCCAGATCATGGGAGCCGAGAGAGAAGGTGGCCAGAGGAGAGCCGCGGCACTGGGCACAGCAGCAGCATGGCAGTACCGCATGAGGCGGAGGTCAGACGGGAGGCCACAGTGTCAAGAGCAGGGAGCCGGTGAAGGCACTGCTGAAGAACCTGGTGAGTCCCTAATCCCCTTAAGCTCCACGCACGCGTTACCAGTAGCAGCCATTATAGCCCTCCCCTTATAAAGCAGCCTATCGCCCAACACCATAGTCCCAGCCTGGGGGATATTACTCACACCAGGAACTGGATCACTGGGGACACTTTCCCCTTCACACATTGCAGGACTGTGAATAAATAACCCCTCTATGGCACACAGCATAGATAAATGCATCTACCAGCAGGACTTAACAGGTTGTAGGCTCTTAATACACAGTCACTATAACCCGCAGAGCTGGCAATGAAGGGGTTAACCGAGCAGGGAACTGTACTAAGGGAATAATAGCAGAGTTTTGGCAGGGTAAGGGTTAAGTTAACCCTTGCCAAGGCGGTCATTTGGTGTCCCCCCCCCCCCCCCCCCGTGAGGGGGCACCAAATGACTGCCTTGCCCCGGCGCCGGAAACCCTAGTTTCGGCCCTGGCATAGGGCAGTGTGAGGCAGAGGTTGGCAGCAGAAGCTAGGGAAGCAAGGGGGGCACTGGGTTACCGGAAGAGGCAGAGGGTGATAGCATATTACAGGGAGTGGCTGATATATATATAGCGGAAGACAGTGACAACAAAAAGTAATGGAAAGAAAAGGGTAACAGAGGGAGGTAGAGGGTGATGGGGAGCAGTGGGGAACAGGGAGAGGCAGTGTGTGACAGGTGTACAAGCACAATGTCCTGCATGGTGGGGAGAACAGGGGGCATGCACCTTGGTGTGGGCAGGAACACAGTGGTCTTTTCTCTGTCCCTTTGTGCTTTCTGGGTGGGAGCGACCTTTAATTCACAGACAGCAGTGAATAGGAAAAAATGTACAGCGGCCTAATATATAGAGGCAGTATATGGCTGTGATCAATAGTGCTGATAGGTGGCAGGACTCTTCCATCAGCTGGCACAGAAAAGGACAACCCTGCAGCCCTAAGCTAAGAGGCAGGTCCCACAGACAGGGGGATCCACTCTTCTCACTGTACTGGGCCATTCATCTGTCTGTGGGGGGCCCAGGGGGTAACTCATTGCTTGTCTGGGCAGAAGTGGGCCCCTTAGTACTTATAGTATACAGTAGAAAACAAAATTATATTGCAGAAGGTAAAGTGGAAGGGAAAGCATGGCTTGTTTGTTAGAAAGCCACACACAGGAATCCTTGTGTCTTCTGAGATGTATGTCAAGATGTACCCAGATCTGCAGCATGAGCATATATAGTACATCAGGTATGTTCTCAGGAGCAGGGCCTTCCCCCCTAGTCTGCAGTACCTTCGTCTACGGTACAGTGTATGTTACTTCTATGCCTACATCTGTAAATAATATATATTATCCTGTATACCCTATCATCCCCAGTTTTGTGTTTGTGCTCTCTGCGGCACTGCATAAACCTGCAGCAGTTACACATTGGCTTTTACATCATAGTATAATATAGCACAGCTACATATAGGAACACATAAGTAACCAGAAGTTCCGCCATTTCCTCCGAAATCATGTTTTGTTTAATTTGAGTCAAGTATTTTACAGAAGAAAATAAGCAGCAGAGGAGGGTTTTTTGAGATGAAGGGATCAGTAGAGAGGGGGGGGGGGGGGGATTCTCCCTTCTCATAGGGCCTGATTCTGTAGACACCACCATCAGTCGCACCATTGATAAAGTTAATTTTAGACTATCTATACAGACTCCATATTGCTTAAGACGGTGTATGTTTATTTATAAGCTTGTGCGTAAAGGGAACAGTTACATTTGATTGAAGTATGCTTTGCTAAATGTTTCTTAAATAACTTAAATAACTTCTCTTTACTAAAGTAGATTGGAATGTACCAAGAGATAAAATGGTATCCTTGCATAAGGAATTAGATACTCTCAATGTACACTCCTTAAGCCGCCTATCCACTTACGCACTGTATCGCATGCCGTAGCTCGCATGCGATATCCCGCCATCTCTTGGGCTGCAGGATCGCATACGATACATTGTATGCAACCCTTTTGCTTACGATGTATCATATGCAATCCTTTTTACAGCTGCGGGATCCGATGCATCCTTGGTGCAACTGTGCCGATCTTTGGTTCTGCTCTGATGAGCACGGGACATTGCATTGGATTGAATGAAAAGGGCAAAAATTTCACTAGTGGATGGGGGCCTTTGGACCTAATCCACTAGTGAAATTTTTGCCCTTTTCATTCGATTCTGAGGCATCGCACCAAGGAATCGGATGAAAATGGACCAAATTACATGTGTTTAACCTCCAAGTCCGATCCAATGCGCTGTCCCGTGCTCATCAGAGCAGAACCAAAGATCGGCACAGTTGCACAAGGTAAAGGCATACCCTCCAACTGAACCTTTCTGGCCAAAAAATGGCTTTGTACTGGTTTTCTGGGGCTCCATCTCTTCATTCATCCCCCTTTAATGTGGCCATGCCCTTATCTGAATATGTACCGGTTTCTGCCCTTCCGATGTTTGAGGGTATGCCAAGGGAACAGTCTTTAAAACATGGAAAGTGATAAACAGCCAGTCAATCAGCTCCTACCTGTCATGTCAGGTTGGATTTGAAAAATGACAGGTAGGAGCTGATTGGCTGGTTGTTTATCACTCTCCACTTTATCATTTTTGAAGCTTAGTGCATCTGGTCCAATGTAACAAACTGTTATGAATGAATCATTTGTTTATTGTTTGAAGGATCATATCTGTTATAAAAAAAGAAAACCCACACACTTACAGAAGGCTATAAAAACTGTACCGATTACCTAATACATCAGAGAACATCTATCAGCTTGTACTGTCTGGTTATTTCTCTCCGGTTGGCCGTAAATCTTAAGTACTTCATCACAAAGACAAACATTGAACTCCTGTTGAATCCGAAATTAATTAATCACGATTGAAGCTTTCACTAGCCGTATGTTAGGTGCAGATCATCCATCTGAG
>NC_139220.1:53350895-53390895 GCF_055691185.1 Crinia signifera | reverse complement strand
CAAGATTTCACACGGACAAGTGTCCGTGTGGTCTTGTGTTGCAGGACCTGGTGGAGCGTGCGGCCCTGCATTCGATGTTCAGCGACCATCGAATGCAGGGGCTGCTCCCACCATGGAGGAGGCGTATCCCCGTCCACATTCATGCGGACCGCCACATATCCGCATACGGACGGAGATGGCGATCCGTATGGAAGGCGGGGATTCGCCAAGACGGACTTTACCGCATATTTCTGATCGGGCCGCACCGATCAGAATAAGGGCCCTACTGCAAGAGCTGAAGGCTCCGCACAGCCTCGCCAATCTTCAATTCATTGCCATCCAATAAGCAGATAAAGGGGTATTGTCCTTCAATACTACAATGATGACTACATGGAAGATGTTCTCTCTCAATTGCAATGCACTGATACATATACAAAACTGTCATATGATTAAACATGGGAATTCAAGCCCATCATCACCAATGTAATTAATGAGACACATTTCACCCAATCGTCTTTCCTTACAGCGAAACAATGGGAACAAGCCTACTTTTACTGTAAGTGCTCTCAAAAGTGCAAAAACAGCTAATAAACCACCTGGCTCACCTAGCATTATCAGCCATAGGTCCAGTGATGTGTATTTCAAAAAAGAGTGGCTAACGGTCTCCCTACAAGAACTTCATGAACTATCCATTGCCAGCATCCCGATTGTAATGGCCCCCATTACAGTCATCCAGCAATAGCAAAGGTTAGCATGGCTTCTGTACCAATTACATACATGACCATATGTCACTGCGGCTGCGAATAAAATACAAAAACTCTGTAAAGTAAGGACAAAATCCGTAGTGTAAAGTCTTAACGTGGAGCATTAGTCACCCAGTGGTTAAACTATGTATTACATGGCGTGGTACATAACGCAGGACATAACGCAATCTGCAACTCGTGAGTCAGAGCCCTCAAAAGCGCATTGTAAACCACGATGTACTCGGCCATATCTGTACATCAGCAATCACAATTAATGGTTTCCCAGATCCAGTGATTTCCCCCCCCCCAGATAAATGGTTTCTACAATCTATTTGACTACACACTAGAGATTTATTTCAGTGATCGGCAGATTTTTCCTATAAAAAGATTGCATCTTCATATCTGGAAAGTGCCCATACATCACCTCAATCGATTGTCATTTCAGCTGTCCCTTCTTTTCATAATATAAATAGAAGAAGAAGACGAGATGGGAACTCCCACAAATATAAAAAAAGAACCGAAGATAATACCAGATTATTAAACATGTTTAAAAATCTGATTCAGCAATCGATTGACGATCCCTATAAATTTTTGATTGGGATCGCCAAAAGGGGGAGCCCACACATTAAAGATTAATTGTGACAATCATCGCCAGAACGGAGGAATGTCACAATTAATTGCTGATGTATGGGGCCCATAAATACTGTATGCTGGGTGGTATAGCATTAAGCTGAAGGAAGGGGGGAGGGGGGGGTTAGGCTGAGGAAAGGAGTGTTAGGCACTAGAAGTATACTTACCTAACCTCTGTCGGGATTCCTTGGATAGGGATTCCGTCATATCTCATCTGTATTCTGACCGCCAGCATCCCCATCGCCAGTCTTCCGTATATACAGTATTCCCAATAAATTGCTAAATCTGTCAACATACATAATAACCTCAAGCCAAACCAGAAAAAAATGCAAGTCAGACATTATACAGGATATGACAATGTGTTTTAAGGAAGTTATGGGACTAAGTAAAAACCGGACTCCGACAAGACCCCGGAACACTGGGGGGTCCCATCCGGGGGTTGCCTTGTCTGGGGGGCTTCCTGTGATAGCTTTCACCAGGGACATTGGGAAGGAGAGATTAGAGCCTCCCTGTGTGGTCCAGATCGTTCCAGGTTTTGCTACATGTCCGGACCCTACAGGGAGGCTTTATTCTCTCCCCCCTCTTCTCTCTGGTGACAGCTGTCACCCCCCGGACAGGACACCCCCCTGACCGACCACTACAAGCTCTTGAATGCAGAGTTTGATGTCCAGTCCGGCATTCCGAGGTCTTCTCCAGTCCGGTTTTTACCCATATCCAGAAGTTACTAAGTAATAGAAATATAACCAAACTGTCATACGCCATATATATCAGCAAGTGTCAGTCATTATTATTTCAGACAAGGCCCCCACTACACTGACCCAAACTGCCATTTGTCACTTAATCCAGGACCACCCACTACACTGTCACTCAACCCTGACCAGCCCTGCCACATGTCACCCAATCCAAGACCACACACTACACTGACACTCAGCCCTGACCCACCCTGCCACGTTTCACTCAATCCAGGATCCCCCCCCCCACTACACTGTCACTCAGCCCTGATCAACCCTGTCACTGGATCCAGAAACCCCCCACACACACACACACACACACTGTCCCTAAGTCCTGACCAACCCTGCCACATGTCCAGGATCCCTTCCCCAACTATCCCATATCACTGGATCCAGGACCCCCCACTACAGCCCTGACCTACCCTGCCACACGTCACTGGATCAAGGACAACCCACCCCCACTCAGCCCTGACCCACTCTACTACATGACATCCCCATCTCCCCCCCGTCACTCAGCCCCAACCCACTCTGCCACATGTCACTGGATCCAGGACACCCCCTCCACTGTCACTCAGCCCCGACCCACTTATCCCTGACTCTCTCTGCCACTGGATCAGCCCGAAAGCCCCCCCCCCCTTCCACATTTTAATCAATCCAGAGACCTCCGCCAACATCGTCACTCCACATTGTTACTACCTGCCACATTGCCATTCTGCATCATGGCAGTGGACTGCCCCTCCCCCCGCCCAGTTACACTAGGCATCAGACCGCCCTCCAACATGATACAAGAATACTACTCCCACCGTGCCATTACACCACTCCATCGCCCGCCACCCTGTCTCACCATTGTAACAACCTGGGCATCCCCACGCCAAATAAATTTTCACACCGTCACCTCCGCGCATTAGCTAGCTGCCAAGCTGCTTACACAGCGCAGCAACATCACCGCAAGACCTGACCACGCCCACCGGGAATACCTCCAGCTATTGGCCACGCCCACCACAAAAAGCCACGCCCACTTCGCCAGCGTGGTGACTTTTTTTAAAACGTGATAACGGTTCCTTTGTGACGTATGCAAAGGGACCGTTGGTAGCGCTGGCCATGGTGCTGTACACAACGAGAAGAAGACAGTGTACGCAGCAGGAGGAGAAGAGCTTCCTTCAATGATGCCGGCCCCCGCTCACCACACTGATGGCCTCCATGCATCAGGCTACAGGCCTGTTCTCCCTGCCCCTGTCAAAGGCTGTCCTGATGCTGGCCCCGCCCACCACACTGATGGGCTCTGTGCATCAGGGGCCAGGACACCTGCTGCTGGGGAGGACACAATCGGATGCTGCAGAGGAGACCTGCTGCCACAGAGGACACTGCCGCCGGGGAGACAGCTGCCAAAACCTGCTACTGGGGAGGACACCACCAGGGATGTCACTGACTGATATGAGTGCCATATATTCTATGTACTGTATAGCATTGTTTTTCAGAGTGTTTGTGGGTGATGAAATTTAGACTGAAAGCTCCTAGGGGCAGGAATAAGTTTGAGGGACATGTATTTTTTGTACAGCATTGTGTGTTTTAGAGTGCTGTGTGTAAGTAAATTAAGACTGTAAGCTTCTATTGGGCAGGGACTAATATGAGTGATATCTATTCTTTGTATAGCATCTGGGTTTCAGAGTGTTTGTGTGTTAGTAAATTTAGACTGTAAGCTCGTATTGGGCAGGGACTAATAGAAATGGTAATGCAGTGTGGAGGAGACGACCCAATAGGCCAACAGTGTGCCAGGGCGGAGTCAGTGTGCTACACATGCGTGGAGAAGGAGACTTGCTGTGCAGAGGGACGCCGCGGAGGAGACTTGCTTGCAAGGAGACCGGATACCCAGGACACCTGCTGCTGGGGAGGACACAATCGGATGCTGCCGAGGAGACCTGCTGCCACAGATTACACTGCCAGACACTGCCGCCGGGGAGACAGCTGCCAGAACCTGCTACTGGGGAGGACACCACCAGGGATGTCACTGACTGATATGAGTGCAATATATTCTATGTACTGTATAGGATTGTTTTTTCAGAGTGTTTGTGGGTGATAAAATTTAGACTGAAAGCTCCTAGGTGCAGGAATAGGGTTGAGTGACATGTATTTTTTGTACATCATTGTGTGTTTTAGAGTGCTGTGTGTTAGTAAATTTAGACTGTAAGCTCCTAAGGGGCAGGGACTAATATGAGTGATATCTATTCTTTGTTTAGTATTTTGTGTTTCAGAGTGTTTGTGTGTTAGTAAATTTAGAGTTTAAGCTCCTATGGGGCAGGGTCTGATATGAATGATTTTGTTGTCTGTACAGCACTGTATTTATGTTTGTTATATATAATACCAGTGGCGTAACTATAGTCCCGCAGCCCCCGCGGTGGCGGGGAGGCGCTAGGCAGGTGTGGGCGCCTGGGGGGTCTGCGGGACTATAGTTACCACCTGGTCCCGGCTCCCGACTCCTGCCCTCCCCCTCCTTACCACATTGCCGCCGGCGTCGCTGCCTCTAACCCGACACGCAGATCTGTGTCGGGTGACGGGCGGTCCCCGGCTCCGGCTGCAGTGCTAATATAATAAGAGACACTCGTAAAATGTCTGCCCCCATAATGCCTCTTTCTTCTTCTTTTTTTCAGATGGGCCTTCTCCACAAATGAATTGTGATTTCACCATCCAAGCCAACTATATCTCTGGGCTTCTCTGAGGTAATCTTTACTACATCATATACTGAAGATGGAACGGCAGCAGCAGCTGACCCACAACAGGTAATGAGGTGCGATAGTATCTTCCTGGCATACATGCATATTTATCAAATCTGTATATTTGCTATAGACCCTCTTTTTTACAGTACTGTTATGGCTTGATGAATTTAGGTCATCAAACTACTGTATGGGGACAGGGAGCCAGATCAGGACTGATATCTGTGCAGGAGATATCGGTGATGTCTGCCTCACTGGCTTTCTATTGAATGGCATCGATATTTAATTTCTACAAAAGCAGGAGAAAAAATATTTAGTGAGCAATCACCCTGACAACAAGGCCGGGTGCAATTAGAGATTAATGCAACATAGTGTTTGTGCACTTGTGTGTTTGAAAATTTAGTCTTTAACCTATAACGGGGAAGGGCCTAACATAAATGTTTTTTTTTTTTCTTCTGCACACTAATCATGTCTAATGAATATGTGTCTTTCTTCGGGGTGCACATCAAATATCGATTAAAAGCAATCTTTAAAAAAGCCTGTGTCTTACAAATCCTACCCGTGTGTGAGAACTGTCACACTTGAGGACTGACTTGACACTGAGGCTGAGGTAAAATGAAAACTTGGTTGTTTAATGAGTTTTGCACATATAGACAGGTAAGTACTGGAAATAAGCAAAACATCAGTGAGATGATGAGGACTGGACTGGAGCCAGCAATACAGTAACTAGAAATGTTCAATAACACAATATCACATTGATCTGGATTCTGGAGGTTCACTTTGCAGAAACCGATGTTGAACATCGATGGTGTGTCGGAGACAACAATGGAGCACTGCAGGTAAGTATGTAGCTCGGGATAGTACCAATAACACAGTCACTGAAAGAAAGTACACCGATGATGATAGCTGTTCGATGTTAGGTCACCGATGGTGGCTGTAATCGATGATGACTCTCTGAAGGGTGTCTGGTAATAGAAGATGGTACCGGGTAGTAGAGCTGTAGGTGGATGGGAAGCGCAGTGGTCGTTGACAACGTTGGTGAAACGATGGCAAACCGATGGTGAACCAGATAGACACTATGGTAACTGCAGGAGCAGAACTGACTGGAATCAGCAGGAGAGAATGCAGCAGAACTGCCAGGAGTCAGGCTGTGCTGGAGATGACAATAGCACTGGTCTGGAGGCTGAATAACACAGGAGCAGATCCTTAGATGCTACTTAGGCTGTAGACACCATTGCACTGACAACTCTAGACCGTTTCCCCAGCATACTTATAGGAATCAGGGCGGGGCTGGATGGACCCAGCTGGATGATGTCAGAATCAGGCAGACAGGTTTTGGTTTCTGAATGTCATGTGAGAGAAAGCCAGATCACTGCACTGAAGTCTATTAAGATGTATACCTCAGAGCAAGTCTGGACAGGCATTTAGATGAAAGGTAAGTGTTCTTTAGACTCCGGATCATGACAGCACCCCCCCTTTATGGGTGGCCCCAGGACACCTATGAGGTTTTTGAGGAAATTTGCGATGAAACTCACGTATCAATCTTGGAGCGTGAACCTCAGAAGCATCAGTCCAGGAACGCTCTTCAGGACCATATCCCTTCCAATCGATGAGATACTGAAGGCGATTGTACCGGAGTCGTGAATCAAGAATTTTTGATACCTCGTACTCAACTCCTCGTTGCGTCTGAACCTTGGGTGTTTTGGGGAGTTTTGAGAGAAAACGATTGAGAACTAATGGTTTTAACAAAGAAATATGAAATGTGTTTGGAATTTTCAAGAATGGAGGAAGTTTCAATCTGTAAGCTGCAGGGTTGATAACTTGTTCTACTGGAAATGGACCGATGAATCGTGGAGCAAACTTCATTGAAGGCACTCTGAGTCTTAGATTGCGGGTAGACAACCACACACGATCACCTGGTTTTAAAGATGGAACAGCTCTTCGTTTTCTATCAGCACATTTTTTATAATTGCTGGACGCCTTTAGTAAAGAGGACCAGATGGTCTTCCAGATCTTTGAGAAATGCTGGAGTGTCAAATTCACCGCTGGAACAGATGTGGTAGCCAGAGGTTGAAATTCAGGAACTCTTGGATGGAAACCGTAGTTAGCATAGAATGACGTGGAGGACGAAGAGGTGTGAAACTGATTGTTATGGCAGAATTCTGCCCAGGGCAGTAATTCTACCCAGTCATCTTGAGATGATGAAACGTATAACCGAAGGAAAGTCTCTAGATCTTGATTGACCCTTTCAGTTTGACCATTGGTTTGTGGATGATAGGCAGTACTAAATTTCAATTTCACTTGAAGGGTAGCACAAAGACTGCGCCAGAATCTGGCCACGAACTGAACGCCTCGGTCTGAAATAATTTCTTGGGGAAGGCCGTGCAGCTTGAATATCTCTCGAATGAACAGTTGAGCCAGTTTAGAGGCTGAAGGGAGTCCGATAAGTGGGACAAAATGAGCCATCTTTGTGAAGCGATCAACGATAACCCAAATCGTGTTGTATTTGGAGGATTCTGGTAGATCAGTGATGAAATCCATGGACAGATGGGTCCATGGAGAGTGAGGGACAGACAATGGAATGAGTTGTCCGGCAGGAGACTGGCAAGATGATTTGTGTTGAGCACATTTAGAGCAGGAAGCAACAAATTCCTGTACGTCTTTTTTAAGGGACGGCCACCAATAAGACCTGGACAAGAACTTACAGGTTTTTTGAACACCTGGATGCCCGGCGAACCTTGAAGCATGAGCCCATTGGAGGAGCTTCTTACGGAGAGCTGGCTTGACAAAAGACTTTCCTGGAGGAGGAGAATTAATAGTTACGGCAGAGAAGGCGATGGGATCAATGATAAGATGTTTCTCTGTGGTACTTAATTCTGTGTCTTGCTCCCAAGATCGGGAAAGTGCATCCGCTTTGTGATTGGCAGTCCCAGGACAAAATGACAATTTAAATTTGAAGCGGGAGAAGAATAGGGCCCATCGGGCTTGACGTGGGTTGAGGCATTGAGCGGTTTTGAGGTATAAGAGGTTCTTGTGATCGGTGTGAATGCTGATTTCGTGGGCAGCTCCTTCCAGGAGATAATGCCATTCTTCCAGTGCCAATTTAATGGCGAGCAATTCCTGGTCCCCAATGGCATAATTCCGCTCTGCAGGCGAGAATTTGCGAGAGAAGAAACCACAGGGATGCAGATGATTGTCAGGACCTCTTTGTAATAGTACCGCCCCAACTCCCACAGATGAGGCATCGACCTCTAGCGTGAAGGGTAAGGTAACATCTGGCTGTCTTAAAACTGGAGCGGACATAAACTTCTTTTTGAGGAGATGAAAAGCTTTGATAGCTTCTTCCGGCCATTTAGCAGGATTTGCTCCCTTGCGGGTGAGAGCCGTAATTGGTGCTACTAGAGTGGAGAAGTTTCTGATAAATTTTCGATAATAATTTGCAAATCCCAAGAAGCGTTGGACACTTCGGAGGGTAGTTGGGATTGGCCAACCTTGGATTGCCTGGAGTTTGTCGGGATCCATTTCAAGGCCGGACCCAGAGATGATGTATCCTAGAAATGGGATGGACTTCACTTCGAATATACATTTCTCTAATTTGCAGTAGAGATGGTTAGAGCGGAGGCGAGTGAGAACTTCCTTGACCCAGTGATGATGTTCTTCCAGGTTATTGGCGTAGATAAGGATGTCATCCAAATAGACTACTACATGATGGTACAGCAGGTCACGAAATAACTCATTTACGAAGAACTGGAAGCCTGCAGGGGCATTGCTGAGACCGAATGGCATCACAAGGTATTCGTAGTGACCATCTTTTGTATTGAATGCCGTCTTCCATTCGTCACCCTCTTTGATACGAATTAGATTATAGGCCCCTCGGAGATCAAGCTTGGTGAAGATTGTGGCACCACTAACCCGATCAAAAAGTTCAGTAATTAGAGGCAATGGATATTTGTTTTTAATAGTGATGTCATTTAAACCCCTATAGTCAATACAGGGCCTTAGCCCTCCATCCTTTTTTTTTACAAAGAAGAATCCAGCTCCGGCCGGAGAGGAGGATGCTCGAATGAACCCTTTAGCCAGATTCTCTTTGATGTATTCAGACATCGCCTGGGTCTCTGGAAGAGATAACGTGTATGTCCGACCCCTGGGAGGTATTTTTCCAGGGATGAGGTCAATAGGACAATCCCAAGGACGATGAGGAGGTAGAACATCAGCGGCAGCTTTGCTGAATACATCTGTGAATTCTCTGTATGCTGGAGGAGGTACATCACACGATTTAGTAGAAGATTTCCGAACAGGAACTACTTGTTGTAGACAGGATTTAGAGCAATTTGAACCCCAAGCAGAGATCTGAGAAGAATTCCAGTCAATCGTGGGGTTGTGAAGACGGAGCCAGGGTAGACCTAAGATCATGGAGTGAGATGCCTTTGGAATCACTAAGAAACTGATTAGTTCAGAATGAAGAACTCCAACCTTTAACGACAGAGGTTGAGTCCTGTGAGTAATAATTCCTCCGAGAATTTTACTACCGTCCACGGCAGTAACGTAGACTGGATTAGAAAGTTTTTCGATGGGGATTTTCCATCGTTGAACGAATTCTATGGTGAGAAAGTTCCCGGCAGCACCAGAATCCAACAAAGCAGGAATTTTTTTTGCATGCTGGGCAACCTTCAGGAAGACTTGGAGGACACAGTCTGTATTGGAGGAAGAGGTAAAGAGTACCCCTAACTGACCCTCTTCTTGGTGAGCTAGGGCTTGAGGTTTCTCTTTTGGGGATGAATTGAAGCGAGGTTGAGAAGTGGTGGAGGTTTTGAAAGATGAAGTCCTTCCTCTCTCAATAGCCCTTTACCTTAATCTCAGATCGACTTTATTACACAGGGACACGAGGTCATCTAATTTTGGGGGTAAGTCTCTGGTGGCAAGCTCATCTTTTATGCGTTCAGACAATCCGTTCCAAAAGGCTGCATGCTTGGCTTCCTCATTCCATGAAAGTTCAGAAGCTAACGTCTGGAATTGCACCAGGTATTGGCCCACAGTTCTGGACCCCTGCCGAAGCCGGAGGATGTTGGAGGAAGCAGATGATGTACGTCCTGGTTCATCGAATATACGACGAAAAAAAGCCACGAACTCTGTATAGGTCGATAGCAGAGGATCAGATCTCTCCCAGAGGGGTGATACCCAATCCAACGCATAACCGGAGAAGAGCGAAATGAGATAAGCTACCTTCGTGCGATCTGACGGGAAGTTACTTGGCTGAAGTTCAAAGTGGATTTCACATTGAGTGATGAACCCACGGCAATTTTTGGGAGATCCATCAAATTTTGTGGGAGTAGGTAAATGTAGGCGAGGTGCCGGGATGAATGCAGGAGTCGAAGTTTCTACCTTGATTGCTGGAGGAGCCCCAGTGCCTCGTAGTAAAGTTTGTATATTATCCAAGCTTGTGGACAGATCTTGTAGAACACAGATGACCTGATTCTGTGCAGCCTCTTGATTTTCTATACGGGCTGCCAGGTGTTGAATCGGCCCAGTAATCCGATCCTGTCCTTCCGATGGATTCATCTAGTCAGTGCAAACTGTCACACTTGAGGACTGACTTGACACTGAGGCTGAGGTAAAATGAAAACTTGGTTGTTTAATGAGTTTTGCACATATAGACAGGTAAGTGCTTCAGAAGACTGGAAATAAGCAAAACATCAGTGAGATGATGAGGACTGGACTGGAGCCAGCAATACAGTAACTAGAAATGTTCAATAACACAATATCACAGTGATCTGGATTCTGGAGGTTCACTTTGCAGAAACCGATGTTGAACATCGATGGTGTGTCGGAGACAACAATGGAGCACTGCAGGTAAGTATGTAGCTCGGGATAGTACCAATAACACAGTCACTGAAAGAAAGTACACCGATGATGATAGCTGTTCGATGTTAGGTCACCGATGGTGGCTGTAATCGATGATGACTCTCTGAAGGGTGTCTGGTAATAGAAGATGGTACCGGGTAGTAGAGCTGTAGGTGGATGGGAAGCGCAGTGGTCGTTGACAACGTTGGTGAAACGATGGCAAACCGATGGTGAACCAGATAGACACTATGGTAACTGCAGGAGCAGAACTGACTGGAATCAGCAGGAGAGAATGCAGCAGAACTGCCAGGAGTCAGGCTGTGCTGGAGATGACAATAGCACTGGTCTGGAGGCTGAATAACACAGGAGCAGATCCTTAGATGCTACTTAGGCTGTAGACACCATTGCACTGACAACTCTAGACCATTTCCCCAGCATACTTTTTTTATTATAATCTTTATTAAATTTTTTTAAACACATATACAAAAAGGTTTCTTGCCTTTGTTTCATAGGTTAACATCCATCAATACATTAACAGAGTACTCAAAACGGGTACTTTATGAGAGTTGATAGGCAAAACCTATAGCACTAATATACAATATATCATACAAGAAAAAAAAATAAAAATAAAAAAAAAACAAGAGAAAAAAAAAAAAAAAAAAAAAACAACAGGAAGAAGACCCCTAGTGTCAAGCCATCCCACCCCCCTCCCAGTCCCACCCGCCCCGCATGTTGGTCAATTCGTTCCCAATGGCGTCTTCCACTATCTGTGGCTATTTAAGTCTTGGGTCATTACGCCTAATTTATTAATACATTTCTAAAGTGCAAGTGCTAGATAATACTGTTAGACTTATTTATTTGGTTTTCTCTTTTTTATAAGTGCAGGGGCGTGACATTTTGCTTTTGTGTCAAATTATACATTCTCTAGTAAAAGTTATTTATTATTAATATTCTTTTAGTGTCTAGTGACCGATTTATCCTATTAGATATACAATTAAGTTTCTAAGTTAGGGTGGTGCTGTAGCCAGCGGTGCCAAATTTTTTGGTGTTTCAATAGTGCATTTCTACCGATATATATATATTTTTCGTGTTTATAGGTGTAATTTACCAGTCCTTCCCAGGCTGCTAGGCTTGGGCCATTCTTAGCCAACCAGTTTCTTGCGATGATGACTTTCGCCAGGGAGCATAGAATATTGATGTATTGCCGATCTCCAGGTCTCAGACTCCGGTCCTCCATGATGTTCAAGAGACAGCCTTTCTCACTAAGGACTGCTCTCGGAACTCCGGAGTCTACTATTGTTTGAGTGACTCCCTCCCAGAAATCGGCAACACATCGACACTGCCATACCAAGTGGAAGAAGGTGCCTGTATTGATACAGCATTTGGGGCATAGTGCAGATGATCGACCCTTAGGTCGTGTCGTAGTCATATAGGATCTGTGCAATATATAGAACTGGACCTGTTGGGTTCTTATAGCACTCGTGGATTGGGTGATAGAGGTGACGGCGTATCGCCATTCCTCCTCTTCAATAGGTCCTAGATCTTGCACCCATTTGTTCCTTAGTGTCTCCATTACCTCTCCGCCCTTTTCTAAATTAAGTCTTTTATACATTCTGCTGGTTAGTTTACTCCTCTCCCCCGACTTTACGATTTTTTTGATTGGGGACTCGTCTAGCACTGGATATTCAGTTGAGAATTGTGTCTCAAGTGCTGCTTTTAGCTGTAAATATCGAAAAAAATAGGATCTAGGGAGGTTAAATTCATCTCTTAGTTCTATAAAGGTTTTTAGATGGCCAGTAGAATATACTTGACTAATGGTCATGATTGAGTGACTATTCCATACTTCTCGTACCTGGATTTTTGTTAGTTCTTCAAAGGTAACGGGGTCATCTAGGGGGTGAGATGGGTCTAGCCCCAGGACGTTAAGCTGTTTACCAGCCTCCTGCCAGATTTTAATGGCTTGTCGTACCAGTGGTGGATCATTTGGGTAGAGCTTAGGTTGTAGGATCCTATTTTTGGGTTGTATACGAGGTGTGGCCAGGGCCACCAATGCTTGTGCGGTATCGGTCTCCTCCAGATCAACTAACCAGGGGCGCAGCTGCATTAGCTGTGCCGCTAGGTAGTATAAACGAAAATCAGGCAATCCCATGCCCCCCCTCTCCCTGTCTATCATTAGTTTATTTAGATGCACTTTAGGCCGAGCATTGTGCCAAATAAAAGATGAAAGTTTACTGTTAAGCTTCCTAAACAATTTTTTTGGAAGAAAGACTGGGGATTGTTGGAGGATATATAGCAGTTGGGGCAATACCACCATCTTGATTAGATTGACCCGCCCTGTCATAGTCAACGGGAGTCTACCCCAAGATTTGAACTTTTTATCAAACTTATCCAGCAATGGATCGATATTCTGCTGGATAAAATCTTCGGATTCTCGGGTGATCTGAATCCCCAGATACTTAAATCCCGTTTACCATATTAGAGAGAGGGGGGGGGGGAAGGAAGCTGGAGAAGAGGGGTATTACCCAAATACATAATATGGGACTTCCTCCAGTTGATTTTAAAACTGGAGAACTTCCCAAACCTAGCGATCTCCTCCAGAACTTGAGGGAGGGAATCCCTGTAGTCGTATAGATAAATTAACAAGTCGTCTGCATATAACGAGACAGTATCACTTGAATTGAAGCTTTGTAGGCCTCGTATATTGGCGTGGTTTCTTATTAAACATGCTAGAGGCTCAATCGCTAATGAAAATAAGAGGGGGGATAGGGGACACCCCTGTCTCGTACCCCTAGAGAGCTTGAAGGCTGGAGATGTCCATCCATTTAGGGAAACCCTGGCCATAGGGTCGTCATATAGCATTTGTACCCATTTAATATAGTCCCCTCCGAGTCCAAATGCTTTCAGGGTGGGCCAAAGATAGGGCCACTCCACCACATCAAAGGCTTTAGTGGCATCCAGTGACATCACCACTGGTTGGCCATTGGGTTCAAGAGGGAGCTGTAGGTGGGTATAGAGGCGGCGAAGGTTAGCGGAGGTTGACTTGCCTGGCATAAATCCAGATTGATTAGGATGGATAATTTTAAGAATATGCTTTTTAAGCCTGTTGGCCAGGATCTTTGCGAGGATCTTAGCCTCGTTGGTTAGAAGAGAAATGGGGCGGTATGAGTCAAGATCATCCGCCTCCTTTCCCTGTTTGTGGATGATAATGATCTTTGCTTCCACCATCGAACGAGGGAGACGCCCCTCGGCGAAGCTGCGATTTAACGTCGTGAGGAGCATTGGGGCTATTCCAGTTATGTGTTTTTTAAACACCTCGACTGGAATCCCATCCAGCCCGGGTGCTTTATTCCCTGGCAGCTCTCTAATTGCCTGACTCAGCTCGCTAATATTGATAGGTCTCTCCAGGTCCTTACTATCAATCAGGGAGAGGCGGGGAAGATCGAGATGGTTAATAAACCCCTGCATTTCCTCGGGGGTGATCTTAAGCTCAGAAGTATACAGATTCTTAAAATAATCACAGAATAAATCCCCTATCTGTGGGGTATCATAAATAAGATGGCCATCCAGATCCTTGATTGGGCTAATACAGGATGCGGGAGTCTCAGCCTTTGCTAGGTAGGCCAGATGGCGACCTGTTTTATCCGCTGTTTGGTATGTTTTACACGAGCGCTGATACATCAATCTCGTGTTATCATCCTGTATTGCCGTCATCCAAGTCTGTTGGGCCGTCTGCCAGTTGTCATATGTTGTTTCCGATTTATTAGACAGGTATTTAAGTTCTAACTCCAGGCATTTATCTTCCATATTCTGTAGGCGTGCTTTACTCGCCTTTTTGATTTCAGCTATACGTTTCCTATATAACCCACGCATGTATGCTTTAAAAGCATCCCATTCAATTGCAGCTGTAGACTAGCCCTGGTTGATCAGCCAGTATTCCTCCCAGCCTGCCTTAATATCCTCCTCCTGTCCCATCGATTGTAGCCAAGTTGGGTTGAGTTTCCAGAATCCCTGGCCTCTCTCCGCCGCATCAGAGATCTCCAGGAGAACCGGCGAATGGTCAGATATGCCACGAGGTTTATACTCCACATTACCAACATAGGGCATAAAAGATCTTGTCACCAATGCCAAATCGATCCTGGAGAAGGTCTGATACGACGGAGAGAAGCAGGAGAACTGCAACTTTTTGGGATTTCGCTCACGCCATATATCCACCCACCCGACATCTCCCAGGAAGTTAGAAAAGGCAGTGTTACCTCCAGAGGTGCTAGTGGGACTATTTTTCAATCTGTCCAATACAGGGTCCAATATATTATTGAAGTCCCCAACACACAAAACTTGAGCTGTGGGGTTAAAGGAAATAAAGGCCACGGCTTTAATCAAGGTCTCATATGAGAATGGGGGGGGATATATATTGCTAAAATAAGCATTGGTATATTATTAATAAAACAATCTAGAAAAACGTATTTGCCTCCTGGATCTAATTCGACCCGATTTTTAACGAAGTTTAGGGTTTTCCTAATAATAATTGACACCCCACGCGACGATGTGGAAAAGGGGGAATGAAAGGCCCAACCGACCCACCGTTGTTTAAGCGTCATGAGTTTATTGCCCACCAAGTGCGTCTCCATTAGACATGCAATATCTGCCCCATACGTTCGGATCTGGTTCATTACTAGAGAGCGCTTAACCTTGTGGTTTAGGCCTCTAACATTCCATGATAGCAACTTAATCATTATTTGCTTTACTCAATTCAAACATCAATATCATACCACTTTGGGTTTCCTTTTTTTTTTTTCTTTTTTTTTTCCCTAGCTGGCACATAACTAACTCCAAAGAGGCACATTCTAACAGAACTGCAGATGTCATAACTCGCACTGTCAGCAATGTGTCGCTCATTATATATGAAAGACAGGAACAAAGAAAGATAATCAGTATAACCCTTAGTCGTACTTACGACTTTATCGTACGATGGACCGGACAAACCAACCATGCCCACCCCCGGGTGGTGACAACCCTCCCCCCTCCCTGTATACCCTTTCCCTGTAGGCATACCTATACCCCAACCCGCCCTCCCCCTTGACGCAACCAGACAAACTACTGAGAAAAATAAGAAAGGAAAAAAAAAAAATATATATATGTATAAAAAAAAAAAGTAAAAGGGAGACAGACAAACAAAAACAGCAGACTAACAACACAATCTCCTCACACCCGTAGGGGGGCTGCTAATCAAGCCACCAAGGGGCAGGGTGGACAACTTCTCTAGCTCAGTATAGTTCCTGGTCTATTCAGCCGCCAGCTGCCGTCCCCCTGGGCTCCGCATGTCGAGCCATTTTGCCGCTTCGTTGGGTGTACTGAAGAACAGTGTTTCATTGTCCGCCACTACCCTCAACTTGGCGGGGAACAGCATAGAATATTTAAAATTGTGGTCCCTAAGCTTTTTCTTGATATCAGTGAATTTATCTCTGTCTTTCTGGACATCCAGAGCAAAGTCTGGGAATACAGATACATGGGTACCATTCCAAAGCAGGGGCCCATCCGTGCGGATTAGTCGGAGTATGGCATCCCGGTCTTGAAAGTTCAGGATTTTTACAATCAAGGTGCGAGGAGGGGCACCTGGGGGTAGGGGTCTGGATGGCACCCTGTGGGCTCTCTCAACTGCAAATTGTTCCGAAAAGGACTTCTTGCCAAATTTCTCGATCATCCATTTTATTATAAATTTGGGTACATCTGAGCCTTCCTGTTGTTCTGGGAGCCCAACAAAACGGAGATTATTTCTCCTTAAGCGTCCTTCGGCATCCAGCATTTTGGCCTTGATTTCTGTCATTTGTTGTGACATATTTTGAAACTTTTGGCCCCATTGCTGATTTGCATCTTCTAATGCCGATACCCGTACTTCAGTTTCTGTTATCCTCTCCACTGTATGTTTTAGCTCTGCTTTTACTGCAAGAATTTCTGTTTGTACGGTGTTAATTTGGTCAGAGAGGCGTTGCTCACTGTTGCTTATTGCCTCCAGCACTTGCTGCAGCGTGATTTCTGACTTTGTGTTTGTATTTGCGGTAGGACTTTTACTTTTTGTAGGGGTAGATGATGGGGTTGTTGTGGGGGTTTGTGATGCATTTCCCCCTTGCGTGCGTGCGTATCTCTCCAGCCGGGCAGCTGCCGCGGCGTTACCAGCTTTGGGCATATTACAGTTTTGGCCACTGGTCTGGATGTATAGGGGAAAACAGGCAGGGGTCGCCGACTCTGTGTGGTAATCAGGCTGGAGCGGCTATATCAAGGGATTTCGTTTGGTTTTAACCACTTAGAGGAGGTATAGCGTAAAGGGGTTACAACCAATTTGAGTACCACCTGTAGTTGGTCACAGGGAGGGACAATCCAACAAAAAGAGAGACCAGTCCAGCAACACACAACTGCTATTGGGCACAGTCCCAAATAACACGTGATTTTGCTTTAGCTATGGCAATCCCCGTGTATTACAGTTTTACTCCAGAAACAGTGGCAATAACATTTGCATATAAATAGAAAAGTAAAAGTCAATACTGCACCAAGATCTTGCTGCTTTTTAGGATGTTCCTTCAGTGCCTGTTTGTGCAGATTAGGTGCTTGTTATTCTCAGGGTCGGATGCAGGTGCAGTTCCCGGGTACTGGGAGCTCTCTCACTGTTCCTTTCCCCCGGCTCCAACTGCTAGGATGGTCCAAACCGCACACACACACGCTGAGATGTAGACCAGCACCTTGAGGCTTTCAATCTGGAGCCTTATGCTTCTTGGGTTCCCCCAGAGTAGGAATGAACTAGCGTGCCTGCTGCCGTGCACACCGCACGGCTCTCTTGCTCTGGGATCCCCCAGCCGACCTGTCTGTGCCGCTTTGCCTTCTGGGAGCTTTCTGAAGCCTGGCTGTGGAGTGCGTTTACCTCCGGCGGCTGTAGACGGGGTGCCAATATGCGATGCACGAGACGCCAGGTAATGGAGGCTGCGAGCGGCTTGTGGCTGCGGAGACCGCCAGGTTAGGGCTGCTGGAGGCGGCTGCAGACCATCAGGGGGTATATACGTTCCACCTGCCCAGGAGCTCACGCGCCTACCTCCTCACTCCTGCACCGCCGTGGCCACGCCCCATTTCCCCAGCATACTTATAGGAATCAGGGCGGGGCTGATTGGACCCAGCTGGATGATGTCAGAATCAGGCAGACAGGTTTTGGTTTCTGACAGGTAGATTTATTATAGCGGCGCCTATCGCGCCGCTATAACAGTTCCTGCTTCGCCTCATTAGCGAGGCGAAGCAGGAGGGGACACCGACAAGATCTACTAAGATCTTGCCGCCGGAGTGGGGGAGCGCTAACTCCCCCCTCCGGCGATGTCCCCTCAAGCTGACAGCGCGTCATTTAACACTGACGCGCTGTCTGCTTCTCCCCGGCCGGCTGGACTGCGCATGCGCGGGATCTCGCTACTCACGCGAGATCCCAGCGCAGCTCAGCTCCAGCAGCAGGGACAGCGCTGTCCCTGTTGTGGGCATAGGGCATCGCCGTCTGCAGCTGTCGAAGTCGATAGCTGCAGGCGGCAGAACGGTCAGCGATGCTGACCGTTCATAAATTAGGCAGGAGGCAGGCGAGCACTACGAAATATCGTAGCTGCGCTATGCCTCCTGCCCCACACCGCCGCACGCTAGTCACCCGCTCAGCGGGTGTCATAGATAAGGGGAAGCGCTATCCCCTGCTTTAGCGCATGGGGATAGCGCATATGCCCCTTATCTCCACTTAATAAATCTACCCCTGAATGTCATGTGAGAGAAAGCCAGATCACTGCACTGAAGTCTATTAAGATGTATACCTCAGAGCAAGTCTGGACAGGCATTTAGATGAAAGGTAAGTGTTCTTTAGACTCCGGATCATGACAAGAACCCTTGTTTGTTAGGAATTTTAGACTGTAAGCTCCTATGAGGCAGGGACTAGTTTGAATGACATCTATACTCTGTACAGCATTGTGGGTTTCAAAGTGTTTGTGTGTTAGTAAATTTAGACTGTAAGCTCCTATTGGGCAGGGACTAATATGAGTGAAATTTATTCTCTATATAGCATCTGGGTTCAGAGTGTTTGTGTGTTAGTAAATTTAGACTGTAAGCTCGTATTGGGCAGGGACTAATAGAAGTGGTGATACGGTGTGGAGGAGACGACCCTATAGGCCAACAGTGTGCCAGGGCGGAGTCAGTGTGCTGCACATGTGTGGAGAAGGAGACTTGCTGCGCAGAAGGCCGCCGCGGAGGAGACTTGCTTGCAAGGAGACCGGATACCCGGGACACCTGCTGCTGGGGAGGACACAATCGGATGCTGCCGAGGAGACCTGCTGCCACAAAGGACACTGCCGCCGGGGAGACAGCCGCCAGCACCTGCTACTGGGGAGGACACCACCAGGGATGTCACTGACTGATATGAGTGCCATATATTCTATGTACTGTATAGCATTGTGTTTTTCTGAGTGTTTGTGGGTGATGAAATTTAGACTGAAAGCTCCTAGGGGCAGGAATAAGGTTGAGTGACATGTATTTTTTGTACAGCATTGTGTGTTCCAGACTGCTTTGTGTTAGTAAATTTAGACTGTAAGCTCCTAAGGGACAGGGACTAATATGAGTGATATCTATTCTTTGTTTAGTATTTTGTGTTTCAGAGTGTTTGTGTGTTAGTAAATTTAGACTGTAAGCTCCTATGAGACAGGGACTAGTTTGAATGACATCTATACTCTGTACAGCATTGTGTGTTCCAGAGTGTTTGCGTGTTAGTAAATTAAGACTGTAAGCTCCTATTGGGCAGGGACTAATATGAGTGATATCTATTCTTTGTATAGCATCTGGGTTTCAGAGTGTTTGTGTGTTACACTGGACACAACCGTCACACTGGACACTGCCCCTGGACACTGCCCCATCACCCTGGGCTATACTTGCCTACCTGACCCTCTCCATGCGGGAGAAAATGCTCAGTTTCTGGACTTCCCTGATAATGTATGATTGCCATCACCTGTGGGGACCTAGTGAAGGTGTTTAACCACAGATGATGGCAATCATACATTACCAGGGAAGCACAGGAACAGAGCATTTTCTCCCGCATGGAGAGGGTCAGGTAGGCAAGTATGCCCTGGACACAGCCCCTGGACAATGGACACAGCCTCTGGACACCGCCCCTGGACACAGCTCCTGTACACTGGACACAGCCGTCACACTGGACACTGCCCCTGGACATTGGACACAGCCCCTGGACACAGCCCCTAGACAATGGACACAGCCTCTGGACACTGCCCCTGGACACAGCTCCTGCACACTGGACACAGCGGTCACACTGCCCCTGGACACTGGACACAGCCTGTCACCGTGGACACAGCCCCTGGACAATGGACACAGCCTCTGGACACCGCCCTTAGACACAGCTCCTGTACACTGGACACAGCCGTCACACTGGACACTGCCCCTGGACACTGCCACTGGACACAGCCTGTAACTGGACATAGCCGTCACACTGGACACTGCCCCTGGACACTGGACACAGCCCATCACCCTGGACACAGGCCCTGGACAATGGACACAGCCGCTGGACACAGCTCCTGTACACTGGACACAGCCGTCACACTGGACACTGCCCCTGGACACAGCCCCTGTACACTGGACACAACCCCTGTACACTGGACACAACCCCTGTACACTGGACACAACCCCTGTACACAGCCCCTGTACACTGAACACAGCCCCTGTCACACTGGACACAGGCCCTGTCACACTGGACACCGGCCCTGTCACACTGGACACAACCCCTGTACACAGCCCCTGTACACTGTACACAACCCGTGTACACTGGACACAACCCCTGTACACTGGACACAACCCCTGTACACTGGACACAGCCCCTGTCACACTGGACACAGGCCCTGTCACACTGGTCACAACCCCTGTACACAGCCCCAGTACAATGGATACAACCCCTGTACAGTGGACACAGCCCCTGTACACAGCCCCTGTACACTGGACACAACCCCTGTACACTGGACACAACCCCTGTACGCAGCCCCTGTACACTGGACACAAACCATGTACACTGGATACAGCCGCTGTCACACTGGACACAGGCCCTGTCACACTGGACACAGCCCCTGTCACACTGGACACAGGCCCTGTCACACTGGACACAAGCCCTGTCACAATGAACACAGCCCCTGTACAGCCCCTTGTACACTGGCCACTGCAGCCCCTGTACACTGGACTTGTGTACAGCAGCCCCTGCAGACCCTAATTGAGTGAGCAGCAGCAAACAAAATAATATATTATTATTATAGCACAGCACACAGCACAGAGCACAACCACCCTCTTCCCTCTCCTATGCTGGAGTAAAGATGGCGGGGTGCTCGTGTGTCTTATATAGAATCCAGATCCCGCGAGAATCCGACAGCGCGATGATGACGTTTTGCCTCGTTTTTGGTCCGGAATTAGGCGGGAACTCCCGAGTCCGCTCGGATCCCGCCTCGGATCGCAATGTTCAGGTGGGTTCGGATCTCAGAGATCCGGACCCGCTCATCTCTAGTACTAACACACAATAGTACTTTTCCGAACCAGAGCTGTCCTTTGCCATCATCGCCTGTCACTATGTTTCCGGGTAGATCAGGGGTGACATGTACTAGGATGAGATTTTCTGACTTTGCACATGTAATAGGATGCAAATTGCGGTATTATTCGCACTTTTTTTGCCAGTGAATTTGCATATTTTGGCCTTTCAGAAAATTCTCACACTTCAAATTGCATCCAGATGTCTTCCAATTATAAAGTATACAATTTGCAAATGTAAAAGGGTGATTGGTAAATGTTACCATAATTTACAAACACAATAGACCAGTTTCAGACTGGCATATTTGACAGAACCATGCACAGATCAGTGAGATCTGTGCAAAGAAAATGCGTTAATGTGGAAATTTTGAAACAAAATGGTGCGGGGTCCCTCCTCCTGAGCCAAACCAGCCCCTGACTCATTGAGCTGGTCCTGGTTCCAAAAATATAGGGGACAAAAAGCATAGGGGTCTCCCGTAATTCTGAAACCATCCCCGGGTTCTTGGATTGTTCCTGGTTCTAAATATCTGGGGGCCAAATTTTGGAACCAGCACTGGGCTCCAATAGCCAGTGGTGTCATGCCACAACTGGGGGGCACTTTTTATAAAAGGTCACCCGGCCATACTATGAGCACCGGTGTCCATGGGGGAGTCAGAATCGACCCAGTCCACTCAGCCTTCCCATGGAACAGTGCTGGCATCTGTGGTGCCTCTTCTCCCCTCACTCTGCACTGCTGTGGGGTACCTGAAGTTTGCTGGGGCCTGTGGTCATGCAGCACTACAGGAGGTGCCATGCCCCCAGATGCCTGGTTTACTCTCCTTCTTCTCCTCTCCCGGCGGCTGACAGCGGCTACGGATGAGTTTGTCAGGACGCATCTCTCCTGATTCCCGGCTCCTGTGCTGGTCCTTGGCGGCGCTTCAGTCTGCTCCGGTGGTCGGAGTTGTGTCTTCCTGTGCGGGTCCCTGCTGCATGACCCGGACGGGGGCTGTGCCCTCCTGGAATTGGCTGCTGGGCTGATCGGTGGTTCCTGGAGTGTGTTGAGCCCCTTCTCCTCTCCTCAGCCTTGGGGATACCTGTGGCCGGGGATACCTGTGGCCGGGCATACATATAGGAGGGCCCATGGTGCACTGTTACTGGCCTTGTATGTGGTCAGTGCTGGCCCTGTGTCTGCCCTGGTGTTATTAGGTATAGACTGAGCACGGGGCCGGGCAGTAATTGTGGCCAGTGGGGCCGGAGTAGAACTAAGTCCCGGGCCCCACAATTTCTAGTGGCAGCCCTGTCTGCCACTGCTCACTCGGCACTGAAAATCGCCAAGTGAGCAGGCTTTTCTATAGCAGAAACGGGGACCCTGTGATTCCACCGGGTACCTGTCTCAGCTATAGATTACCTTGCTTACTCGGCAGCTGTCAGGCTACTGGTGCTATTGCGGAGATGGACACCCACAGGGTCCCTGTCTCCGCTACAGCAGCAGCGGTGCCGAGTGAGCAGTGGCAGAGATGAAAACATTGGACCGGGTGAGTATGTGTGATACCTTCCTTTAATGGAGAGGTTCTGACTCCCCCACGGAGCCCCGTGCTCATGGTACAAGTGGAGCTGGTCATGCCCCATGGGCAGAATATGACACTCCCACTGACAGCGTACTGCGCATCCTACTGTAATCTCCCTGATTCTGGTTTTCAAAAGTAGGCAAATATGTTTTATATTATATGAAACAGTTAAAGCAATGTCTCTTAAGAAATATATAGTATGTCATAATGATTAATAACCACAAGATGGGAGTATACTCACATAAAGTATTGTTAATCATGTAACTAACGCAAGCTTTAGATCCTTTTATTTCCTACACATAAGCTCTTAAGGTTGTGATTACTGAAAATGGGGCAGATGTATTGAGCCTTAAAAAGAAATAAACACGAGGGTGATAAAGAGAGATAATCAGCCAATCAGCTCCTAACCTAACCTAGGCTGTGTTTGAAAATGGCATGTATCTCTTTTTAAGGCTTCATACATCTTCCCCAATGTTACTTGTGATTTACACAAGTAACATTGGGGCATTCAAAGAGCTACCCCTCTTTGTCCTATGTTGTTATGGGTGGCATCTTTGATACAAGATCTTTATGTTAAAAGTGACTTAATTATGGCCCATTATAATTAACTTGGTAACATTGATCATTAAAGTGGCAATACTCCACAGTTCTTTACAACTGTAAATAAACAAGGTCATAAAACAAGACTGGGAGTTAGCAGACAGGCCTCTACAGGGCGGGTGTGCTACGGGACTCCGACAGTCGGGATCCCGACAGTCATTATCCCGACGTCGGGATCCCGACTGGCCGGAGTCAGACAGTAGGCGAGCGCAAAAAAGCCCCTTGCGGGCACGGTGGCTCGCTACGCTCGCCACCTATTCTATTCTCCCTCTATGGGATTCTATTCTCCCTCTATGGGGGTCGTGGACCCCCACGAGAGAAAATAGCAGGTGGCCGTCGGGCACCCGGCTGTCAGCGTTTTGACAGTCGGGATCCCGACGTCGGGTAAACGACTGTTGGGATCCCGACTGTCGGGAACCCGTCCGGCACCCCTACAGGGCAGAAGTACTAAGCCTTGGAAATACATACAGTGGAGAGAGTAAAGAGTACCAGCCAATCAGCAACTAACTGACATGTTACTGTTTCAGAAAAGAGCTGATTGGTTGGTCGTTTATCTTCACTTTCTCACTGTCCCAGTCTTAGTTCATGTGCCCTGGACAAAGAAGTATCTCAGTTGGTGCAAACTAAATGAAGTGAACATGTATGCATCACAAATATTTCATATTAATAAATAAAATATGCTTTCCAGTTAAAAACCTGGTTATTCACATCAGTCCCTGCCTCAGTGAGGTTAACAATGTATGTTCCCTACCACCTACCACCTACCACATGTATATGTCCAAATGAAAAGGAGACTTTTGCTGTAGCAGAATTGTATATAATTGCTGTAGGTTAATCTGTGTAGATGGTGTGGCGTTATTTCCAGTTGGGAATGTGTAGTGAATGGTTTCGCTTTCGTTTCTTCATTCCTGGAAAGCTGTTTTGCACAGTCGGATGCATGATGGATTCCTCCAGAACAGCGCAAAGAGCTGCTATTCAATTTTTGTTGTGCAGAAGATACGGAAATTTCGATGGGAGGTCCTGAAACATCCTCCATACAGCCCTGTTATCTCTCTATGGGGGTTATTCTAGTCCATTCTTTCTGACAAAATCCTTCTTAGATGGACAAAACCATGTGCACTGCGGGTGGGGCAGATGTAACATGGGCAGAGAGAATTAGATTTGAGTGGGGTTTTACTTCAAAGTGAGATCTATATTGCAGTGTAAAAATAAAGCAGTCAGTATTTTCCCTGCACAGAAACAAAATTACTCACCCAAATCTAATTCTCTCTGCACATGTTACATCTGCCCCCCTGCAGTGCACATGGTTTTGTCCATCTAAGAAGGATTTTGTCAGAAAGAATGAACCAAAATAAGGCCCTATGTGACTCCCATATCTTCGGCCCCTTAAAAAATCACTGAAAAGTAAACCATTCACCTGTGACACAGAAGTGGAGCGAATACACAGGAGAGCGCACCCCTACAGCACATGGGGGGAACCCCTTTATTTAAATGGAGAAAAGCCGACTCAGGGTTAAATGCGCGTGGGTCCCATTTACACTTACCTTGAACTAACTGCATATATTTGCCCACATGTAGAATTAAATTGGTCTATGTGACAGCACTTCCCCAATCTGTATGCTAATTGCAGCACGTGCTGGTCAGCATTACCATCTCATGCCGGCACAGCCCTCTGCCTACTGCAAGATATCCATCTCAATCAATTCCAACTACATGCCCTCTAAGTGCCCTCACTAAATTTAGCCTAAGTGCTCGCACCTCCTTGCTGCCCACACCCATGCACCTGCAAGTTCAGTTGTGACTGGGATGCATGTGACTCAGAGTCACATGCAGATTTTACAGTACCTGCTGCACATATGTAATATGTGCAGTGAGAACAATTATGATCCGTCTCCAAAAGCAAACATATATGTAATATCGAATCAGCCCAGTATGTACAAGTTCTTAGTTATAAAAACCCTTTTGTGTAATACAGTACATGAGAATTCAAGTTTCCATGGTGACTAAGAAAAAAAGCTATTTGGCTAAAATACCCAGGGGGGATGCTCCAACATCCGCGTCCCCTTACCGCCGCCCATCACCGGCTACCACTAACATAATTATCGCATATGGTCTAACATATGCTATAATTAGGACAAAAGACAGCTCTTGCGTTAATAGCTGTCTTTTGCGGTGACCCGGTGATGAGCGGCGGGTCCCAGCGGCTCCCCCCTCCCTCTCTTACCCGGACTGGATGCTGCTGCTGCAGGGGGGGATGGCTCTCCTCCTCCTCCCTGCACCCGGAAGATGATGTACAGTGCAGGGAGGAGGAGGTCACAGGTCCGGGAAGCACAGCTCTGTGCTGCCCGGACACAGGTGAGGGGGGGTGGTGCGTGGCGGCAGGGGTCAGTGGGGGGGGTTGCGTTAGAAGCCCATAGGCTTCTATGGGGCATCGCCATATTTTTCTGGCGATGACCCCCATCGCGGTAACCCGGCAGGGGATGCTTGGAGCAAAATACCCAGATACAGGGGTTTTTTACCGCATTTTTAGTTTAGAGAATCTCCCCCCTAATTGGAAATTACTACTGAAAAACAGCTTCTGTGATCTTTCTTGGAACCATAGGAATAGTAGTAAGAGATCCCAAGCACAGAAGCTAGCTCCTCCCTTTCATGGGGACTAAGTAAAAACCGGAACCGGATCAGACCCGGAATGCCCCACAGGACAGGTGCTTTTCATGAAATTGTGCCATTCCAGAACTTGTAGCATCCAGTCCAAGGGTTGCATGTCAGAGGGGTGTCCTGTCTGTGGCATGCCTGTGACACCTGTCACTGAGGAGATAGGAAAGGAGAGAATACAACCTCCCCGTATGATCTGGACTGTTCTGGGTTTCTACATCCCCAGACCATATCAGCCCAGTGATGGCTAACCTTGACACTCCAGCTGTTGTTGAACTACACATCCCAGCATGCGCTGCATCAGTTTTACTATTTGGCCATGCTAAAACTGATGCAGGGCATGCTGGGATGTGTAGTTCAACAACAGCTGGTGTCAAGGTTAGCAATCACTGCAGTAGGCTGTAATCTATCCATCCCTGTCTTTCTGGTGACAGGTGTGACAGGCATCCACACCAAAAAAGACTCCAATATGGACAGGCCAAAGCCCAGACCAGATACTGTACTACAAGCTCCAGAATGGCGCAAAATAATGATTGGAGCATGTCCGTTCCAACATTCTAGAGAGGGACTGGTCCCAATCCGGTATTTATCATTCCCCCCTCCATGCCACAGAAAGCCCACTGATATGACATTTAACCATGAGTAATGAAGGTTTGTTCCAACTATGTGAAAAGAAAATAGAGTTTCAGAATTCCAATACTGCCCAAACTGGTTCACTCATCTCTAGTCGTATGATAGGTTGTGTAAGAGTTCATTCAAGGGCAACGCTGAGCTCTGAACTGCGCAGAATGCTGATGTTGTGCAACTTTATTGTTTGGATCTGCATAATAAATGTGAGATTGTTTCACTGCCCATACAGTAGTTAAGGTAAGGGATGCGTTTTTGAACTTCTACCATTCCTTTATGAAGAAATTCAGACCTAGGACGGAAATGTATCAAACCTTCTAGACCAGGGGTGGCCAACCAGTCAGAGACAAAGAGCCAAGAAATATGTTTAGGGACGCCGAAGAGCCAACATCATGCGCATAAATACATTTATACACCGCCACCCACATACATACATATATACATTTATACACCGCCACCCACATACATATATACATTTATACAACGCTACCCACATACATATATACATTTATACAACGCTACCCACATACATGCATACATTTATACACCGCCACCCACATACATATATGCATTTATACACCGCCACCCACATACATATATACATTTATACACCGCCACCCACATACATATATACATTTATACACCACCACCCACATACATATATACATTTATACACCACCACCCACATACATATATACATTTATACAACGCTACCCACATACATATATACATTTATACAACGCTACCCACATACATGCATACATTTATACACCGCCACCCACATACATATATGCATTTATACACCGCCACCCACATACATATATACATTTATACACCGCCACCCACATACATATATACATTTATACACCGCCACCCACATACATATATACATTTATACACCACCACCCACATACATATATACATTTATACACCGCTACCACATACATGCATACATTTATACACCGCCACCCACATACATATATACATTTATACACCGCCACCCACAAACATACATTTATACACCGCCACCCTCATACATATATACATTTATACACCGCCACCCACATACATATATACATTTATACACCGCCACCCGGATACATTAGCAGTAACATATATATCAAAAGTGTTGTGCAGTTGAGAGAGGCATAGATGGGTCAGCATTAGGAGGGATTGCTGACACCTGAGTGCCATTGGAGAAGCCAGGGGTATCTCCAGGTAAGCTGGCTCTCAGATGTTATATGCCATTATCATGTGGCCTTATGTAATCCCCACCTAGTATTACTTAGCATGTAAAGCCACACTGGTTTATCCTCATGGAGGATACTGAAATGTTCATATACTGCTGTGTTTTTGTTAAAAATGTTGTCCCCTTAGGGGAATTCATCTGTATATAAAATGCCTTCACAGAAGGCAATTGGGACTTCCCTATGAACTGCCCCGGGCAGCCTGCCCTACACCCAGAAGAGAGGACTGGACTTGGGTGTGTGGATTGTGCAGGGGAAGCCTTGTCCCCGAGGTGCTGACTGTGAAACCTGAGACTAATAAAGTTGGAGGTCTCGCGTCCAGCGCGAGCCCCCTGTCAGCGGAGAACGGACACACGGAGGGGCACAGAGTAATAAAGTTATGCCGCTCGTGCCGGGAGCGGGAAAGAGGGGGAGCGCGTGCCGCAATACATAAGGAGGACGTCAGTTGGTGCTGGGAGCAGTTCCCTGAGGTGACAATCCTGTGCAGAGCTACGCAGCATAGTCGCAACGGACAGCGTGGCTGGAAGTGACCAGGAGACTTACCGGAGGTGTTGTCCCGGAGTCTGTCAACCCCGGCAGGGTGAGCGATCGGCGGCGCTGAAGGGAGACGTCAGCCGCAGCAGCCATATAGTGGATTCCGACGGCGAAGCCCGCTGACTGCGTCATCGTGGGCGGCAGTGGAGGCGGAGACGGAGGAGAGGCCTGTGATCACAGACGTCAGCCGCAGCTGCCAGGTACTCGATCCCGGCGGGGAGGCCCGCCGACGGCGTCATCCAGGAGGGCGGAGAAGAGGCGTCATTGGAGGCGGTGATCAGCCGGGCCCTGTGACCTAGAAGGAGACGCCAAGAGGTGTGGTGAGTGATATTTCAGCCCTCATTGCAGCATACTCCTCCCATTACAGGCTACACTCTCTGCGTTATCCTAGCCCATACTCTGACACTGAATCTAGACTGTATATTGCACACACGCCCCTGTAATTGATCTTGGGCATAAACTGCTAAGGACAAATCCCATCTGGGAAAGGCAGTCTCATATCAGTAGCCACCCCGCCGCAGTAATAGACTTCCAAGCGGAGGCAGGAGTCCACTGACAGTGACAGGTGTATTGCATCAGTTAAGGCAAGGACTAGGGGTGTTAAACCCGGCTCAGCAGCCAGGGGACACATTCCTGAGTTAGGACCTATCCAGGGAACCTCTGTACTATAAATCAAGTCAGTGCAACTTGGAGAAAGTATAGCGAAACCCGGCTACCCTGGCCTGGGGAAGCTAGATAGAAGAGCTAGAAGACTCACTACATTGATGCAGGGAGAATATTACAGAGATTACATGCAAGGAGCCAGTAACTAGAAGCCGTAACCACGGTAACGAAAAGGCTATAGACAAACTGTATAAATAGTAGCCTGTACCTAGTGGAAACTTGTAGCCAAATGGACAGCTGTACAGTGAGGAACTAAAGGATTCTGTATAACAACCTAGAAGAATGCTTATGGGCTAAACCCGGCTCCAGCCAGGGGACGCCCCAGAGGACTTCCAGTGAATACCGTAGCGGTATACCTACAGTACTGTGATCCCTACACTCTGCAGTGGGACGTAGCTGGTTTTTAATAAACTTCTTAAATACTTACCAGGGACAGAAAGAATAAAAAGGGACTCCTCCTTATTGCAGGTAGACTTGTGGGACTCAGGTTATTGGGTGATCACCTAAAGAGAATAAAAAGCGCTTGTTAATCTTATAGTAAATACCTTGGTATAGATAGATAGAGTTAAGATATTATTGCGCAATAATAGAGTGGCAATAGACTTGATACCTTTTAACTAAACGTTTGTATTAATTGCATCTCTCAGTTTCAGTAAATACGGTAAGGTGTTATATTTGTTTAATTGAGGAAATCCTAGTGGACGGAGAGAGACGGCGGAGAAGTGCATGTTCCGGCCTAATAAAAAACTACTCGTGTATTGTATTGATGATCTACTGTTAAGAATTGCTACTGTGCATATCGATTGTTCTGAAACTGTATTTGTTTACTTGTAATCTCCTATACTTCCGTCTTGGAAAGGTTATAATAAATTGTTTTAAACCTTCTCGTGATCCTTTGTGGAGAATACTTACCTCTGAAGTCATCCGAGTCGACATCAAGTAGGAAGTTAAACCTGTACTTACCTGAAGTTTACACTTATACTGGGCTATTAAGCCCAGACATATATGTTACTGCTAATGGGATGGGTTTGGGAGTGTGGTCCCCCTCATGTTGATATGGCTGGTCTGCTCCAGGTTAGCACACCCTAACACTTTATTAACACTTATTTTTTCCTATCACATTGTATATATTTTGTATTTTAATCACACCTTCACTTCCCTACATAGCACCTATGTGCTTCTTATTAACCCCTACTAATTTTCATTTGTGTGCTGCCCTGGAGTACTCAGCCTGTGTTGGCATGTTGGGGGCCCACACCCCAGACCCATACCCAGTATTAGGGACCCCCAGTGACAGAGATGCCTTGACTTACGGCCTGGGGGCTTAGCCCTATATCTGCAGATATACGCAACCAAAATCTCTGTGTTATCTGATTATTATGTAGTTATGTTTCACTCAGTGTGCAATTGGGATACCAAATGTTTTTTACATGCATTTATACACCGCCACCCTCATACATACACACTGCCACCCTCATACATACATACCATTTATACACCGCCACCCTCATACATGCATACATTTATACACCGCCATCCTCATACATGCATACATTTATACACCGCCACCCTCATACATGCATACATTAATACACCGTCACCTTCATACATAAACACATACACCACCACTCTTATCCATCCATTCATACATTGCCTTTGATAGGGTTCAGTTTTACTTATCAACCTTCCATGTCAGCCAGAGGATTCATCTTCTAAGTGACGGCCGGAGATCAGTTGAAATGACACACACACACACACACCAATGGAGTATGCTAGTCAGACAGTGATCTGACGTTTAATCTTAAGGTGGTCATAGTTATACCAAAAATGTGGAATGCAATCCACGTCATTGCTCATAAAATGTTTCTTTTGAAGTTTTGAGCTAAAACAATAAATTCACAGTTTTTAATAAGATGTCAAAACAAAAGTTTCTTTACAATAGAAATAATTGTATCAATGTCGATAAGAAGCAGTAACCTTGCCTCCTCCTTCTGATTCTCACAACATTCGAAAACGCTATCTTCATGTTGCAGGTGCGATATCTTCTGACCTTGGTAACAAGTTACAACTCTTACAATCGCCTCAAACTGTTCCATCTTATGCTGAAATTAAAATCTGTTCTGCTAGAAGCATTTTAAGGAAAATACATCTTAAAGGGACAGTGATAGTTCTGAATAACATATATAAAACTTAAACCTTATATGTATATAAAAGGTGAGAATCATATCTATACTCTATCATTTCCTCCTGTTGATTCTACCTTTTACTGACTTAATATCACTATTGGTTATAATCCATTATAAAACTAAAGTATATATGCAAAATAGTTGCTTAATATAATGCGGCTTCTCTCAGTTCCTCCTGTTTGTGACAATCTATCAGTACAGTTGGCCTGCCTAACGAGGAGCACACAGTCCACCATAATGGTGCTAATGGCTATGTCCCCACGAGCAGATGCTGTCATCACTTCAGGTGGAGGGTAATCACCGTTGACACATATCCATCATAGTAGACTGTCTACTGCTCTTCCCTCTGTCAAGTGTTTGTGTAGTGTTATAAAACCTGGAGGTTTCAAACTGAGGTTTATAGCATCGCATCTATAGTTTCCATTATGTTTTTACATGTCATTTTCTTTGTCAGATTTCTCATCAGGGAATCTTGTGAGATTTACTTTCAGAATTAATTGTCCATTTATTTAGTCCATTTGCAATGTCCTTTCACTTATGATTTCCACCATAGTCCAACATGCTTAGTTCTTCTAGTACATTGTTGCCAATAGTAAAGAACATCTTGTCTATGTTGTGGCGACTTTATCTTGTAACACATCAATAATTAAAATTCATGCGATTGACCAAATCTTGTACATCACAGCGTAGGATTCTTTTTTTCTTGTGTCTGGAACAAAAACCAAGTGTGAGTATTTTACCTATCAGTCATAATACAAGTTTTACCAGAACATAGGTAACTATAAATAAAACCTTTAAGCCAGGTTACTGGATATTTCCCATGAGTTTAGCCATTTATTTTCACTATAAACTTTGGCAACTTGGCTTTTTAACTCTTTAACTTGGAATAGGTGGTTCTCAATGATTTCAACAACTTTATTTGTGTCATTAAAGTAATTAAAACAAGCTTATTTTACACCAAATTATGTACAGTTCTGGCGATTGTCATACTGTACTACATTGGATTAATCATCAATGACCAAACAAGGGTCACAACAATCACAGTGAATGCAGCAGAAGACATTATACATCCCAAAAGACCCTTATCAGATTTTGAACCTATTAAACTGTATTTATGCATGATACAGTACAATGATTGGATAATACTTCCTTTGAGGCTTTCTTGTATCCCAGTGTCCTTATTTGCCACTTTTTGATACAATCGGTGCGATCAGTAGACATTGGCATAGACTTTGAAATCAGGGATCAAGAACGTTTCTGAAGTATTTCCTTTAGAGTCACTCAGTCTTCAAATTGCAGCTTGTAACTTATATCTACATTAGTATCTTGGATAGACAAAAAAACTTGAGAATGGACATTTAGTCAAATCATCATATATACATTATAACTTCAAATATTCAAATTATGCCTTATATGATATTAACTAGTATTTAATCTATTTTTCTTCATTTCTCCCATCATTAAATAACCTTTGAATATGTTTTTATACTGCAGCCTCAGTGTTTGCTGACTTGTAAAGCCATTTCTCCAGCCAGTGTCTGTATGTCTGTATTCACACAAGGGCAAATTCATATCTTAAGACCCAGGGCAACTGGGTGAAGATCACTTGTTTCCATTAAAAGGGTGGGTACATTGTGTACTTTTAAAACCTTTTCTCAGGTTCTATAATGCACACTTCAGCCTGTTGCAAAGGCCTGTGTGGACTCTAGGGGTTCTCTATTGTTTCCCACCTATAACTTTATACACATGCTGCCATGCATAATGTGGGCATTTGCCAGTGACTTGTTGGCAGACAGCGCTTTTTCCCAGACACCACTCATCAAAGCCTTTCTCAGCTCCTTGTTTCTTACCTCCTTGCTCAGAGGCTTATTGTAGGAGCAACAAGTGTGTCTTCTGGCTTAGCACTTTTGGGTTCTATGTCCATCTGATGGTCAGGTGTATTCAATAACTGTAACACGGCTTACCTGCCTTGCAGGATTTTAGCCATACTATTGCCCATAGTCATAAGTGTCTGCTCCTCAGTGTGCTGTGACCTTACACCACAACTGGCTTAGACAGGCAACTGAAAGACAGCATCCTTGTATTAGAGCCTTCAGCTCTGCTGTTTATGTAGACATACAGTATATAAGGGTAGAAATTCCTATAGTTATACATTATGTATAGGATATCATTATCACAATGCCTTGGAAATCTCGAAAAATTTTAAAGGTGCATTTTTTCTTCTTTTTCCTTATGCTGAGATACTGTTACCACAGCATATTTTATACTTATTATGGAGCTCTGCAATTTCTCTGTAACTCCTCCCCCCTTTTGAGCACAGCGTACAATACCGCTGAGATCAATATGATGAAACATAAAGCAAACACTATCTATCAGCAATATTATTTACAGTACACATTTCTTTTGTATCTCTTTGGCTGCTTCTAATGTAACAGTCTGTATGTCAGACATATGCAGCGTCCCCCGCTACACTCCCTTATTCTGATTTTAGTGGAAATAATGAAGCTGGTTTCAGACTTGTACAGCATTTAAGGATTACATTGGAGGGCGTTAGGAGCTCTACTTCATATTTAGTTTGTTACATGTTTATAAGAGTAAATCATTATCATACTAAAGTAATGCAGTGTACAGTATTGGAATTTTCTGATAACCAATATAAGCGTGTGTCATTACCTTTATGAATACAAGTAGCTGATTTTTCGTAATACATGAAACAAACAAAACTTTTGTTAAATCAATTAGGATAAAATACACTTTATTTTCTGCAGACAAATATCTTATCTGTAGTAACAAATCATCTGCATTGAAAATAATACAATGCACGGGGACTCATAGCCCCTCCCTACAAAGTGCAGACCTGCTGCCACTTTTGTACATGACTGAACACAGTTAAATTAATCAAAATAAAATAGATTTTAGTTGATCTGTTCAGATTTTAACCCAATGTTCTGTTTTGCTCTATTAAATACACACTATACGTTGAGGTAGAAAACTGTTAAGAGATATATACAAGAGTTTTTTACACATTTTCAGAATTAATTATGTATATTTTCAGACTTTAAACATCATACAAGCACCTTGGACAGACAAAAGAACAGCTCCTGCCGAATTCAGGGAACAGTCATTTGCATAATCTGAGATAACATGTAATATTATTTTGGGGAGTCACCTTTTTGACTGTTAAGGGCTTTTTATATTGGAGCTGAAACAAAAGCATTTCTTTAAATGACAGTACTAGTCAAGTGCTGATATGTGATATGCAAATCAGCTGTAAATGCAAAGAACTAAATTTGCATCAATCTTTACAGAATATACAGATATCATTCAAATAACTTTACAAATAACGTATATACTTAGCAAAAGAGTTTCATATCATTAAAGATAAATCTAATGGTTAAAGTATTCAGCACTGATCTTACAGCTTACATTTCACAGTTAAAGTTCTAGCAACATATATTATTTTGCAAAGACAGAAGCCAAACCCCCCCCTTTTTTAACTCATCCTTGGAATTCCTTTGGTTAGCATCAAAGACACATTTATTTAACAGTTTTTACTTAAGGTACCCTGCTGCTCCTTACAATCAAAACCAAAATAATAGATCAAAACTGGGTCATAACAGACACACAAAGATTGGAAATCCATAATCAGTTGCAGGAATTATTTCATTTTATATTCAATGTGACTTAAGCTCACATCACATGTACACTGTATTTTGAAGATTTCATTTAATTTTTTGCTAAGTGTTCAAGTGTGTTAACAAATATTCTGGAAAGCATACAATCAGTATCCACTTTAGTGGTGTGATACAATTCTGTGACAACACAACTTGTACACTCTTTAACTTTTGAAGATGTTACCTGCTCCTTCTGATTATCTTTCCAAAATCTGTGCATATTCTCATGGGGGTCAAGGGTGCTAACTCTCGGTATGTTTCATACCTATATCTTTATGATATAATTTTCCTTATAATTGATATATCTTGTCACTGTAATCTTGTGACACACCCTGTTTCTTCTAGCTGACAGTCAAATTAACCTTATGAACTACAACAATGTCTAGGGGAACTTAAAATTTGAGATAGAGAAATACTCTTCATTTAGACAAACATAAGAGTTATAATTATGGGCTTTAAACAAAAAATCAACCTAACGTTTCCAGTATATCTGCAATACATGTAACTGAAAAGCAGTTACTACAAATCTCTTATATACACAATACGGCTTTCCCCCCCAAAAAAATATATATAGCACAGTTCTTTCTGATAATTCAATAACAAGATAATTAAGATTTGGACGCATTTTTAGAAAATAACTAAAATAAACAAAAACCCTATTTTGATAACTGCAATAGTATAAATGTTTAAACAATGAAATCACCAATTAGCAGTTCTCCCTATTTAAGAACACCAGACAAAAATATCAATCTACAATAGTTCTGCGAGTATATTATTTGTTTGCATAAACCTGTGTAATGATCTGTGTAAGTGCATGGACATAGGATGGTGGTGGAGATGATTCTGTTTCTATCTCTCTCATTGGTGCACCTAGAAGCGCTGCCTCTGGTGGTGCCCCTGGTATTATGGGCTGCACAGGGTGTATTAATTGTAATGGGTTGTCATTATCCAATTTTTCCTGATTTTCTGTCTCTATTTCTTTAGCTGCTGTTATCCAAATGGTCACCTGGTCACTGCATTTATGTTTTGCTATACAATTTTTATTTCAGGAAGCACATTTTTCCCAACTGTCAACATGTAAACTGCCCTCTGGCGGAAAGCCAGCTCTTTTAACCCCTTCATGACAGAGCCAGTTTGTGCCTTCATGACAGAGCCCTTTTTTTCAAATCTGACATGTCTCACTTAAGTGGGGATAACTTTTTTTTGCTTTTACTTATCCTAGTGATTTTGAGATTGTTTTCTCGTGACACATTGTACTTCAAGTTAGTGGTAAATTTGGGTCGATACAGTCTGTGTTTTTTTGTGAAAAATACCAAAATATCGTGAAAAAATGGAAAATTTAGCAATATGCAAAATGTTAAATTTTCTGCTTGTGAGACAAATAATCATACCACTCAAAATAGTTAATAACTAACATAGACCATATGTCTACTTTATGTTTCCATCATTATTTCAACTTCCTTTTAATTTTTTTGGACACTAGGAGGCTTACAATATGAATAGCAAATTCTCAAATTTTCAAGAAAATTTCAAACACTGATTTTTTTAGGGACCAGTTCAGTTCTGATGTGACTTTGAGGGACTTGTATGTGAGACACCCCCATAAATGATGCCATTTCAAAAACTGCACCCCTCACAGTATTCAAAACAGCATTTTGGAAGTTTGTTAACCCTTTAGGTGTTTCACAGGAATTAAAACAAAGTGTAGGTGAAATTTCAAAATTTCTTTTTTTTTGCAGAGTTTCAATTTGAATACATTTTTCTAACGAATACAGTAGATTTTACTAGAGAAATGTGACTAAAAATTGATTCCCCCAATTCCTTTGTTTTTAAAAATATCCTATATGTGGCCCTAGTGTGCACGTTGTCCAAACCACAGGCTTCATAATAGAAGGAGCACCTACTTGATTTTGGAGCCTCCTTTTTATGAGATTTTTTTTTTAGGCACCATGTAGGTTTCTAGGCACCATAAGTGCTAAAAGTTAGGAACCTCCCCCACAAGTCACCCCATTTTGCAATCTACACCCCTCAGGGAATTCATCTAGGGGTATAGTGTACATTTCAAACCCCCAGGGGTTTCACCAATTTTGGTACAACTGGGATGTGAAAATGGAAAATTAAATTTTTTTACACAAACATGCAGTTCTGGCTCAAAATTTTTCATTTTCACAAGGAATGAAGGAGACATAGCACCCCAAAATCTGTGCCCCAATTTCTCCCGAGTACGGCAATGCCTCACATGTGACCAAAAAATACCAGTTGGGTGCATGGCAGGACTCAGAAGGGAAGGAGTGTTTTTTGGATTTTGCAGCACAGATTTTGGTGGAATGAATGGTGGGTGCTATGTTGCACCAATACAGTGGAACCCCCCCACAAGTCACCCCATTTTGCAAAGTACACCCCTCAGGGAATTCATCTAGGGGTATAGTGTACATTTCAAACCCCCAGGGGTTTCACCAATTTTGATACAACTGGGCAGTGAAAATGAAAAATTACATTTTTTTACACAAAAATGCAGTTCTGGCTCAAAATTTTTCATTTTCACAAGGAATGAAGGAGACAAAGCACCCCAAAGTCTGTGCCCCAATTTCTCCCGAGTACGGCAATGCCTCACATGTGACCAAAAAATACCAGTTGGGCGCATGGCAGGACTCAGAAGGGAAGGAGTGATTTTTGGATTTTGCAGCACAGATTTTGGTGGAATGAATGGTGGGTGCTATGTTGCATTAGCAAGACTCCCAAAGCACCAATACAGTGGAACCCCCCCACAAGTGACCCAATTTTGCAAACTACACCCCTCAGGGAATTCATCTAGGGGTATAGTGTACATTTCAAACCCCCAGGGGTTTCACCAATTTTGGTACAACTGGGATGTGAAAATGGAAAATTACATTTTTTTACACAAACATGCAGTTCTGGCTCAAAATATTTCATTTTCACAAGGAATGAAGGAGACAAAGCACCCCAAAATCTGTGCCCCAATTTCTCCCGAGTACGGCAATGCCTCACATGTGACCAAAAAATACCAGTTGGGTGCATGGCAGGACTCAGAAGGGAAGGAGTGTTTTTTGGATTTTGCAGCACAGATTTTGGTGGAATGAATGGTGGGTGCTATGTTGCACCAATACAGTGGAACCCCCCACAAGTCACCCCATTTTGCAAAGTACACCCCTCAGGGAATTCATCTAGGGGTATAGTGTACATTTCAAACCCACAGGGGTTTCACCAATTTTGATACAACTGGGCAGTGAAAATGAAAAATTACATTTTTTTACACAAAAATGCAGTTCTTGCTCAAAATTTTTCATTTTCACAAGGAATGAAGGAGACAAAGCACCCCAAAGTCTGTGCCCCAATTTCTCCCGAGTACGGCAATGCCTCACATGTGACCAAAAAATACCAGTTGGGCGCATGGCAGGACTCAGAAGGGAAGGAGTGTTTTTTGGATTTTGCAGCACAGATTTTGGTGGAATGAATGGTGGGTGCTATGTTGCACCAATACAGTGGAACCCCCCCACAAGTCACCCCATTTTGCAAAGTACACCCCTCAGGGAATTCATCTAGGGGTATAGTGTACATTTCAAACCCCCAGGGGTTTCACCAATTTTGATAGAACTGGGCAGTGAAAATGAAAAATTACATTTTTTTACACAAAAATGCAGTTCTGGCTCAAAATTTTTCATTTTCACAAGGAATGAAGGAGACAAAGCACCCCAAAGTCTGTGCCCCAATTTCTCCCGAGTACGGCAATGCCTCACATGTGACCAAAAAATACCAGTTGGGCGCATGGCAGGACTCAGAAGGGAAGGAGTGATTTTTGGATTTTGCAGCACAGATTTTGGTGGAATGAATGGTGGGTGCTATGTTGCATTAGCAAGACTCCCAAAGCACCAATACAGTGGAACCCCCCCACAAGTGACCCAATTTTGCAAACTACACCCCTCAGGGAATTCATCTAGGGGTATAGTGTACATTTCAAACCCCCAGGGGTTTCACCAATTTTGGTACAACTGGGATGTGAAAATGGAAAATTACATTTTTTTACACAAACATGCAGTTCTGGCTCAAAATATTTCATTTTCACAAGGAATGAAGGAGACAAAGCACCCCAAAATCTGTGCCCCAATTTCTCCCGAGTACGGCAATGCCTCACATGTGACCAAAAAATACCAGTTGGGTGCATGGCAGGACTCAGAAGGGAAGGAGTGTTTTTTGGATTTTGCAGCACAGATTTTGGTGGAATGAATGGTGGGTGCTATGTTGCACCAATACAGTGGAACCCCCCCACAAGTCACCCCATTTTGCAAAGTACACCCCTCAGGGAATTCATCTAGGGGTATAGTGTACATTTCAAACCCCCAGGGGTTTCACCAATTTTGATACAACTGGGCAGTGAAAATGAAAAATTACATTTTTTTACACAAAAATGCAGTTCTGGCTCAAAATTTTTCATTTTCACAAGGAATGAAGGAGACAAAGCACCCCAAAGTCTGTGCCCCAATTTCTCCCGAGTACGGCAATGCCTCACATGTGACCAAAAAATACCAGTTGGGCGCATGGCAGGACTCAGAAGGGAAGGAGTGATTTTTGGATTTTGGAGCACAGATTTTGGTGGAATGAATGGTGGGTGCTATGTTGCATTACCAATACAGTGGAACCCCCCCACAAGTGACCCCATTTTGCAAACTACACCCCTCAGGGAATTCATCTAGGGGTATAGTGTACATTTCAAACCCCCAGGGGTTTCACCAATTTTGATACAACTGGGCTGTGAAAATGTAAAAATTTAATTTTTCATTTTCACAGCTCAGTTGTATCAAAATTGGTGAAACCCCTGGGGGTTTGAAATGTACACTATACCCCTTGATGAATTCCCTAAAGGGTGTAGTTTGCAAAATGGGGTCACTTGTGGGGGGGTTCCACTGTATGGGTGCTTCAGGGGTCTTGCTAATGCGACATAGCACCCACCATTCATTCCACCACCAAAAATCACTCCTTCCCTTCTGAGTCCTGCCATGCACCCAACTGGTATTTTTTGGTCACATATGAGGCAT